>NW_012106130.1:54070-89070 GCF_000951045.1 Mandrillus leucophaeus | reverse complement strand
AAAATCAAAACCAAAAAACAAAAAAAGCAACCCCATATTTTATCCTCTGATCCCCCAGTAATTCAATAAGACTATGGCTTTCTTCCTGAGTTCTAGCCAACCCATATTGCATGGGCCAAAGAGTGCTCTTAGAGGAAAAGCCACATAAGTGAAACTTTTACCCCGTTTCTTCCTGCTTTTCAAAAAAAGTCTAAAAATTAAAAAAAAAAATTCTTTTCTGTTTAAAGATGAGATCTTGCTAAGTTGCGCAGGTCAGAGCACAGTAGCTATTCGCAGGTGTGATCACAGTGCACTATTTGAACTATTTGAGCCTATTGTAGACATTTTTGAATTTCTTATCTTCCCAACTCCTGGGCTCAAGCTATCCTTCTCCTTCAGTCTCCCAAGCAGCTGGAATTACAGGTGTGTGCCATTGCACAGTTCAATTTTGACCTGATTTTAGTCACCCTCCAGTGCCTTCAAATCATTTTCAAAAACTATTTCAGCATTTATAGTTGTTGTTGAAAGGAAGCTCAGCATAATACAAGGTGCTCCACTATTACCAACATAAAAGCTCTGCAAGTAGTATTTTTGTTAGTGAGTATTGGCAGGTTTGTTTGGTAGATGCTACGTGGTACCTATTAGGAAGCTATTAACAGCACCTAACCAAATTGTCTCATTTATCCTTATTTCACCTCAAAGTAGGGAGAAAAGGAGAAGTATCAGTCTTTTCACTGCACAAATGTGAAAACACACAATAAAGAGAAGGGAGAAAGGTATTTATCATTAGAGCATTTTAGTCAATTAGCTGGGATTAGACCCCAAGCCTTTATATTTATATTGTTCTTGTTGGACAAGGTTAAAATCTATAAAGCTGTTAAAGTTAATCAGATTTATATAAATGTGCATATCCTCAGTTACTGGAAATCCTCACTTCAGATTCTACATTTTGATCATTTAATTTAAACTACAAATGAGACTCAATTTTGCATTATCCATTAGGAAAGTTTCTCAGCTGAAAAACTGTTAGAAAAGTATTAGTAAAGTAGTGGCTTTTAAGGTAACATGTAAAAATCGATACTTTTCCAAGCTCAGAATATAAAATGAAAATACCAAGTAAGAGAGACAGCATTCCCTAAGTTACAACAACAAACCAGAAACGTAAAATCCGTGGGAATTAATAAAGTAATATGCTAGAAATGTTGAGTATTTTAATGCTTTAGAGCAAGCAATGTTTTGAAATATTGATACTATCTAAATTAACCAATAAATCAAAAGATATTCCAATCAATTGAAGGCAAGGAGGGGGTCAAGGAGACTTGATAGATAAGTTTACAGGTCATTAAGAGGTTCAAGAAGTAGCCAGGGCAATTTTAGAAAAGAATGGAAAATATCGGTACCTTTATAATACATTTTACTATGTAGCACAATAAAAGTGAAATGTGTTACAATATACCACAATGGTAAAACAGTGTGGCAACATAAAAGCTATAATGGTTAAAACAGTGGGGCAGTAAAAAGAAAGAGACATGGTAATGGTATAGTGAGGACAGTACGTAGAAAAATTTAGTATATAATGAAAGTATTTCACATCAGTGTCACATGGTATTTGGACAAATAGAAAGACATTAAACAAAGCTGGATGTATACTTTTTATACCAAAATCTGTGCCAGCTCTGCAGAAAATGTAAACGCTGAAATATAACTAAAAGGTATTAGAAGAAAACATGAATCGATATAGTTATAATTTTGGTATAGTATCTTTCCAATGTAACAGAAGAGCACATAAGCCTTTCTACTCTATTTGGAATGTAAATAAACTCTTAATCAAAAAAAAAAAAAAGTGCTTGCTAGTTAAGGAAAAGTCTCAAGACAGAACCTCTTTTTTCCTTCCTCTGAACTATGAGTAAGCTCTTGACACCCAGAGAGAAAAAGCTAAGAATTCTACCAGAGCTCATAACTTAAACTTATAAACTTAACTAGGGCTTATAAACTTAAACTCTACTAGGGCTTATTTCACTACAGCTTATTAATCTCATCCTTGCTGTATTTAAAATTCTGTCCTACTGAAAAAGAGGGAATACTAGAGTTAATGTTCAATTTCAAGAGATTCAAAATTTAAAAACTATGAATTAGACCTCAAAAAACAGTTATTCTATACTTTTTAAGGAGCGAATTTGAACATTGAACCTTTGCATGTAGGTAAAAGTCAGTTGTCATTAGATTTGATTTTACTTATTTTTTTTCTTAAAAAAATCAAAATTAAATCTGACTGAGCTGAGATTTTTTTATTAGCCAAGCATCAAGACTGTATTATATTAATGAAGCACTAGAAGTTTGGGTCAAATAAGAAAAGCATTCATGGTTCTCAGCACAGAACAACACTGTACATGAGGACAAAAACGTCTTTGCTGATTGGATGGAGACAGAAGCCTGCATCAATTTCAACAACTGAAAGATACAAAAGCATTTTCTTGTTCAGCAGGTCAGGGACTGAGGGAACCCCAAGTCAAATGCCATTTATTTCCTCTTATCTTGTAAGGAGTTATTATCTGAGCTCTTTCTGGTCCATGGAATTCTTCCAATCACCTCTGTTCTGAATGATACAATCAGTGCACACTCACGAATATAATGTCAGGGACAATAGCTGCTAGTGTGCTGAGCAGCCAGGCCCTGATCTGGGAATAAAAATTTCACTTGGTTCTTGACTTGAAAATTCATGTTCTAAACATGTCCCTAGATGGTCTCAGTATGATTCATCCCCATTGGTTAAAAATAGAAACCTCACTGGAAAAATAAGACCTAGATTAAACAGCTTCTGTAAAATAAATAAACAAATAAATTAGAACTCAGATAAATCCATATATTTGGGTCTTTAAAAACTGTTAAAAAAAATCAAAGGTTGTTATTTCTCTCTTTATCCAGCTCTTCCTATTAGTCCACGAATTGAAGAAGTTCTTTATCAACTTTCTAAGCTGGTTTGCCAGTTTTTCTTTTTATGATCAGATAAGAAGAAATATGAATTCTTTTTTTTTTCTAGCTGCAATTTTTTTTTCAATTCTTTTGCTAATGACAGTCCAATGAATTTGAAACGAGCTAGGCAGAAGGGTTAATATTTACATTTTTAATATCTCTTTCCAAAACAGCTTCTCACAGTTTAGGTAAGACTTTTTTTTTTTTTTTTTTTTTTTACCTCTTTGACAAGTTGAAATCAAAACCTGAGAGGATCTAAGACTTCCCAGTTCCTAGTTTGGACTTTGCTGGATTCTGAGCTATTTTTACCCCTGGCTTAGAGCCATCTGGTTTCCCTTTGAAGGTTCACGTTGGTGTTTTTCGCTGCAGCTGGTCACATGTGCTTTACTTTCCCAAGTAAATGCTGGTGACCTGGGGAGGAATGTGTCCAGACTCTGCTGGCATCTCGGCCCCACCATATCCTTCCCTGGTCATTGATACCGTTCCTAGTCATGGCTGAGTCCTGGGCTTAGTGGCCACTAACACTTCAGCTCTTTCTTGCATCTAAGCATTGAAGCTTTTTCTGGTCTATGGGATTTAATAGAATGTCAGTGCGGCAGACAGAGCCCGGGAGCTGGGGTTCGCAAACTCTCTGGTGAACCGACTGGCATGTACCCTGGCAATGTGGCCCAGCACTTTCTGCCACTTGGCTTTGCTGTTGAGAGCATTGTGCCAGGTGAATGTTAAGGAGCCGAGTGCCTTGTCACAGTAAAACTATGCGGTGGACAGGCAATTTTAAAAATGTATTTTCAAGGCTGACTTAGGGGAAAGAATAAATCATCTTACCATGTGACATTAGCCTTAGCCAGGGCTTGCTCTGCTGATGGCTGTAACTTAGCACTGCCAAGAAAGTCCTTCTAATGATCTGGACTCCTTTGTTTGTCTTTTCCTTTTTAAAATTGAGCCTGGAGCATAGACTGTCACCATTTGTAGAAGTATAAGTTTCTTTGCCTTATCAACACCTTCCTTCAATTAATATTTATAGAGTGCCTGAAGGATCGATGTTGTACCCACACCTCTGACTTCTCATGTTTACAATTGGCAGCAAGGAGGAACAGCAGCTGCTTTCATTTGTACCAGCCCTTCTCTGCAAGACGAACAGTGGTCTTTTTATTCTGCCACACTGATTGATTTCCTAAAGGTCTTTTGGTGACAGTGCCTCCTGGAAGTACAGAAAAGCCCCAATAATTGATATGGGATTATATACATAAAAAGAAGAGATTTTCACAACTGAAAAACATTTCTCTGCATTGTCACATCTACCCCAAATCTTTGGTGTGCAGCTCCAGAATAGGGTAACCACATACAGAAAGCAGTGAGCTTGTATATGCCTGGAGATGGAGAAGAATGGGCTACGCTGTGTTCTATAAAGTTAACTTAATTGCTGCAGCCAGATTTTTCTCTTTAATGATTTCTTTTTCTTTTTTCTTTTTCTTTTTTTCTTTTTTTTTTTTTTGAGATGAGATCTCATTCTCTCACTCTAGCTGGAGTGAAGTGGTACGACCATAGCTCACCGCAGCCTTGAACTCCTGAGCTGAAGCAATCCTCCCACTTCAGGCTCCAGAGTAGCTGGGACTACAGGTGTTCACCACCATGCCTGGCCAATTTTTAAATTTTTTGTAGAAATGTGGTCTTGCGGCCGGGCGCGGTGGCTCATGCCTGTAATCCCAGCACTTTGGGAGGCTGAGTCAGGTGGATCATTTGAGGCCAGGAGTTTGAGACTAGTGTGGCCAGCATGGGAAAACCCCGTCTCTACTAAAAATACAAAAATTAGCCGTGTATGGTGGCGCATGTCTGTTATCCCAGCTATTCGGGAAGTTGAGGCAGGAGAATCCCTTGAACTGGGTGAACTGGGGAGACAGATGTTGCAGCGAGCTGAGATCATGCCACTGCACTCCAGCTTGGGCAACAGAGCAAGACTTGGTCTCAAAAAAAAAAAAAAAAGAAAGAAAACGAGTGAAATGGGGTATTACGATGTTGCCCTGGTTGGTCTCAAACTCCTGTCCTCAAGTGGTCCTCCTGCCTCTGCCTTCTAAAGTGCTGAGATTACAGGCATGAGCCACCGCACCTGGCCAAAAATGTTCTTAATATTATTACAAGTCATTCCTTATTCCCTAGATATCTTTTATTACAAATGCTTCTACTACTTATTACAATACTACTTTCAACTACTAGCTAATGTTATTGACTCTGACCATGAGGCAAGCTCTCTGCTAAGCCACATACTGTATAGTGGTTAAGAACACAGGCACCTGGCACAGTAGCTCACACCTGTAATCCCAGAACTTTGGGAGGCCAAGGCAGGAGGATCACTTGAGCTCAGGAGTTCAAGACCAGCCTGGGCAATATAGTGGGACTTCCATCCCTACAAAATATATTAAAATTAGCGAGGTAAAGTGGCATGTCTGTAGTCCCAGCCACTTGAGAGGCTGAGGTGGGAGGATCACTCGAATCGGGGAGGTCCAGGCTTCAGTGAGCCGTGAACACAGGCTTTGGAACTGGCCTATTGGTTCAGATCTCAGTTCTATCACTTATAGACTTAGGCAAGTCAACTAACCTCTCTGTGCCTCAGTTTCTTCATCTGTTAAAAAGGGGCTAATAACCGATCTCCTAGGATTTACAGAGAGGATTAGATTCACTCTGCGATGTATAAACCAGTGGGTAGGGTTCTGGATACTTGGGAACTTGAATGGGGAAAATTAATTACATCTGTGCCCATCAGTTTTTCAAAGTCATGGTATTGTTAAACCTATCTCCAGTTCTCATTATTAAATGTATTTAAAAAGAAGCATCTTTATTACTGTATTACTTTTTATTCTTTTGGCAGCTGTCTCAGTATATTTTGTTATCCTATATGTTCTATTTTATGCATATAGAATTCTTATTCTGAGAAGGAGTGGAGAGGCTCCGTTAAATTGCCAAAAGCGCCTGTAGCGCAGAAAAATTAAAGAACCCTTGAGTGAAAATATGTGCCAAGTACTTAGAACTATTCCTGGTACATAATAATCATACTATCTGCGTTTGCTATTGTCTTAGTCTGTTTGAGCTTCTATAACAAAACACCATAGCCTGGGTAGCATCCAGATTACAGAAATTTCTTTCTTGCAATTTTAGAGACTGGGAAGTCCAAGATCAAGGCGCTAGCAGATTTGGTGTCTGGGGAGGGCCTGTTGCCTGGTTCATAGACGGTGTCTTCTCTCTGTGTCCTCACATGGCAGAAGGACCAGGGAACTTTCTGGGACCTCTTTCAGTACAGTACTAGTCCCCTTCAGAAGCTTCATGACCTGGTCACAGCCCCAAAGACCGTACCTCCTAATGTTATCAACTTGGGGGTTAAGATTTCAACCTATGAATTTTGGCAGTAGACATTCAGATCATCACAGCTATTGTTATTATCTCGTTTTAGTCCTCATAATAACTTAAGAGGAGAATATGGCTATTATCATCTCACTAGGATATATGGTTATGAAGGTGAATACTTTCACTGTTTTGTTCATTGTGTATCCCTAGAACCCAAAATGTGTATGGCACATAGTAGATATTTAATAATATCTAATGAATGTCTGCATCCCAATTTTGCAAAGAGGACAGCAGGGCTTAAAGAGGTGGCATATCATACCATATTCAGTCACCCTGCATCCAAGCCATCCAGCTCCATCAGTGCGGCTCCAGGACTGGAGACGGAACTTCATTCATTGTCTCCCAGTCATTTCATGGCTCTCTCTCTCTCTCTGTCTCTCTCTCTTTTTTTTTTTTTTGGTAGCAACAGGGTCTTGTTATGTTGCCCAGGCTGGTCTAGAACTCCTGGCCTCAAGCAATCCCTGCCTCCCCAAGTACTGGGATTACAGGTTTGAGCCACTGTGCCTAACCCATTTCACAATTATTAGAGCAGCAATTTTTTCCTAAGCTTAGAACTTGCATACTGGGGAAAACAAAGCCCAATTCTGGCTGGGATTTCTTTCTTTCTTTTTTTTTTTTTTCTGAGACAGAGTCTCACTCTGTTGCCTAGGCTAGAGTACAATGGTGCGATCTGAGGTCATTGCAGCCTCCAACTCCTGGACTCAATTGATCCTCCTACCTTAACCGCTCAAGTAGCTAGGACCACAGGTGTACACCACCAAGCCCAGCAGATTTATTTTTCTTTTTTGTAGAGATGGGTCTTATTATGTTGCCCAGGCTGGTCTCGAACTCCCGGCTCAAGCAATCTGCCTGTCTTGACCTCCCAGAGTGCTGGAACTACAGGGGACTTCTTAATGAAACAATGGAGGCAGAAGGTGACTTTGAGATGATGTACAGAACTGAGCAACCCCAATCTCACCAGGTCTTATCAATAATTTAACACAAATAAAATCATATCAACATGTGAGTGCTCCTAGCTTTCCCCTCACACATCTGCTAAATGAAATTTTGTCTTCTTCAGCTTGGTTCGTGGGTTTCTGTGGTGCAGGATCTGGGCTTGGAGAAACTGGAGAAGTGACAGAGTGTGACTGTGCTCCGGGAAGGACTGAGTTTTACCCCTGGGAAAGCCCAAACAGTAGAAATCAAAGGAAAGAGACAGTGGCAAGGAGAGACAAGACCCACAAGAGCAGGGTGTCAATGAGAGCCAAAAGTAACAGAGAGAGGTTGGGGCCTGGCTGCCTTTCTATGGAGAGTGGTTTTTCAGGTGGGGAGAGAGGGTTTTTCAAAGACTTTTGTGCAAATCTTCTGATCCTTCAAGAGTCATAAGCATATATATATATATTTTTTTTTTTTAGAAAACAGGACAAATGTTAATAACTTGAACTTGACAACCTCTGATCTAATGTTTATTTTAATACTACTTCTTCAGGGCAGGAACCACAAAGACATCTAGCTTTTATATGGATAATAATATCCAATCTGTTTCAGCAACACACAATCTCCACCTGTACTTGATCTCTTATTCCCACTTCTCCTTGCCATGGTCAATTGCCTGCTAAGTTGATTGCAAGTCCTGGAGTGCAGGGCTCCTTATATAAATGGAATGTTTGTCACGTCCCTGGATCTGTGACTCATTTTCTCACATGGCCCCAAAGTGGTACAAAGTGCATCTAATGTCTTTCCAAGGTTCCTCACAAAAGCAGGTTTTTATCTTCTGTGAGTATCTATACAGCTAAACACACACACACACACGCACACGCGTCTACAAAAACAAGTCATAGCTTACAGATATAATGCAGTCTAAGTAAATTCTCTAAAAATTTTCTGGCTAGGCATGGTGGCTCACACCTGTAATCCCAGCACTTTGGGAAGCTGAGGTGGGTGGATCACCTGAGGCCAGGAGTTCGAGACCAGCCTGGCCAACATGGTGAAACCCCATCTCTACTAAAAAATTTAAAAATTAGCCGGGTGTGGTGGCACATGCTTGTAGTCCCAGCTACTCAGGAGGCTGAGGCAGGAGAATCACTTGAACCTGGGAGGTGGAGGTTGCAGTGAGTTGAGATCACACCACTGCACTCCAGCCTGGGTGACGAGCAAGACCCTGTCTCAAAAACAAAAAACGAAACAAGTTCTGTTAAACAATACCCTATTCTGAAGGATTTAGAATGGCAGTGAAGGGTTTTGACTTTGACATGAGGCAGACCAGTTTGACTCCCAGCTCTGCCATTTATTCATCATCTAAATTTGAGCAATTAAAATAATTGCTCTAGCCTCAGTTTTCTCACCTATAAAATGGGAATAATAACATCTATCCCATGATGTCTATTGTGAGGACCGCATACAATAATACAGGAAGATGTGTATTGCGTGTTCTCTGTTACTGTTACTTAACGTGGAACAGTTTAGATGTTTGGAGCAATAACATGAAAACAGATTTTCTCATATGGTGCTTATTTTCATATCTAAAATTAACTTTTTTTTCATTTGTTTTCCAGAACAATCTGCCCCAAATATATATCCTAGTCTCTATTTTTTTTTTTTTTTTTTGCAGGAGAGGAAACTACATATATATTTGAGATGTCAGCTTTTCTTTCTGGTTTCTACCAGCCCCATTAATGTTTCAAACCTTTCAGATTCAAGTGTTGGCCTGAGCTATGGCTCTGGGAGTGAGGACCTGCCTATCTCCCCATTGGGGAAGAAGCTTCTCCAAGCACCGTGCATTGTCAGAGTGGGCACGGAGCCTGAGCGTGTCCTGTGCCATGCATAGCTCTGGGGGACACTCTGTCTGCCCCTGAATTGCCTCACTGTTACAGTTAAGAAGATGAACCTCATCAGGGGCTATTACCAGTGCTGCCTTTTGTTCTAAACCACTGCAAAGGAACAAAACAAACAAAGAAAAAACTGCAGTAGTTTTAAAAATTCGAAGTGGAGAAATAGGAGATGTAGGCTTGATGTAGATATTAAGTAATTATTCTAAATTAGTGAAAACTGACAACTGAACATCACTGATTATGAAACAAAGATTTGGGACCCCCCACCCCAAATAATGAAGAGTTATGTCAAGTAAAATTGATATAAAACATTGTGCAGTGATTTCAAGTTGACCCCCCTTCCACTGTTGATAAGTACTTGTCGCTTCGATAGTTTTATGTCTATTTTTTTCTTAAGAAGGCTTATTCTAAAGGTCCTCTTTTCACTATCATTGTAAAAACTAAAATAATAATTTTAATTATTTGACTTTGAAATAGTCTTTTTTTCCCCCTATCAGATTAATCATCCTAAAATACCATTTTCCTGACAAGCTAAAAAAAAAAAAAAATCTTCAGTAACTCCTATTGATTTTAGGATCTGGTCCAAATTTCCCAGCCTGACAATCTAGGTCATTCCATGACTGTCCAACCCTTCCCTACAGAAATGTTTTGTTCCAGCTGGCATCCTCATCTCCTTCACACATATACAGCTCATTGCTGTCTCAAACCTTTTATTTGTGATACATCCCAAAAGGAATGCTGTCCTCCAGGGTACCTTCTCGGCCCATTTCTCTCCTTAAACTCGTTTCTTTTTCTTCAATTCCTGTTGATACCTCACACGTTATCTTCTCCAGAGACACTAACTGACTCCTTTACATAGAGGCATTCAGTGTGTGACTGGGGAATAGAAGTAACGGGCCTCCCTTGGGAACGTCAACAGAGCAGTTTCCCTTACTGAGGCAATAGAGGGCACCGAAAGAATAATTTGGGTGAATAAAATACATTTTTTTTTGAGACAAAGTCTCTCTCTGTTGCCTTGTCTCAGCCTACTGCAACTTCTGCCTCCTGGGCTCAAGATATCCTCCTGCCTCAGCCTTCTGAGTAGCTGGGACCACAGGTGTGCACCACCACACCCAGCTAATTTTGTGTATTTAGGTAGAGATGGGATTTCTCCATGTTGCCCAGGGTGGTCTCGAACTCCTGGCCTCGAGTGATCCACCTGCTTTGGTCTCCCAAAGTGCTAGGATTACAGACATGAGCTACCGTGCCTGGCTACAATGTGTATTTTTATAAATGGCAGTGTCAACATTTAAATAACCCCTCTGAATTTATGTCCTGAATTTACTGAACTGTAGTCAAATGTAAGTCACAATACAGTTAACTGAATATATACAATCTGTCTCTCTCTCTCTCTCTCTCTCTCTCTCTCTCTCTCTGTTTTTTCCAGACCACCATGCTGGGCTAATTTTTGTATTTTTTTGTAGAGACAGGGTTTTGTCATGTTGCCTAGACTGGTCTTGAACTCCTAGGCTCAAGCAATCCACCTGCCTCAGTCTCCCAAAGTGCTGGGATTACAGATGTGAGTCACCATGCTGGCCTAAAATTCCCATCTAGGAAGATACAACATTGATATGGTTTGGCTCTGTGTACCCGATCAAATCTCATGTTGAAATGTAATCCCCAGTGTTGGTGGAGGAACCTGGTGGGAGGTGATTGGATCATGGGGTGGATTTTCCCCTTGCTGTTCTCATGACAGTGAGGGAGTTCTCATGAGAGCTGGTTGTTTAAAACTGTGTAGCACCTGGCCCTTCACCCTCTTCCTCCCACTCTGGCCATGTAAGACATGGCTGCTTCCCGTTCACCCTCTGCCATGATTGTAAGTTTCCTGAGGCCTCCTCAGTCATGCCTCCTGTATAGCCTGTGGAACTGTGAGCCAATTAAAACTCTTCTTTATGTATTACTCAGTCTCAGGTATTTCTTCATAGCAGTGTAAGAACAGACTAATACAAACATGCAAATATTTTTCAAGGAAAAATATGTCTTTGATATAGATTTTTAAAGCATCATATTACATTTACAAATTGGTTCTTTCACAAATAGAAGTTATAAACTGCTTCTTGCAATGTAACTTGTGAAGGGAAAACACACGCTGCTTGTCTACAGAGGGTGTATGAGATTTGAATTTGGCTTCACTTAAGTAAGGCAAGTAAAAAACCTTTCCATCATCCGACAACTAGAAAGGCAGGGCTATGTATCTAAGAGTACTTTCACAAGAATAATCCTATTGCTTTTCTTTTCTTTTCTTTTTTTTGTTTTATTTTATTTTATTTTATTTTTGAGACGGAGTCTCGCTTTGTTGCTCAGGCTGGAGTGCAGTGGCGCAATCTCAGCTCACTGCAAGCTCTGCCTCCCAGGTTCACGCCATTCTCCTGCCTCAGCCTCCTGAGTAGCTGGGACTACAGGCACCCGCCACCACGCCAGGCTAATGTTTTGTATTTTTAGTAAAGATGGGGTTTCACCGTGTTAGCCAGGATGGTCTTGATCTCCTGACCTCATGATCCGCCCCCCTAGGCCTCCCAAAGTGCTGGGATTACAGGCGTGAGCCACTGCGCCCGGTCTTCTTTTGTGTTTTGATATGGAGTGTCGCTCTTGTCACCCAGGCTGGAGTTCAGTGGTGTGATCTCAGCTCACTGCAATCTCTACCTCCCAGGTTCAAGCGATTCTCCTGCCTCAGCCTCCTGGGTAGCTGGGATTACAGGCACATGCCACCATGTCCAGCTAATTTTTGTATTTTTAGTAGAGATGGATTTCACCATGTTGGCCAGGCTGGTCTCGAACTCCTGACCTCAAGTAATCAACCTACCTTGGCCTCCCAAAGTGTTGGGATTACAGGAGTGAGCCACCACGCCTGATCCCTATTGCTTTTCAATACAGAAGCTTGACGTGGGCTGGTGCACTATGTTATGTTATGCAGAGAAGGAAGAAGAAACAAGCATCAATGGAGACCTCATTATCTGTCAGGCACTGTGCTCAGTGCTTTGAAGTGTTGTCTCATTTAATGATCATAACATCCCTGTTCCATGGGTGTTATTATTTCCTCTGTTATGGTTGAGGAAATTCCAATTATAGATCAGTCCAAGAGTGGGATTCTTTATTTCAGTTCAAAGTAAACAAAATCATGATTTCCCATGGTAGTTGGAATGCCCGCTCTTTTGGGAGAAGTATATATAGTGAGGCATGAAAGTAAGTTTAAGGTTGCCAAGGCTCTAGATAGATGATACATGCTTATAATAGGCGATGGCACCCGGAACAACAGCATATGGTTGTGCAGCTTGTGTACTGCACAGGGCACCGCAGTCATGGCGTAAGCACCACACGTTTGTATTTTTATTATGACACATTCCTGGCAGATGTCAGTGAAGTGTCTTGCTCTAATCAAAGCAGCATAGCATAAGAATTTTCCAACAAATGGAAGGAAAGCATCTTGAGGAAGGGTGCCTTTTCCTATTTTGTGCCAAGGCAGCAACTGCTTGGATCAGGCATGGTGGCCACCCTGAAATCATGACCTACCCCATGCCTCTCCTAGCTGGTCTGTATTTAACTCACTTCCCTGCCACTGTATCAATGTGGTGAAATTTGCAAGGTTGCTATTACATGTGACTACTTTAGACTTTTCCTTTAATATGGTTTTATTTAAAAATAAAAGGAATTTTGGTTAGAAGTCAGGAGAGTTGACACGACTACTTGGGAGCTAAATCAATCTTTACTGAAAACAATTTTTTGCCCTATATTTTTTGATACAGGGTCTTGTTATGTCATCCAGCCTGGGATGCAATGGTGTGGTCACAGCTCACTGCAGCCTCGAACTCTTGAGCTCAAGCAATCTTCCTGCTTCAGCCTCGCAAGTAGCTGAGGCTACAGGCATGCACCACCATGCCTAGCTTTTTTTTTTTTTTTTTTTTTTTTTGGTAGAGATGGGCTCTCCCTGTGTTGCCCAGGTTGGTCTCGGACTTCTGGTCTCTAGCGAACCTCCCACCTTGGCCTCCCAAAGTGCTGGGATTACAGGTGTGAGCCATTGTGTCCAGTCAAATAAACAATTTTTATATATCTTGATTTCTTAAAATTTTGTAAATTCTGGGATTAGCATAGAAGCTTTTCTAGCATGTATAAATGGCAGATGCTAATGACAAGGATGCTCTTTGTTTTGGAATATCTGGCCTTAATTTTTAGGATATTGACTTCATCAGAGTAGCCTTTCTCTTGCATCACCTTCTTGGCATTTCAGAACTTTCTGACTCACAGTTCTTCCCCCTTTTATGAAAATGGTCCCTTATACCCATGTGTGGGTACAGCAGCAGAATTCTCCCACAGAACCCTGACCAGGACTCACAGATCCAGGCTCTGACTCCTCCCCAGGCTGAAGTAATGAGCTTTTCTCTTGACACATTTGGAATATGGAACAGAGAGACTCAAAGCCTGACAGAGGACAGAGCTGAGTCACGTTAAAGGCAGCGCGGTATGGGAAAGAGCAGCTGAAAACTTAACTTTTCCTACTCAAGTCTTGCGGGTTCAAATCTTCCACTGATTCCTTGAGACACACCAGTATCCTTCATATGCGTGTCTATACACAAGTCCATACCTATATATCATCTGTTTAAAATAGACTTTATTTTTTGGAACAGTTTTAGATTTACAAAAAAATTGATAGTACAGAGAGGTCCCACGTGCTCTGCTCCTAGTTCCCCTTACTATAAACATATTGCTATGGTGCATTTGTTATAATTAATGAATCAGTACTGGTGCATTGTTAGCAACTAAAGTCCATACATTATTCACATTTTCTCAGGTTTTTTTTTTTTTGAGACAGAGTATCACTCTGTTGCCCAGGCTGGGGTGCAGTGGCACGATCTCAGCTCACTGCAGGTTCTGCCTCCTGAGTAGCTGGGATTACAGGTGTGCCACCACGCCTGGCTAATTTTTGCAATTTTAGTAGAGATGGGGTTTCACCATGTTGACCAGGCAGGTCTCGAACGCCTGACCTCAAGTGATCTGCCTGCCTCGGCCTCCCAAAGTGCTGGGATTACAGGTATGCGCCACCGCGTCTGGCCACATTTTCTCAGTTTTTATGTGATATCCTTTTACTGTTTCAGGATCCTATCCAGGGTACCACATTACATTTACTTGTTGAGTCTCTTCAAGTTATGGCAGTCTCTCAACTATGTCCATCTCAGACTTTCCTTGTTTCTGATGACCTTGGCAATATTAAGGAGTACTGGTCAAGTATTTTGTAAAATGCCCCTTGACTGGCATTTGTCTGATATTTTTCTCATGATGGGGGTTAGGGGTTTAGGGGAGGAAGGCCATGCACACAGACAACATGACTTCTCGCCACTGTTGATGTTGACCTTGATCAGCTGGGTGAGATAGTGCTGGTCATGTTTTTCCACTGTAAAGTTACTCTCCCCACTCCCCTTTCTGTGCTACACTCTTGGAAGGAGGTCACTATGGGCAGCCACACTTAAGGGATGGGGAGGTATTCTTCACCTCTCTGAGGATGGAGTATTTACACAAACAACTTAAAATTCGTCTACATGGGTGATTTGTCTCTTCTCCCAGCAACATACGTATTTTTAATTTATATTACCTTGAAACAGTTCCTGTAGCTTTCAACAACGAAAAGAAGCCCTTACAAACCATCCAGTTCAGAAGATGCAAACTCAAATGTCTGCAGTGGCCAGGAGGGAAGTGGGAGGATGAGTGAAGTCAGTGGGCAGGGTGCGCCACAGACTGCAAAGCACGTGCCAGCTTGAAAAGGGGGCACAATGCTCTGCTTCAGGTAAACACTGCCACATGGAGGTGTGGGTCAACCTGCCCTCCCTCCCTCCCTTCCTTCCTTCCTTCCTCCCTCCCTCCCTCCCTCCCTCCCTTTCTTCCCTCCTTCCCTCCTTCTTCTGTTTCTCTTTCTATCTTTCTTTCACAAGGTCTCCAGGTTGTCACTCAGGCTGGAGTGCAGTTGTGCAATCACAGCTTGCTGCAGCTTTAAACTCCTGGGCTCAGGCAATCTTTCTGCCCCAGCCTCCTGGGTAGCTGGTTCTACAGGTGTGTACCACCATGCCTCGCTAATTTTTATATTTTTTGTAGATATCGGGTCTTGCTATGTTGCTCAGGGTGGCCTTAAACTCCCAACCTCAAGTGATTCTCCTGGCTTCCCAAAGTGCTGGGATTACAGGTGTGAGGCACCGTGCCTGGACTTTTTTCTTAAAAATAGAAACCTGTGAGTTGAACTTTTCCATGAAATCTCCTGATTCTGAAATGTTGGCAACAAATCAAACTTTCTAGAAACTTTGTGCTCACCCTGAATAACTTCAGTTTGTAACTTCTTGGGTAGATGAATCACTGCACATAAATTATTAACAAGGAAATGGCCTCAGAAAAGTCAATGAGATGTCCTAGCTACAGCACTAGCTTTAGTGTCTGAGGTAGAATTGTCATTCAGTGTTCCAGTCTTACTGAACATGCTTCTCCTTTGGAGATTCTTCAACAGTTTGCGATTGTTCTCAAAATCATTTGGACTTCATTCTAGGTTCGCTGCCTTTAGTGAACATACGTGGAAGCCGGAACTCCTGCAACACCAGCTCTTTCATCAAGCCCACTCCAGGAAGTGGTGCCATCAGTCCTATTCAGAAACTATGTGCCTTGTTTTTCTTTGTTTCCTGCTGCATTCTGCAGTTCATTTGCTTGTATAATCCTTATGTTACACTGGAGACGGACAGGGCCTCAGGCAAATAGACAACGATTTTGTCTGTTTTGACAACGATTGCAAATGCACAAATAGAATTCTGTGAACTCTGAGAGGCTATGGATTTTGGCCTAAACATGTTTGTATTCTTTCCTACTAATCCAGAACCCACCACACTACCTGGCACATAGTAGGTGCTCAGTAAATGTTTGTTGAATGAATGACGGTCATTAATGACTGAAGATGAAGTATCGTCAACACATAATAATATTGATAGAACCTAAGACAAATCAAATAGTGTGGAAATTAGAATATTTAGCATTTGCTAACAGGAGCCAGCCATTCTAAATAGCACAGAAGCTCTTAGTTTGAAAGGTTGTTCAGTGCTGGGCATAGTGGCTCATGCCGGTAATCCCAGCATTTTGGGAGGCCAAGGAAGGAGGACCACTTGAGCCCAGGAGTTTAAGACCAGCCTGGGCAACATGGCAAAACCCTGTCTCTATGAAAAAAAAAAAAAATTAGCCAGTTATGGTGGCACACACCTGCCGTCCTAGCTACTTTGGAGGCTGAGGTGGGAAGATCACCAGAGCCCAGGAAGTTCAGGCTGCAGTGAGCTGAGATTGTGCCACTGTACTCCAACCTGGGAGACAGAACAGACCCTGTCTCAAAAAAAAGTTATTATTTGGCTATTTACAGAGCATAATTAGAACCTTAAATTATAAATATCATAAATCGTTCTTCTCTGCGGGGATATTAACCACTTTAGTCAATTCTTCAGCTATGTGATGTATATCTTACATTCTTAAATTTGTCACTATTTAGGATGTCTCTTTTTGGTTACATTTTTATTTTATATTATTTTTCTGAGACAGAGTCTTGCTCTGTCGCCCAGGCTGGAGTGCAGTGGTGTGATCTAGGCTCACTGCAATCTCTGCCTCCCAGGTTTAAGAGATTCTCTTGCCTCAGCTTCCTTAGCAACTGGGATTACAGGTGTGCACCACCACACCCAGCTAATTTTTGTATTATTTGTAGAGATGGGGTTTCACCATGTTGACCAGGCTGTCTCCAACTCCTGACCTCAAGTGATCTGCCTGCCTCGGCCTCCCAAAGTGCTAGGATTACAGGCATGAGCCACCAGACCTAGCCTGGTTTTATTTTCTTAATGGTAGAATTTGCACTCATATGTATCAGAGAGTTAACACTGTTAAGTTCCTTTGTTTTCTGCTCATATACCAGGGACAGGGAATTTTTGGATAGAGGTGCTAGTCAGGAGAAAGCTTTGAGTTAAGAAAATAGACACAATTAAGTGAAAGAGTCCCATCTTCTACAGTAACATCTTTGCTGGAAGTGAAGCCTGGGTCCTGGAAACATCCTCTTTGTGTGTACATCCTCAAACTGCCCCTCCTGCTGTGGGGGCCCTGTTTTCTATGTTGCTATAGCTCATCCTTGCAAGTTTCCTAATCTTCAATGCGGAACAAGGAGTTAGTTTTCAAGTGGTGAGATAAGGAAGCTTCTGCTTTCCAGGTCAGCACAAATTAATTAATGCTGGCATAGTTTCTAGAATAACATAAGTGGTGCAAGAGTCACTGCTTGCGACGCTCCCTTGGGAGAACAACCTGGTAAGTACAAAGATGACTGAGTTTAATTAAATCTAAATTCTGAATGACTCATTTCACTATTTTTTTCTCAACGTTTCCATCACTGGCTTTCTTTCTGAATATAAAATGCTTATTCCAATTATACGTGTTATGAAGTGTTCACGTATTTTGTTCTTACATAATGAGTATGGCTAAAAAGTGATGAGACTGGTTTTTTGGTACAAGGTAGAAGTGTTCTTAATTTATAATCATGTTGAGAGGTGAAGCCAGCTGGACTTCCTGGGTCAACTGGGGACTTGGAGAACTTTTGTCTTATAGGAGGATTGTAAAAGGCACCAATTAGCACTCTGTAGCTAGGATTGTAAAATGCACCAATTAGTGCTCTGTAGCTAGCAAGAGGATTGTAAAATGCAACCAATCAGCAGGAGTCTAAAAGTAACCAGTCGCAGGGAGGATTGAGAAAAGGGCACTCTGATAGGACAGAAACAGAGCATGGGAGGGGACAAATAAGGGAATAAAAGCTGGCCACCCCAGCCAGCAGCAGCAACCCGCTCAGGTCCCCTTTCACGCTGTGGAAGCTTTGTTCTTTCACTCTTCACAATAAATCTTGCTGCTGCTCACTCTTTGTGTCCGTGCCATCTTTAAGAGCTGTTAACTCTCAACGTGGACCATCTCCATTCTTGAAGTCAGAGAGACCATAAACCCACTGGAAGGAACCAATTCTGGACACAATGCCAGAAAAAAATTGATCATTTTTTAAAAAAGCTAAATGCAAGTTAAAAAAATTATTTTATAATCCCAACTTCAAGTACTATAGATAAGAACAGTATTTTCAAAGTATCCAAACAGGTTCAACTTACAGTTTTCTAGATATGGGCAAGAAGGAGGATGCAGCATTATCTGACATGAGAATCTCAGTGTTTGTGTTTGTGTGTGTGTATTAACACATCTATGCATTCTATTTAATTTTTTATTTTTGTAGAGATGGGGTCTTGCTATGTTGCCCAGGTTGGTCTTGAATTCTTGGGTTCAAGCAATCCTCCTACCTCAGCCTTCCAAGTTGCTGGGATTACATGTATGAGACACCATGCTCAGCTATATGTATGTTTCAATCAAATGGACATATATATTACAGGATACAACTTGTTTGAATAATCAAAGTCTAAATCACGAACAGGTAGAGGCTCCTCAGGTTAGCATACCAGCATTTAAGTAATTATCAGTCTCTTTAATGTGTTTTATTCAAGAAGTTCTTGGCTTTGTGACTGTAACACATATGGTCACATACTATGCTGGGGACCACATATAAATCAGTATAGAGGTGTTTATGAGGTCGCTAGCAATCCAACTTCAGACACCCACACATCATGCTGTCATTCACACCCCTATGCCTCAGAGTTATTAGATCACTTTCAGTTTACATACAGAAGTCCTTGAGTATGCAGCCAGTTGCAAACTGCACGGAAAATCAATCTTGAAGCGTTGCCAAATAGACAAAAATAAATATAATGGATCACAGTCACTGCTAATACTTTAGATAAATGTGTCTTGCTCAGGTAAAACTGGTTGATGACAACTCTTTCATTTTAAAATGAGTTCCAAATGAGTTAGTTCAGTAAATCTTCACTGGATTCTTGTTATGTCTCCAACCTGTAAGCCACTGGGGATCCCATGGTGAATAAGTCAAACAAAGCCCCTGACATTGTGGGGACAGTTTTATTTATAAGCAAGATCAAACCTGTAATTTTAGCTAAGAGAAAAATATTTTAGGTTGGTGCAAAATTAATTGCGGGTTTTGCCATTACTTTTAAGTGGCAAAACCTGCAATTGCTTTTGCACCAATCAAATATATTCCCCACACTTACAGACTTAGAATTCTGATAAGGAGTCTAACAGATCAGTGAGGGGTAAAGTGGTTTACAGCTTTTTTCCAAAAATACTTGAGGGTCCTGTACCCTCACTAACAGGATCACTGCTGTAATGAGGTAGATCCAGGTGTGTGCATTTGGGGAGAGACTGTTAAGAAGCATTGAATTAGCATCTCAGTGCTTGTATAATTTGAAAAGGCTCTTCAGGTAATTTTAATACTGTTGCAAATTAATGGTATAAGGAAATTAGTTTTTTCTCATGTTTGAGACGACTAATATGATTGTTCCTGCATATGCACATGTTTACGGTATTCTGAATGGTATATAATTGAAAGTTGCTGGATTCTGGGTGACTCATGACGGTACCATGGTAGCAACGAGTTTGTGTGACAACGTAACAGAAGGAGATGCAGGCATGAAGACAGAACGTGGGAAAGTGGAGCAGGAACCTGAGCTGGGAAGAACTGTCTGTGTGTTAGGCCATTATTGCACTGCTATAAAGGAATACCTGAGACTGGATCATTTACAAAGAAAAGAGGTTTAAGGCCAGGTGCAGTGGCTCACACCTGTAATCTCAGCACTTTGGGAGGCCGATGTGGGCTGCTCATCTGAGGTCAGGAATTCAACACGAGCCTGGCCAACCTGGTGAAACCCCATCTCTACCAAAAATACAAAAATTAGCCGGGTGTGGTGGCAAGCGCCTGTAATCCCAGCTACTTGGGAGGCTGAGGTAGGAGAATCGCTTGAACCTAGGAGGCAGAGGTTGCAGTGAGCCGAGATTATGCTACTGCACTCCAGCCTGGGTGACGGGGCAAGCCTCCGTCTTAAAAAAAAAAAAAAATTTTTTTTAATTGGCTCCCAGTTCTACAGGCTGGATGAGCATGGCGCCAGCACACGCTCAGTTTCTGGGGCGGCCTCCGGAAGCTTTTACTCATGGCAGAAGGGGAAGGCGGATCAGGCACATCACGTGATGAGAGCCGGAGCCAGGGTGCGGGGAGGGGAGATGCCACACACTTAACCAGATCTTCGAAGAACGCACTCACTGTCAGAAGAACGGACCAAGCCCAGAGGGATCCTCCCCTACAACCCAAACGCCTCCCACCAGGCCCCACCTCCAACACTGGGGACCACAATTCAATGTGAGATTTTCAGGGGAAAACGTCTAAATGATATCAGGTTGTTAATGATAAGGTTCAATAGCCAAACACCATCAGAGACAAACCTGCGGTCTAACTTGGTTGGGTTTATGAGCTCCTAACAAGAGGGAGTGCTCCAGGGGACTCACAGAGGGTCTCACCAAGGGAAAAAGCAGGGTTCTTGTAGGAATTGGGAGAAGGAATTGGAAGGAAACAGTGTTGTGATTGACTAAAAGCAGAGCAAGGTTGTGAGTAGCATTTTTTTTTTTTTTTTTTTTTTGAGATGAAGTCTCACTGTTGCCCAGGTTGGAGTACAGTGGTGGGATCTCGGCTCACTGTAACCTCCACCTCTCGGGTTCAAGCAGTTCTCCTGCCTTAGCCTCCTGGGTAGCTGGGACTATAGGCACCTGCCACCATGCTTAGTTAATTTTTGTATTTTTAGTAGAGATTGGGTTTCACCATGTTGGCCAGGCTGGTCTCAAACTCCAGACCTCAGGTGATGTGAGTATTTTATTAACATTTAGTAATACTTTTATTAACATGAGTTCTGGTGTGACAAATTCAGAGTTTTGTTTCCTTGGAGACCGTAAAGTTAATGGGAATGCTGGGTCCCCACATCTCTGAACTGAAGGCTGGAAATCAAGATTGCTTCCTTGGGTCAAGCAACCCTCAGGCTTGGATCGTCCAGGCAAGAGTGGGTGTTCCATTCTCATTGATCATCAAATAGCAGTTTCTGACTAGTTTTAGAGTTTTCCAATTTTCTTAGTCCTGTGTCCTTGGTATTAATTAACAATAGCAGTTTTTACAAATTCACATCAATATAGAAAAATGTAAAAGTTTTGACCGAAGCAGGAAGAGACAATAGATGTGAAATTCTTTTTTGTTGTTGGCTGTTGGCTTTTTTTTTTTTTTTTTTTTTTGAGACAGGGTTTCTCTGTTGCCCAGGCTGAAGTGCAATGGCGTGATCATTGCTCACTGCAGCCTCGACCTCCTGGGCTTAAACAATCCTCCTGCCTCAGCTTCCTGAATAGCTGAGACTATAGATGTGTACTACCACACCGAGATAATTAATAGGTGTGACATTCTAAAATAAGTTGTCAGAGTGAGAAGCAAATCTTCAAAGGAAATATCCTAGCCCCTGGGTGACTCTTAAAAGTGCCTCACCCAAGATAGGATCATAAAAGGGCAGAGGAAGTGGAGTTCAGGAAATAATCTATGAAGATGTTTTCTCTGAAGAAAGCAATTCGATAACTCCTACTTCTTTGAGACCTTCCTCCTTGAACTCACTAGAGAGGCAGTGTCAGTAGGACCGCAAGGGCAACTTGATTTGTGTCCCCTGGTATTTGGAGACAAATCTCAAGCAGAGAGGCTGAAGGTATTGGCTTGAGGCAGCAGTGGGGCAGGTGTGGAGAAAGTGAGAGAACACTGAAGACCAGTCTGCACAGAGCCAGCTGCACTTTTACCACCCATGGGAGTAATGGATGAATG
This sequence comes from Mandrillus leucophaeus, assembly GCF_000951045.1. Lineage (NCBI taxonomy): Eukaryota > Metazoa > Chordata > Mammalia > Primates > Cercopithecidae > Mandrillus > Mandrillus leucophaeus. The sequence goes on along the minus strand of NW_012106130.1, from coordinate 67,101 downwards.
TCTGAAAGACCGGATAACAGCTGTTTGTTAGAGAGAGCTGGGCTGAAGGTGCTTAAATCCTGCCTACAAGGAACACCTAGAGAAGCCTAGAGACCATTTCCCTCCTTCCCCTGCAACAGGAGACTATAAAGTGGCTTGCAGGGAATGAGAAAGCAAGGGGAAGTGTTAGAGAAAATTGCATTGCTCGGGTCATGAGAAGTGGAGTCAGATGTTTCAAGTGCAGGTCTCTAAGAACCCAAGAAAGGACCCAAGAAGGAAGCGCACGTTTTAGTCATTGTCCAGGCTTGGAGAGCAACCCCTGCTAGCAACGCACCAGTTAAGCATGAACTTGCTAGTCCTGGACTCTTCCCCCTTCTTTTTGCAACCTGAATTCGAAGGGGATTCTAGGGGGATAGAGAGAAGGATCCTTTCCTGCTTTTTGGAGTTCCATAGTTTGGCTGCATGGGACCCCTTCTGGGGAAGTGGAGGGAAAGTGTAACTGTGAATGAAGCTTGAAGTGTTGATCAATGGCATTTACATTAAAATTAAAGCTGCACATTGTGATTTAAACTGACCAAATGATATTACCTGTGAGCCATCAGAAAAGTTTCGGGATCACCCAAGTTTTCATCCAGGGGTGGGGACAGATCTCCTCACACTGAATCCCTGTGGAAGGGATGGTGGCAGATCGAGGTTTGCCATCTGCTTCCCTTCACTCCTCTGTCCTGCTTGTTCTGCAAGCTGGTCTCATCTGAGCCCAGAGCAGCAGGCTAGTTCACTGACACAGACTTGGCAGGAGCATTTACTCTCTAAATACATCGAGGTCAGGAGGTACACTTCAGACAGGGAAACAGGAAATTACTAGAAGACCTGAACAAGAATGGCAACTTGAAACTGGAAGAGACAAGGGTACTAGGTGTCTGGAAGCCAACTGAAGTAGAAAGATTTCTAGAGAATGTGGGAATTTACCATCCAAGCCTTCGGCTTTGGCCTCTAGGTCTCCAGTTTACTGTAAACAACAGGTGAAGACTTTCAGTAACTAGAAATGAAGCCTCATTGACTGGCGATTGAAAATGTCGGGGGTGCAATGAATGCCTGTCTGGTAATCTGCCCAGTGTGTCTTCTCTGGGAAACCTCTGCTCATAAACAGGGATGGGCCCTGGCAGCCATATTGGTCCCCTGAAGCTCCCATCACCTATGATTAGGGTTAGGGTTAGGCAGGTGATTTAGTCCCTGTGGGTGCAGCTCTGGAACATCATTTCTCTGACACTGGGACATAGGAGCCAGGAAAGCTGGTTGTCAGAATAGGAGAACAGAGCACAGGTGTAGACAGAACATCTGCTATGGAGAAAAAATTCCACTGAGTTTCTCCTGGCTTTTCGGGTCTGGGATCTGGGTCTTCCTGAGGGCTAACTTATTTTTGCCCTTGGGTTCTACTATACATCTAATCTATCTATCAACTTTCTATTATCTATATCTATCTACTATCTATTATCTATCAACTATCTATTATCTATCATCTATACTCTGTTGCCCAGGCTGAAAAGCAGTGGCACAATCTCTGTTTACTGCAGCCTAGAACTCCTGGCCTCAAGCAATCCTCCCACCTCGGCCTCCCAAATAGCTAGGACTACAGCTGCGTATCACCATACCTGGCTAATTTTTAAATTTTTTTTTTTTTTGAGACAGAGTCTCACTCTGTCACTCAGGCTGGAGCGCAGTGGCGTGATCTCTGCTCACTGCAAGCTCCGCCTCCCGGGTTCACGCCATTCTCCTGCCTCAGCCTCCCGAGTAGCTGGGACTACAGGCACCCGCCACCTCACCCAGCTAGTTTTTTGTATTTTTTAGTAGAGACGGGGTTTCACTGGGTTAGCCAGGATGGTCTCGATCTCCTGACCTCGTGATCCACCCGTCTCGGCCTCCCAAAGTGCTGGGATTACAGGCTTGAGCCACCGTGCCCGGCCTAATTTTTTTTTAAAGATGTCTTGCTATGTTGCTCAGGCTGGTCTTGATCTCCTGGCCTCAAGTAATCCTTCCACCTTGGCCTCCAAAAGTGTTGAGATTATGGGCGTGGGCTACTGTACGCAGCCTCTTCTATTTATATAATGAATTTCTGTCCTCTATTAGGGTGAAGAGATAGCTTTTCAGTGACTTTGAAGCATTGTGCCAAATATTTCAAATATTAAATTTTTAAATCTTCTTACTTTTTTATTTATTTAGTTGCTGCAAATTTTGACTTATCTGTCACTAATCAGCTGGATGTACTGAGATACTTTGACATTTCCTAATACCTGGCACTTTCTCTTTCTGGCCCTCCATAGTGAGGGCTGGCTGTCTTCCCTTATAGGTATCTGCTAACGCTGGAGGCTCAACAGATGAAGACAGCCATGCCAAGAAGCAGACAGAAAGGCTGGGGCTAATAGAACAGATCTCTACTCCAGGGGCTTCAACTCTGTCCTAGTTCTGGTCGAACAGGATTAATACTGCTCACTGTTACTGTCCTAAAAGGATTGTCATGGTTAAAAGTGGGCATTTACTCTTTTCAGTGTCTTTTGTTGCTGGAATAAAGGAGATAATAATACAAAACAAAAATCAGCTTGCTTCTCCTCATATTTTGCCCAGCTCCCAAGCATTCAGAATGTCGTTACTAATTAGACATTTGTTTTAGCATTCTGGGTCCATCCAGGCTAGGCAAGCTTGTGATGTGGGGAAAGTTGACTCGTTATGCAATGGTCCCTATGGCTTTGCATTAGATCCCCTGCTCCCTTGCAGGCGCTGAATGCTCTTCTGTTGTTCTCTGGGTCTAGAACCCTGTCCCTTTTCTCTGGGATGGCTCCTACTGATTTTTCAGCTTATTCCTCATTTGCTGGAGGACAGTCTCCTTGGCCCAATAGTACTTTTGATTTCCCCATCATCTGTGCAGTAATAGTTTCTCTATAGATCCACCAGAGTCTTGTCTTATTCATTGTTATATCCACAGATCTAACCTATTCCTAGTAAACAGTAGGTTCTTCCTGGATCTATTCCTGATGGATTGGCTTAAGGAATGAATGCTCATTTTACTGGTGACTCTGAAAAAGGAAAAAAAAAAAATAATGATTTTACTCCACTATCAGCAACTTGATGTTGCCCCTGTGAGGAATCCTTGTAACAAAATACAAACTTCTTATCATTGCCTACAAGGTCCTCACCTCCTTCTCCAACCTGTCTAGTAGCACTCTCCTTATGCACCATGATACCCATGCTGGCTTTCTCTCTCTTCCTGCAATACATTACTTTTCTTCCTACTTCAAGGCCTTTGTTCTTGCTATTTTATCTGCCCTGGAGTTTTGCTAAGTTGGTGTTTTCTTATTTAGGTGTTGCCTCAAATCTTAGAGCATTTCTGTTAGATCATTTTTCCTTAAAGCATTTTTCTCCCTTCCCAAAATTAAGTGTGTCTGCCATCCCTCTGGTCACTGTTTTCTTCTTTGCCCTGATCCCAGTCTGCAAGTTCATCTTTTTATTGGATCATTGTCCATCTTCTACTGATAAAAATAGCTGCAAGTCTGTCTTGTTTAAGGCTATACTCTGAGTGCTTAGTAGAATGTCTCGTTCATTGCAGCATCTAGTATTTGATAATATTGATTACATGTTTGATGAGTAAATGAAAAAAAAGAATAATCTTAGACATAAATTATTTAATCCCAGTGAAAGAATGTTAGTGGTGGTGGAATTTCAGGTGTTATTGTAGAAGAAACTTTTGAAGGGTATTCCTTCCAGTTTGTTCATATTAGGCTAAGTTCCTCTTCTTTTCCTTATACTATGTAAAAATATTAGATCTCAAAACTATTTGCTCAAAGTACTTACTTTAGGACACATATTTTTAGACTACAGTTTAGATTTACGGTTATTAGAAAGGTTTGGTAAAAACTCTTTTTGTTAGGCAACAAGGTTACTCTGTCCTCCAAAGAGCTTTACCTTATTCTCAGGAAGTAAGAGGGAAAAAAGAATTTTTTGTCTTCTTTGTATCAGCTGTTTTGCCCTTACTTCTCTTTAAGTTTATGTTTACCTTAACATTCCTTTCCTTCCTTAGGTTTGCTATCTCCATTTTTCACTATTACGTAATTCACAGAGTTGCTGGGGTAAGTGCTTAATTTCAAATAGCCTGTTTTAGAACTTTGTGAGAATGACAAGAACAAACAGAACATTAAGGCAGCTAGAGAGAGTTAAGTGAGAATGGTCCCTAGGTGAGAAATGCTTCCTGCCTTCTAGGCTGACACCAGTTCTGGGGGATGTGTTCTGAGAGCTTATATTAACTGCAGGTCATTGCTCCTTATCTCAATCCCCTTCCTCTCCCTTCAGCTTTCTATTCAAAATCTCTGATCACATCTTGAAGTGTTGTCACATTATTTTTTTTTCTGATAATTCCCTCCATTAGCTGAGCTTTCCAATTTATATTACCTGATTTTTTTTTGTCTTCTGCTTTTTAAAACCCCTTTTTCTAAAGCTTTATTGATTGTGTACTTTGGATTCTAATTCTTCCTATCAGAGTCTTTCTTTAATTCTGTTTGCACTGTGGTGCTGTCTACATTATGTGTTGGTTACATGATAGGAAGAAGTATGGGAGCAGCTCGGTCACATCTGTAAAGTTCTTTAAGAGAGCTGAAGGGCGCTGATACCAGTTCACGTTTTTTTGGGTAGCTCTCAGATATTGAGCATGTTTACTGTATTTTCTTCTATTGTGAAAGAATCAGTTCTCTGAATTTCCTTAAAGTTTGTCTTTACCATTCTCCACACTCTACTTATTTTTCTATTTAAGAATTTTTTTTTCTAATCATGTAGTACATGTTCAATATAGAACACAAAAAGGTAATAAGAAAAAAAGTCACCTACAGTGTCGCCAAAGGTGAAAACACCTTGTCCGTCTTCGTGGATAACAATATCCCTCTCAATCTTACGCAGCATTTTTAAACCTAGGAGACCTCTCCAAATCCAAACGAAGTTAAAGATTACGTTATTCACCAAGTTCATACTGAAATTAGAGAATCGCAGGAGCTTAAGAAAATGCGCATCTGGCGAATGAACCTGCGTATCCGGGGTTCTCTTCAGGGAGGTTGCTCGTCCATGAAACACACCCCAGCCTGCAGCCACCTGGGTGTGGGGAACCAAGGGCTAGCGAACCAGGCGGGCAGAGGCGGAACTTGCGGGGACTGCGGGTAGGAGGAGGAACTACAGAGCTGTCACCAATCAGAGCCCAGCTTTGGTTTCTCTTGCCGACCAATGAGGGAGTTCTGCTGGAGGGGCTGTCTTCAAGTCTGAGACGCCTACCGCCTTCGCAGCCTATCAGCAGGCCCCTCTTACCCCGCGGGCGGTGCGGCTCCGCCCCGCCCCTCCAGCGTCGGCCCCGCCCCCACGAGGGTGGGGGCCGTGTTGGTTACTAGCAGGGCTGGAGGCGGGGGCCGGGCTCCCACTGGGCTCGTGCGTTCTGCGCCCGCCGCCGCGGTGCAGAGCCCGCTGGCTCCCGATTGTCCTCTGCGGCGGTGGCGGTCGCTGTCTCCTTGCCTCGGGGCCCGGGGCTGCAGGGGCCAGAGCGAGTGCGCCTCCTGCTCGCCGACCGCGGCTGCCCAGAGCAGGTAATGGGGCGCCGCTGGGGAGCGCCTGTCTGAGCCCCGGGCTAGGTGCGGGCGGTGGGTTCGGCCCCCGAAGCTGCTCCCAGAGCCGGCGACCGGGCCGAGCGGGGCCCCGGTCCTCCGGAGCCTCCTGCCGGCCTCTAGGCGCCTCAGCCCGGGAGCCCGCGGCGGGCACCTTGCGGGGAGGTGGGGACGGGGCCGGGGCAGGGGCGGGGCCGCTTCGGGCGGGACCCTGAGGACCTCTGGAGACCCCTGGTGACTCGCGGGACTCCGGGCTGGGGCGGCGACGGGGCCGACCCAGGGCGGGGAGGACCGGCAGGTGGAGGGAGAACTGCGGAGTTGAGTCAGAGTCCGGCTCCTCGGGGAAAAGAACCGACTGAAAGGGAGCGGTAAGCTGGCTGGCTTCTTTTTTTTCTTCCTCTAAGCCAGAAAGGCGTCTTCACTTGGGTCGTGTTAATTACATGTTTTCTGAGAACAGGCGTTTGGCCGTGTAATGCTGTCTACACGATAGCATTATTTATTTACTTATTTACTATTTAAAAAATTAAAAGCAGCCTTTAGCGTGAATCTGTGTGGGGGCTTTTGCTTAAGTGACAGGTAGACCCAGCCGAGTAACTCACCTTTGTCTGGGCTGAAGTGGGGAGCGGTGAAGTAGGAATGAGGGGGAGGAGTATTCGTGAGGAATGCCTGTGCAGGTTTCAAAGGATTGTGGGGGTGGGACCTTGTTTCTGTCACTGTGCCATGGGTGGGAGTAGAATTGTGATTTTTTTTCCTTTTTCTAATTTTTAAAAACAATATTCACATTAAAAAAGGGAGGGGGGCTTTCCAAAAACAGTCTCTGAACTCGAGGCTTTGGGGATGCACCTGCTATTCAGGCAGTAATAGTTTGCAGGTAAATCCTGGGCTATTAATTACGTGATTTGATTTACTTATAAAGAAGTATCTTGAATTGTTGCTACCTTTCCTTTGACGTGCTCTCAGTATATTGCTTGTTTACAAGTGAATTGATGAAGGTCACTGAGTTTTAGCGGTAATGTCACAGCGATGGCCCTTGGAGAGTTTTCTATGCTCAGGTTCACTCAGGTTTTACAAAAACAGTATTTCCACTTAATTGTGAAGCTCTTAGCACTCTATCAATTATACAGTATGCCATCCTCCTACTCTTCTGAGGCAGGCTGTGCGTAGCATGTCCATTTTACAGGTATGTCAACTGAAAGCCCTGGAGATGAAAGGAATCCTGCCTCAGTTTACTCCTACTTTATTTTATACCTGTAATGGATGTAATCCAAAATCTGGGTAAGATTCCTGCCATCAAGCCAGCTTCTGCATACCAATTCGATCCCGTGTACACAGGTCAGAGGTGGAGATGGTTATTTTCAAGTAAAGGAATATTGTCTCTGAGGTTTTTCTTTCCATCCAGGTTGCTAAGCTAGTTTGAATTTCAGGTGAAAGGTAATTTTCCACATAGGCAAAACAAACAAAAGTTAGTAGTGCTGTGTGAAAATCTCTATTTTAAATTTTGGGAAGCTTTCCAAATTAGAGAACCTTATCTCTAGCTCAGCGTCGAATTTCGGTACCGTTTTTTGAATTGAATAGAAATAATTGATATGCAGAAGGAAAATACTAATGAAGTGAAGTGCATTTTGATCATGACTTATGACTTTGTTTTGGGAAGTGTTTACTGTACATTTATAGATGGGTCGAAAATTAATTTCTTGATTAGAATAACTCGACCAAAGGAGTTTGGGCTTTAGTGTGGGACAGGCTGAAATGGGTAGTTGGGAGTAATCTCTTGCATGATGTGAAGGCTTAGGGAATTCTAGAGAATTGTTAGGTTATGTTAAATTTACTAGTTATGAGGAACATGAAAATGTCTTATGGATTACTGAAGGGAACTTTTTTTTTTTTTTTTGAGGTAGAGTCTCACTCTGTTGTCTACACTGGAGTGCAGTGGCTCATTGTGATCTCTGTCTCCTAGGTTCAAGCGATTCTCCTGCCTTGCCTCCCGAGTAGCTGGGACTACAGGTGCATGCCACCACGCCCAGCTATTTTTTTTTTTTTTCCGTATTTTTGTAGAGATGGGGTTTCACCATGTTGGCCAGGCTGGTCTCGAACTCCTGACCTCACGTGATCTGCCTGCCTTGGCCTCCCAAAGTGCTGAGATTACAGGCGTGAGCCACTGCACCTGGCCTGAATGTAACTGTTCTAATCATGAAGTTATCTGTTGTTTTGTGGCTAATAACTCTGTTTCATATGTACATTTTAACATATTCATGTAACATATAAGGCAACTTTTACACAAGGCTGTCACTCTACCCTGCATTTATTTACTGATTTATGTTTTAGTGACTTTATTTAACTTTTACTCTCCTGTCAAAATTTCTAGCACCCAAGCAAAAATTTCCATAAAGGAACTTTTATCATCTGTTGATTATACAGAAAATGAATCATTTATTCTCATAAGCCCAGCCCTCTTGCAGTGTGGGACACTGGAAAGATATTTTGGCTGTTTGTAAAGTATTTGCCTGTATTCTTACCTGAAGCTTTGACTCCTCCCACTCCCCCAGTGGTTTTCAGAGTTTCTGTGACTTTTTTCTTTTTTTAAATTAATTACGACACTACCTGACTTCCACTAGATGGTGCACTGGGGGCTGCTTATTGGAGTTTTCAAACAGATTTTTGTTTTTCCTTGTTATAAACATTTCACTGAAAAAGATACAAAGGTACTGCAACTATTTCTCTCCTAATTGCAATACAGACAGAGTTGTAATGAATGACTTAAGTCTTGAGTTTTATTAGATGGGATCCGTTCAGAAGGAAAGGGTATTCCTTCACTTTGAATTAAAAGTGAAGGAATTTGTTAGTCAGGCTTGCTCTCTGAAGATACTGTGTTTTTTACAAACTGAAGGTTCGTTGGCACCCCTGCAAGTTTATTGGTGCTATTTTTCCAATAGGTATGTTCATTTTATGTGTCTCTGTCGTATCTTGGTAATTCTTACAATATTGCAAACCTTTTCATTGGTATTCTATCTGTTATGGTGATCTTTGGTCAGTGATCTTTGATGTTACGATTCTAGTTGTTTTGGGGCTCCATGAACCACACCTGTATAATATGGTGAACTTAATTAATAAATGTTGCCTATGTTCTGATATCTCCACCAACTGGCCATTCCCCATCTCTCTTCCTCACTCCAGGCCTCCCTATTCCCTGAGACACAACAATATTGAAATGAGGCCAATTAATAACTCTATGTTGGCATCTAAGTATTCAAATGAATGGAGAGTCGCATGTCTCCCACTTTAAATCAGAAAGCTAGAAATGAGTGAGCTTAGTGAGGAGGTCATGACAAAAGCCAAGACGGGCCAACATCTAGGCCTCTTGCACCAAACAACCGAGCTCTGAATGCAAAGGAAAGGTTCTTGAAAGAAATTAAAAGTGCTACTCCACTGAACACCCCAATGATAAGAAAGTGAAACAGCTTTATTGCTGATACAGAGAAGGTTATAGTGGTCTGGGTAGAAGATGAAACCAGCCACAGCATTCCCTTAAGCCAGCAGAGCAAAACCCTAACTCTTCAATTCGCTGGAGGCTGAGAGAGGTAAGGAAGTTGCAGAAGAAAAGTTGGAAGCTAGAAGAGGTTGGTTCACAAGGTTTAAGGAAAGAAGCTGCTTCCCTAACATAAAAGTGCATGGTGAAGCAGCAAATGCTGATCTAGAAGCTATAGCAAGTTATCCAGAATATCTAGCTAAGATCATTGATGAAGGTGGCTACACTGAACAACACATTTTCAGTGTAGACGAAACAGCCTTATATTGGAAGAAGATGCCATCTTGGACTTTCTTAGCTAGAGGGAAGTCAATGCCTTGTCTCAAAGGCCAGGCTGACTCTTTTGTTTGGAGCTAGTGCAGCCGGTGACTTTAAGTTGAAGCCAGTGCTCATTTAGCATTCCAAAAATCGTTAAGCATTATGCAAAATCTACTCTGCCTGTGCTCTATAAATGGAATGACAAAGCCTGGATGACAGTACATCTGTTTACAGCATGGTTTACTGAATCTGTTAAGCTCACTGTTGAGACCCACTGCTCAGAAAAAAAGGTACCATTGAACAGTGCTGTTCATTGACAATGCACCTGGTCACCCAAGAGCTCTGATGGAGATGTACAAGGAAATTAATGTTTTCATACCTGCTAACACAACACCCACTCTGTACCCATGGATCTAGGAGTCATTTCAACTTTCAAGACTTATTATTTAAGAAGCACATCTTGTAAAGCTATAGCTGCCATAGATAGTGATTCTTCTGATGGATCTTGGTTAAGTAAATTGAAAACCTGGAAAGGAGTCACAGTTCTAGATGCCATTAAGGGCATTTGTGATTCAAGGGAGGAGGTCAAAATATCAACATTAACAGGAGTTTAGAAGAAGTTGATTCCAGCCCTCATGGATGACTTTGAGGGGTTCAAGACTTCAGTGGAAGAAGTACCTGCAGATGTGGTGGAAATAGTAAGAGAACTGGAATTAGAAGTGAACCCTGAAAATGTGACTGAATTGCTGCAATCTCATTATCAAACTTGAATGGATGAAGAGTTGCTTCTTCTGAATGAGCAAAGAAAGTGGTTTCTTGAGAGGGAATATGTTCTTGGTGAAGATGCTGTGAACATTGTTGAAATGACAATGAAGGATTTAGAATATTCTATAAACTTAGTTAATTAAGCAGTGGCAGGGTATGATAGGATTGACTTCAATTGTGAATGAGGTTCTACTGTGGGTAAAATGCTACCAAAAGAGAAATCTTTTGTGAAAGGCAGAGTCAGTCGATGTGGCAAACTTCATTTTTTTTTTTTTTTTTTTTTTTTTGAGACGGAGTCTCGCTCTGTTGCCCAGGCTGGAGTGCAATGGCGTGATCTTGGCTCACTGCAACCTCTGCCTCCCAGGTTTAAGAGATTCTCCTGTCTCAGCCTCCCGAGTAGCTGGGATTACAGGTGCACACTACCATGCCTGGCTAATTTTTTGTATTTTAGTAGAGACGGAGTTTCACCGTGTTGACCAGGCTGGTCTTGAATGCCTGAGCTCAGGCAATCCACCTGCCTCGGCCTCCCAAAGTGCTAGGATTACAGGCGTGAGCCGCAGTGCCTGGCCTCATTGTTTTCTTATTTTAAGAAATTGCCACAGCCATCCCTTCTTTCAGTAGCCAGCACCTTGTTAAGTCAGCAGCCATCAACATCAAGGCAAAACTGTCCACCGGCAAAAAGATTTTGACTCCCTGAAGGCTCGGATGATCAGTAGCATTTAAAAAAAATAATAAAGCACTTTAAAATTAAGACCTAATGCTATTGCCAGCATAATAGACTATGGTGTATGGTAAATATAACTTCTGTATGCACTTGGAAAGCAGAAAAATTTTTGTTGCTCGCCTTATTGCAGTGTAAGTTTTACTAAGGTGGTCTGGAATGGAACACGTGATATCTTCGAGGTATGCCTATGATTTCAGAAATAACCTCTCCTGTCGAACCCTCTGATTCTCCCTGTGTTCAGAAACCCAGACCAAAGTGTAGATGTATTGGTCTTTATTTATGAGTAGTTGAGTAGTTTTTAATGGCTTGTGTTTTGTTTAAATTTTATGTAAACTGGGACTTAGCTCTTTGAGCAGTCTTATGCTTTGCTCTCTTAGATTACTGATTCTTTAAAAGAAGTAGTAAAATGCATATGTGTGGCAAGATTATTTGCTACCTACTATGAACAGATGCTTAAGTAAAAAAACAAAAAACAAACAAAAAAACAAGATGTTTTCCCAGGCATATAATTTTTTTTTTTTTCTTGAAGAGGCATTTAGTCTTCCTATTTAGTAGAACATTATCAGCTTGCTTTACTTATGAAAGAGAGGAGACCATTCTTTTCTCTCTGAAGATAGGAGCTATTTATCAGGCTCGTTTATTACTGATTGGGTTGCTTGTTACTGATGGTTAGAGAAGGGAGATGAAAATACATAGCGGTTGCAATACCCATTTTGGGTATAGAAATGGCAATGTTAGTGGAGATTAAAGACTAACTGGTACGATTGCATTTTGCAAGATGTTTTGAAGACAACTTTGGACTTTGATAGGAATCTGAGAAAGTCTTTCAGTGGTTGGGGTGTGTGTATGTTTATTTCAGTTGCACTGAACTGTGGATGGGGAGGAGAGCAATGATAATTTGTTTCTTACCAGAACACTGCTAGTTCTCAGGGGATTTGATGGAGATTTGGGAGAGAGAAAATAAATAGGATTCAGCCCTTCTAGGAAGGTCGTTCTTGGCAGTGCCTTCAGCCCTTAGGAGAATGTGGGCATGAAAAAGGTGGATGGTTGTAAGTAGCCAGGAAGATTAAAAGGCTGATTCCTAGAGCTCTCTTCACCTTTGATGACCTTAATCAGGTCATTAAGCATTTTAAGACAGGTTTATAGCTCTCCGGTGGTCCAAGCTTGGACTAAGTACTCCTTAGTCTTCAATTTTATGTTTTAAATTTTTGGAATAAGTAGGAACCTGAAATTTATAAAATTACTGACTTGAGTATGCAAGTGAATGGCTTCATGGAGTTATTTGGCTTATGGTAGATTTCAGATTATGGTAGGTGCTTGAATATACTTATTTCTCATACTCTTTCTTTCATCCGTTTAACAACAAAAAAGGCCTTATTTGAAATAGGCAAACTTGAATACACATAGAGCTATACGGCTCAAATTGAGTACTTGAGTTGGGGAGAAAAGACTCCTGTTCTAGGTACAGCTTTGAAAAGAGAAGGGTCAGGTAGGATGCAATACACAGCAGGTGTATGCAGGGACAGGGATAAAGTGAACCCCTTTTGCTGTGAATATTGTCAGAAGGTCTGATGTGTAATTAGACATCCCTTAGCTTCACTCCTGATAAAAACATACTCTTGGACAGTTTCTCTGTATGTGCACTTAAAGCAGTTTGAATCTTGTTAATCAAGTATTTCTCGGGGTTGTAACTTCTTTTTTGGCATTGAGAAGACTGTTGAAGTCATGTAAAAATTTGGAATTGAGCCTGGGATCAGAATTTGGAGTTGTGGCCCAAGATTTATCAAGCTTCTGCTATATTCAAGATGTTGTCTTTTCTCTTCCTATTATGGCTTCTGATTACTTCTGAAGAGTGAGTTCAGACCTCTGTGCTGTAACGCTGATCAGAGTATCCTTTTTGTACGTGGTATAATCAGGATAGAGATTAGGCATTTTATCAAGTTTGGGAGAAAGAAGTTGAGTAGTGAGGAAATGAATTAACACTATTTTGATTTCTTCATAGTCATTTAAAATCAGATACAAATTTTATATTTCACAAGGATCTAGAACTAGATTTACCATATGACCCAGCCATCCCATTACTGGGTATATACCCAAAGGATTATAAATTATGCTGCTACAAAGACACATGCACACGTATGTTTATTGC
>NW_012106130.1:50191-53057 GCF_000951045.1 Mandrillus leucophaeus | reverse complement strand
TGGTCAGGCTGGTCTTGAACTCCCGACCTCAGGTGATCCACCTGCCTCGGCCTCCCAAAGTGCTGGGATTACAAGCGTGAGCCACCGCGCCCGGCCGTACTTTGACTTTAGGCAAGTTTCTTAACCTCTGTTGTTCTATCTCTAAAGTGGAAATAATATAGTATTTTGTTGTGAATATAAGTGAGCTCCAATGTGCAGAAGCTCAGGGAACAGGGCCTTGCAGATTGCAAGCATGCAATAAATGTTTTCTTTTATCCATAAAAAAAAGTACATATATAAAATAGATAGAATCCTGCATTTTATACAATTGAAGCAAAGACAGAAAATTTAATACTTAATTTCATTTCCTGGCACAGTGCTGGGGAAAAAATATGAGTAGTCAATTACTTTTTAAGGAGTGACGGAAAAGTTTGTGGATCCTAGTAATTTTCCAGAAACCTTTTTTTTTTTTACAGACATAGAACGTTCGTATTGATACTGTCTCCTCCCCCTTCCCCTTCAAAAAGTTTGGTTTCTTTAATCACGGTATGTTGGACTCTCACAATAATCCTTATAGTTTACATTTTTTATAACAGGCATTTTAAAGGTTGCTTCTGGGAGCTGAATGACAGAAAGTACCTGAAAGTCATCTTTAGAACACACTCTCACCTGTACTATGACAACTTTGTATTTGATGACCTTGAACGCAGTTCTTTTTGAGACGGAGTCTTGCTCTGTCCCCCAGGCTGGAGTGCAGTGGCGCGATCTCAGCTCCCTGCAAGCTCCGCCTCCCGGGTTCACGCCGTTCTCCTGCCTCAGCCTCCCGAGTAGCTGGGACTACAGGCGCCCGGCTAATTTTTTTTTGTATTTTCAGTAGAGACTGGATTTCACCGTGTTAGCCAGGATGGTCTGGATCTCCTGACCTCGTGATCCGCCCGCCTTAGCCTCCCAAAGTGCTGGGATTACAGGCGTGAGCCACCATGCCTGGCCCTTGAACGCAGTTCTTGGGATCTCTTTTCTTGGCTTGCGGAATGCCTGGTTTATTTTCTTTTTGCAGACCTGCGGGAGCTCACCTCTGGCGATCCTTTCATTAGTGAAACCCTCTTTCCATTACTCTCTGTGACTGTCACTGTCTTAGTTCCGTTGTAGCTGTTATCACACCTTATCATCATCTTATTTGTGTACTTTTTATTGTTTCCTTCACTAGGACGTAACCCCTATGAGGGTTAGGGCTGGATCTTTGCTGCTGGGTCCCTAGGATGGGATGCAGTTCCTGGTATATAGAGACTGAACACCTGCTGATTGGGTGAAGGGGCCTATGATGAGCAGCTGCCCCGCTCCGCTCCCTCCCCAGCTCAGGGGCTCACACTGGAGTTAGCGCTCACTTCATAGCACACCGTCATGATTGGTCCATGTAGAGTCTCCCACCTTATTTTATTTTATCTTTCCCCTTCATCACCTATGCCCACTCGTGTTCTTCTTGCCCCCAGGGGACCCTCTCTCTGGCATGTGCATAATTCCCTTAGGTATGGCCAGATTGTTACCTCGTTGACGCTTTCACCAGCTGTTGCTCCCCGCATTCTTGCTAGCATGTGGCGTTTTCTGACCTTATAATTTTTTCCAATCTGATGCAACAGATGGAGCAATCCAGCACAAAATGATATGTTATTGCTCTTAGTTGCAATTATCTGATTACTAATGTGGTGGAGTATCCTATACTCATTTACTAAATAACCTAGTTGTTTATGATGCTACCTATATCATATATCAAGGTCCACCCACTCGTATATATACAGACACAGACACAGACACACACACACTCTCTATTCTCTCTCTTACCTTTTTAGGCTCCCTGCTCTGTTCTGATCAATTTGTCTGTTTCTGTTCTAATTTCACAGTGGATTTTGCTTTTATTTTTATTGCTACAACTTATTTATATATTTTGATATCTAGAAGAATGAGTCCCTCCTGTGTTATTTTAAAAACATGTTTAACCTGGTAGTTTTCATCCATGGCTTTATATTAGAATTTGCTAGGTAGCTTTAAAAAAAAAAATATCCCATTGACCACAGATGAACTGAATTGTAATCTGTAGAGAGTAGAGTCCAGCAATTGTATTTTTAAAAATCTCCTCCGGTGACACTGATCTATATCCCGAGTGGAAACTACTTATCAGTGGTATTTATGTTTTATTCAGTGGAGGTCAAATTTTTTTTTTTTTTTTTCCCCGTAATGATCTCATCTTCTTTGTTACAGTAATTCCTAGTTACTTCAGCTTTTGTTTCTACTGTGAATGCCGTTTTTTCTTCTGTTGTATTTTCTATTGTTTATTTCCCCTAGTGTAGGGGAATTCTACATACATAGGCAACTATGTATCACTGAACAGGGATATATTCTGAGAAATGTATCATTAGGTGATTTCGTCATTGTGTGAACATCGCAGGCTGCACTTACACAAATGTGGATAACATAGCCTACTACACACCTAGGCTATATGGTATAGCCCATTGTTCCTAGGCTGCAAACCTGTGCAGCTGGTTACTGTCCTGAATACTGTAGGCAACTGGAACATAATGGTATTTGTCTATCTAAACATCTGTAAACATAGAAAAGGTACAGTAAAAATATGGTAAAAAAGATTAAACATGGTCCACCTGCATAGGACACTTCGCATGTGTCTGGACTGGAAGTTGCTCTGGGTGAGTCAGTGAGTGGGTGGTGAGTGAATGTGAAGGCCTAGGGCATGACTGTACACTCACTACTGTAGACGTTATAAACACCATGGCTAGGCTACACTACGTTCATTTAAAAAGTATTTTTTCTTCAATAATAAACAAAGCTTGGCTTAACTTTTTTGTTTTATAAACTTATAAATGGTTTTTAACTT
>NW_012106130.1:35951-50016 GCF_000951045.1 Mandrillus leucophaeus | reverse complement strand
TTTTTTATATATAAAACTAAGACACAAACACACACTTTAGCCTAGGCCTACACAGGGTCAGGATCATCAGTATTACTGCCCTTCCCCTTCCCCTTCTCCTTCCCCTTCCCCTTCCCCTTCCCCTTCCCCTTTCCCTTTCCCTGACAGTGTCTCTCTCTCTCTCTCTCTGTGGACCAGGCTGGAGTGCAGTGGCACGATCTTTGGCTCACTACAGCCTCTGCCCCACTGTGTTCAAGGGATTCTCGTGCCTCAGACTCCCAGGTAGCTGAGATTACAGGCATGTGCTACCACACCTGGCTAATTTTTGTATTTTTAATATAGACGGAGTTTCACCATGTTGTCCAGGCTAGTGTTGAACTCCTGGCCTCAAGTGATCCACCTGCCTCAGCCTCCTAAAGTACTGGGATTACAGGCATGAACCAACGCGCCCAGCCAATATCAGTCTTAATCCCTAGTTAATGTTTCTAGCTGTCACCCTATCCAAAGGAGCTACTTTTCCTGGTCTTGCAGCATCAGTGGTTATAGCAGTTGCTGTATTTTACGTTACCTGGGAGTCCATTTTTCTCTACGTTATTGCATGTTTAACATTTGCTAGTCTATGTTAATAGATGTTCACTAGATTTATATATGTAGCTGTTCATGATAGTATTCTAATATCCTGAAAAATTAGAAACAACCTAAACTGTGCAGCAGTAGGCATTTATTCTTCTTCTCCATGGAAATTGTTAGTACATGGTGGCAAAAGTTTACAAAATCACGTCATTAGGATAATCCTAATTTTGTAACAAGAGAATAAGTTAATTTTCATGTACAACTCTAAATTGTCCATGTACTATTAATTCATATCTGTATGAGTGTGAATGTTCAAATAAAAACAGTTCAGTTAATATCAGTTGTGGGCATTAAGATTCTAGGTGAATTACTTCTTTAATGTGTTAGTCTGTTTTCCTAAAATCCTTTTTTTTAAATAAGAAAACTGACTGGGGCCGGGCGTGGTGGCTCATGCCTGTAATCCCAGCACTTTGGGAGGCCGAGGTGGGTGAATCACCTGAGGTCAGGAGTTCGAGACCAGCCTGACCAATGTGATGAAACCCCATCTCTACTAAAAATACAAAAATTAGCTGGTCGTGATGGCATGCGCCTATAATCCCAGCTATTCGGGAGGCTGAGACAGGAGAATCGCTTGAACGCGGGAGGCAGAGGTTTCAGTGAGTCGAGATCGCACCATTGCACTCCAGCTGGGGCAACAAAAGTGAAACTCTGTCTCAAAAAACAAAACAAAACAAAACAAAAACTGATTAAAAATGACTGTATAATAAGCTGGGGTGGGGAGGTGGGGCAGTTGCAGATGAAGTAAGACGGGCCCTAAATTGAAGGTAGGTAAGAAGTTCAGGAAGGTTCCTTGTAGTATTGTACTCTTTCCTCCAGTTTAGTATATGCTGGAAATACTCCCTATGTTTAAAAAAAAAAGCAAAGTAAAAAGACTGTAATTTGTGATTGGGGCCACTTAGTAAAGGATATAGGGCATCAATACAAGGCAGACTTTTATTTTGTTATTGCTCCATGAGAAACTAATAGAAGATCTTTATGTACCATATCTATCAATAGTAGCATAATAGCATTAGAAATCAATGGTTTGGTCAGTCTTGGTGGTGTACGCCTGTAATCCCAACACTTTGGGAGGCCGAGGCAGATGGATGGCCTGAGCTCAGGAGTTTGAGACCAACCTGGGCAACATAGTGAAACCCCATCTCTACAAAAAATACAAAAATTAACTGGGCGTGGTGGCACATGCCTGTGGTCCCAGCTACTTGGGTGGCTAAGATGGGAGCATTGCTTGAGCCAGGGAGGCGGAGGTTGCAGTGAGCTGACATTGTGCCACTACACTCCAGCCTGGGTGACAGTGTGAGACTCTGTCTCAAAGTAGGGGGGAACAAATCAATGTTTCGGCCTTTGTAGGAGGAAGCAAATCATTGTTTGTCATGTGGCTTACTGTAGTGACTTCCCTGCTCTTGCCCCTGCCCCTAAAACCTTTTCTCCATTTCTCCACCCAAAGCCCAGGATGGGTTCAGGTGGATGCTGTCGCTCAATTGCTCAGAACCTTGCCGTTTCACTCAGATCTAAGGGCAAAGTCTCCATAGGGGCTCACTCACCGTAGACACTGTGTTTGTGAGCTCTTGGCTACACATCTCTTAAGCACAGAAAAAAATGTTTGAGAGCTGAGACTACACTTCTGGCCCCAGTTCTTAAGGTTTATGTGACTTTTGTGGTAAGTCTGGTACTGAAGAGTTTACCAGTCTGTTAAAAAGGCAGAGATTTCTGTTGGTTGGGATGGCTGTTTTTGATATTTCTTGAGTTAACCAGAGGAAACAGTTCACCTTAGCTTCCTTAGTCTACCAGTCTGCTAGTCTGGACTGATATGGTTAGCTTTTTTCTTTTTTTTTTTTTTGAGATGGAGTCTGGCTCTGTTGCCCAGGTTGGAGTACAGTGGCATGGTCTTGGCTCACCTTAACCTCCGCCTCCTGGGTTCAAGCGATTCTCCTGCCTCAGCCTCCTGAGTAGCTGGGACTACAAGTGCATGTCACCATACTTGGCTAATTTTTTTGTATTTTTAGTAGAGACAAGGTTTCACCATGTTGGCCAGGCTGGTCTTGAACTCCTGACCTCAAATGATCTGCCCACCTCGGCCTCCCAAAGTGCTGGGATTACAGATGTGAGCCACCATGCCTGGCCTGGTTAGCTATTTTTGAGACCAAAATCTCAAGAATGAGGTACGTGCTGAGCTAAGAAGGAAAAAGTGCTGCTGACTTCCCCAACCCGAGGTCTTCTAACCTCACCCCCGAGCCTAATACAAAATATTCTACTCATAAGGCCCTTTCTCAGGATGGCTGTGGCTGGTGGTTCTTGGTGCTCTAGGCCTGACACTGGGCTCTACTGAGCTTCCAACTTTTAGTGTTTGTTCAAACAGGAATTCAAAGAATAAGGTAATTCCTGAAAGCTCACTTGAACAAGCACAGCCTTGACCTCAGCTCCATATTCTTGGAGCTGCAGTTTTCAGACTTGTTTCAATACCGCTTCATGCTCTTAACAATTATTAAGGACCTCAAAGACTGATCACACCACTGCACTCCAGCTTGAGTGACAGAGTGAAACCCTGTGTCATAAAAACCAAAAATCAAAGCATAATATCCTTTGTGTATATGAACACAAATAACACTTCCGTATGAAAAATACCTTTACAAAGAGAGTTTAGGGAAAGAGTGGTATAGTTTTACATTCTTGCAGTTCTCTATAATGTCTGGTTTCGTAGAAGCAGCTGGATTCTCATAACTGCTTCTGCATTCAATGTGTTGTGATTTGTCGTTTGGTTGGAATATGTGAAGAAAATCCAACCCCAGTTGGATTCAAAAAAAATAATAACTGATGTATTTGTTGCCAATGATAAAAGTTAAGCCTTCAAACAAAAATTACATACTTAGAAAAATTGTATCCGCCACCAAGAGTGTGACAGCTTTCCCAATATGCAGACAGTTAATAAGACGGTATTGTGTCCTTAAAAATTTGTAGAGGGTAGATCTCATGTTAAGTGTTTTTAATACACACAAAATAAAAATAAAACACGAGGACACTTTGGAGGTGATGGACGCGTTTATCACCTGGATTGTGGAGATGGTAAATGTTACATACATTAAAGTTTATTTGCTGTGTGGAATCTGAAGCCATATCAGTAAACATTTCTCACTTTGTTGTATTTAAATCCATTGGTCTTTCTTTCATTTTGGATCTTTCTTAATGTATGATTTGGAAATATTGGCTCATGGAATTAAATGTTAGCACATTTTATAATACCAAATACAGGAGTGTATACATTTGTCCAAACTCACCAAATTCTATACATTGATTATATGCAGGTTTTTGTATACCAATTATATCTCAATAAAGCTGGAGGAGAAGAAGACTTTTCAAGAGATGACTGCTGATTTCAACAAATGTATTTGTTTTCTAATGGATATATAAACTGCGTTTGAGAAAGTGTCTGCCAGATATCCAACTTGCAATTCTAATACTTTCAGTTTTTATGTCGTGTAAAAATGATATTCTATAAACAAAAGCTGCTAGTTCAGCTTGCTGATCAAACAGTTGGCATAAATTCTTTTCCTTGAGACAATTTCCATACTTCAGTATGCTGCACAGCTCCTTCATGTGAACTTTCCTAATTCAGCACAAAGAATATTAAAAAGGTGGAAAAGGCACATACTCAAGAGGTTGAGATGTCATGCAATTGCTAATGTTCACTGTTTCATCAAGGATATTTTTATAGGAAACCATCTTTTTTTTCCACTGTGAGTTCACAGTGGTTATGAGGACCTATACTGGTGGTGCCACTGCCTTGATTCGTGCTACGGGGCCAGCAAAAATGTGTTTAAGGTGTGTAAAAAAAAAAAAAAAGTACACACCCTGGCTTTGATCATCAGTGCTTTGTGTCAGCCTATGAAAGTTGTGAATGACCTGTTTGCATTATTATAATGATAATTTTGATGTCATGGACGTCCTGAAAGGTGCCTGAGGACCCCCAGTGTGTCTTGGAGCACTTTGAGAACAGCTGGTGCCAATTCAGTTGAAAGTGGGCTCCTCACAGTGATCTGTCTCCTCTGAGGTCACTCAACTGCATCCAGCTTCTTTGCTTATTACTCCTGAAGCTGTTGTTTTAAAAGCAGGGACCAGTTACTTCTTGGCTCAGCTGTGCTGTAGTTTTCCAAGTGAAAGGAAGTTTAGTAATGCTAGGAAATAATTTTTTTTTTTTCTTTTTTGAGATGAGAGTCTCACTCTGTCACCCAGGCTGGAGTGCAGTGGCACGATCTCGGCTCACTGCAAGCTCCGCTTGCCGGGTTCACGCCATTCTCCTGCCTCAGCCTCCTGAGTAGCTGGGACCACAGGCGCCCGCCACCACACCTGGCTAATTTTTTTTGTATTTTTAGTAGAGACGAAGTTTCACTGTGTTAGCCAGGATGGTCTCGGTCTCCTGACCTTGTGATCCGCCCATCTTGGCCTCCCAAAGTGCTGGGATTACAGGCATGAGCCACCTTGCTTGGTGAAAGAAAGTATTTTTGAGATAGGCAACTCCTGACTTGTACAAAGTTGTACATTTTGTCTTATCACAATAAATAAATACATCCATAAACATGCTGACACTTGATGGACTTTCCCCTTTTAAGATGAAGATAATCACAAAGAGAACGTGAAGAAATGTGATGTTCATTTATCAAGACGTTCTTGTTTGGTTATCATAATTAAAAAAAACAAAACAGGCTACCACCTGTTGTAATGCTTTTTATTTAATGAATAATATAAAGTGCTCTTTTGTTGTTTTAATTCCTGCAAATAGTAATCAGATCTTGATTTGATTCAGTTTCTATTTTTTGGCAAAACTGCTTCGTAGGTGGTGGCCTATACTTCTCACCCCAGTCAGGTAATATTGGTTGTCTTGCTTTTTGTAGTGTTCATGACCATTGATAACCATTGCCTAGATCCATTATTTTATCAGGGTTTGCAAAATGGTGATATTTTTATTGTTTTCCTGTTTTAGTTATTAGAATATTTTTATGGAGAGAAACTTTCCCTCATCAACTCTTTGAGATCTAGTTAGTACAGAAAAGGTAGGTTGGCTGGGCACGGTGGCTCATGCCTGTAATCCTAGCACTTTGGGAGGCCGAGGCGGGTGGATCACCTGAGGTTGGGAGTTCGAGACCAGCCTGACCAACATGGAGAAACCCTGTCTCTACTAAAAATATAAAATTAGCTGGATGTGATGGCATGTTGCCTGTAATCCCAGTTACTCAGGTGGCTGAGGCAGGAGAATCGCTTGAACCTGGGAGGTGGAGGTTGCAGTGAGCCAAGATTGCGCCATTGCACTCCAGCCTGGGCAACAAGAGTGAAACTCCATCTCAAAAAAAAGAAAAGGTAGGTAGGTTAAATGCCTGATTCTTTTTTGTTTTTGTTTTTAACATCAGTTTTCAATATTCTGAGCTAGTCCCTTAGCTTATAGAACAGGACTGTTCGGATGTGTAAATTAAATTGGTCTTACAGCATTTTTGTTGGAAACACCAAGCTAAATTGCCTGGTGTTTAGAAGCAAATCTAAAGGAAACTATTAATAGAGAAGTCCTTTTGTTATATTCTGAAAGTAGCTTAATTCACTTGAAATAAAAAGATAATGGCTGAAACATCTTGGAGCTGTTAAATGGGAATTCAAAAAAAATTAAAACAGTTGTTCTTGTCTTTAGAATGATGTATTCATTGCATGTCATTATCCTTTTATGTATCTTATATTGTATTCTGAGATCAGATTCAAAAATGTATAAAGCATGCTTGCCTTCAAGGTTCTTGTAGTATAATAGAGTAAGTGAAAGGTTGACCTCTCTTCTTATTACATTGATTTGTTGCAATCATTCTATGGGTGGAATGACAAACAAAAGTTCTATTTACTCCAATATTCCCCCCTCTTTAAAATGCGTAATTTTGAGAAATGACTGATAGCCAATAAGATGAAGTTTTCTTTGGAAAAAATGGAAGCAATCAGTGAAACCTATCATGTAGAGGGGGCAGCCAGATGAGACTGAAGAGGTCCTGTTGGAATTAGGGTGAGAGGAGAAAGGAAGGGAAGGCAACTTTCTTCAGTCTTCAGCTGCAGACTTTTCATTGGCTTCTTCCTGCTAATGCTGCCTGTGACTTGAAACAGGTCTTCCTGCTTCAGGCCAGACCTGTTTTTAAGCTGCTCCTCCCTCCCTGAATTCCTTCTCATGATTTGAGTGATTGCTGAATACACAAGACTTGGTGCCTAGACAACAAAAGATTATATAAATGTCTGTGTACATTTGTGTACCCCTCCTGGAAACCAGTTAACAGCTGTCCTTGATCAGCAGGGATCTTGGTGACACTGGTTTTTCCTGTGTGCTTCCTCTCATGTGCATTTCAGAGCAGTATCCTCAGTAAAGTACTTTACGTAATCATTGGTGTTCATACTGACTATTAATCTCACCACTAAGATCTGTTCTGTTGTTTTCAGTTCAGTGTCTTACACTTAATAAATGTTAACTAAAGTGATTTTGACTTGGCTTCTGTTATCCTGGGTGCTTCTAATTTCCAGATGGGTCAGAAACTGGGTATTTAAATTTACTCTTATTTTTGCATATGGAGCTAAAAGTATCCTTTGGGACAGGCTGTGAATGATATGGCAAGGCTGCTTATCAAAATAGACGTTTTCCTGTCTAATAACAACTTTGGACTGAAAAAAGCTTTGGGGGCTGGGTGTGGTAGCTCACGCCTGTAATCCCAGCACTTTGGGAGGCCGAGGTGGGTGAATCACTTGAGGTCAGGAGTTCGAGACCAGCCTGGCCAACATGGGGAAACCTCGTTTCTACTAAAAATATAAAAATTAGCCGGGCATGGTGGCGGGCGCCTGTAATCCCAGCTACTTGGGAGGCTGAGGCAGGAGAATTGCTTGAACCCAGGAGGCAGAGGCTGCAGTGAGCTGAGATTGCACCACTGCACTCCAACCTGGGTGGAAGAGTGAGACTCTGTCTCAAAAAAAAAAAAAAAAAAAAAAAAGCTTTGGAATGCTTTAATAGAGTGGTACAAGCTTGGTGTTTACAGATAAGAGCTGTCATTTCTTGGTTCTTTACAGTATGCCAGGTGCTGTGCTATGCAAACCCTCCCTAGATGTCCATGCTTAATTCAGCCCTTTAAGTATTCCATTTCCATTTACGAATAGAAAAATGGAGTCAGGGAGAAGTTAGGTAATTTGCCTTTGGGGTCATATAACTAGGAACTGGTAGAGCCAGGATTCAAAACCCAGGTTACCCATTCTCCTATACATCAGAGACGAATGCGTGAGAACTGTGGGATTTGAATTCATATTGGAAATTTCCTCCCCTTTGTGCATCTTCTTTCTGTCTTTGGCTCCTTCACATAATTTGGATAAGCACAACTCTCACCTATTTTGGCCAGTGCCTTAAGTTACTCCACCAACGTGCACCTCTTCCCAGGAGAAGGCTGGGGCATATTGAAAAGTAGCCCACTGCGGGCGTGAAATTGTGATGAAATTTTATATTTCGTGTACAAGATTAAAAGTCACTTTCCACTGTGTGCAATTGACACACCAGAAAAAGGTATCTTTTTTTTAATGCCTACCCCTGTCCACACACTGTCAGGTTGAGATACAGGCTATAGAACTTTCCAGTGATGTCATGATCATGTATGGAGTTCAGTTAATTCACTATGTTGGTGTAGTGGAGGAGTTCACTGACCCAGAACAGGCAGGCAATAGCGAGGGGTCGAACTGAGGAGTCACGGGTGGCGGGGCAGGGCTGGATTTAACACAGATCTGAACAGTGTACGGGAGAAGATTTGATGACTGGAGATGGGAAGCTTAGTTCTTCCATTTCTGGTTTCTTCTTGGTTTCTGCCACTGGTTTTCTTTATGCTCCTGTCCTTTAATTGTGGGAGTGACTTCAGTCCTTGACCCACTTACTCACCCCCACCACCCCAATTGTGCGTTTACCCATTGTCTTGGTTTCAGCTATCATTTCTGTCTGAGTGGCTTCTAAACTGTCTGTGGCTTTAATGAGCTCCAGTTCAGTGAATCCACCTGAGCCCTAATTTGCTGTAGCAAATTTGCAGTTGCTCAGTGGCTTATATCCTGGATATTTGAATGTCTCAGAGTGAGTACGTTTGATTTTAACCGCTCTTCCTCCAAAGCCAGCTGTAAGCATTTTTAAGTGGTATACAAAAATTGATAGGAAGAGAACATTCCCACATCCACTGTAGTCGAGGCTCAGGTTCCTGTTTTATTAGCCAAGGGTGCTGAACCACCCTGGAAGCGGGCAGCCACATTCGCTGGAAAAGAGACAATATACTGAAGTATACTTTTCTCTGGCCCCTTGGTGTCCTATGAGGCACACAGCTGCCTGTGATAATGTCAGAGATTACATCACAGTGCCAATGGAACTAACAGGAACCACCTGTGCACTTCCTTTTACAGGAATGTTCATAAACAGCAGGTTCTCCTAGGCTTTGAATGAAATTTAGCTTCTTCAAGGCCAAAAGCCTCATTGTGAAGAGAAAGAAGGGTGAGTTATCTTCTTAACAATGACTCTGCTTGTAGCCTTCCAGTGTCCTGGAACACTGGTTTCCACAGCTCTCTTCCTTGCTTAATTGGTGTACGTTACCCTTGGCATGCAACTGAAAACGTTAGGGCCATATGTCCTAATGGTTAAGAATATGGACTGTAAAATTAGCATGTTGGCTTCCAAATTCCAGTCCTGTTTATTGCTGGTTTTATGAATTTAGACAAGTTATTTATTCTCTCCAAACCTCCGTTTTCTTAACTGAAACAGACTAATTAGAGTACCTACCACAAAAGTTGGTAGTGAGAATTAAATCCGAGAACACAGAAGAAGTATTTAGTGCAGTGCCTGGCACATACCAAAGCTCAGTAAATGCTAGTTGCTATTCATTATTAATTAACAATATTGTTGATGAATACCCTAAAAAAGCTATTTACTTATTTTTTTCCATCTCTGCTATCTGGTCAATAACCTGATATTGTCATCTCTTCCTACTGATAGCATCTCGTGTTATCATTCCTCTCTGTGAGTTACTGCTGCTACCTTCTTTGAGCAGATATTCATTACCTCTTCATTGTGTGTGTGGGTACAGAAGTCATCTTCCTTTTTAGAAATGACCATTAGGCCAGGCGCAGTGGTTCATGCCTGTAATCCCAGCACTTTGGGAGGCCAAGGTGGGCGGATCACTTGAGATCAGGAGTTTGAGACCAGCCTGGCCAATGTGGCAAAACCCTGTCTCTACTAAAAATACAAAAATTAGCCAGATGTAGTGGTGTGTGCTTGTAATCCCCGCTACTCGGGGGGCTGAGGCAGGCGAATTGCTTGAACCTGGGAAGTGGGGGTTGCAGTGAGCAGAGATTGTGCCACTGCATTCCAGCTCCTGTGACAGAATGAGACCCTGTCTGAAAAAAGAAAGAAAAATAAATGACCATTTATTCTTTGGATCTACTCTGCCACACTGAGCCTAAATTACTCAGTTTGCCTTTCAAAGCCTATCGTATTGACGCCTGTATATGGCATTTTCCATTACTGTTGTTTTTCTTTTACATACCCTCCACTCTAGTCAGACACAGGAATGTGTTCAAGGCATGCAGTTTTCTTTCTCTTTTTGTCTACATTGGCACCCTGTATTGCTTTGCCAGGCACATGCCCATTTGTCTCTCATGGGACGGTTTTGACCCTGTTATGTGGATGTCGTATGTGACCTTTGTCGGGTCTGTGCTTTCCCAGGGTCTGAGATGATCAGGGTCTTGGCTGTTGCACCTCCTCTAGGCTGTGCCCTAGCCTGCCTTTAGGAGTCTGGATTCTGGGAAACTTTATTATTCTGTTGCTATTTATTAATCTGGAGTCGAGTACTAGAAATCACACCAAGTTTTTTTTTATGCCTAAGCCCTGTGAAAAGGAATTCTGCTCCTGAAATTTGGACTGCATATGATATCACTATATCATCTGCCCCCTGTATGTGTGGGTTCTGCATCAGCATTCAACCAACTGCAGATCAAAAATATGAAAAAAATGAATGGTTGTTTCTGTATAGAGCATGTCCAGACTTTTATCCTGTCATGATTCCCTAAACAATATAACAACGATTTACATAGCATTTACATTATGTTAGGTATTGTAAGTAATCTAGAGATGATTTAAAGTGTGCAGGAGGATATGCACAGGTTATTTGCAAGCACTGGGTTATTTTATATCAGGGACTTGAGCATCAGTAGATTTTGGTATCGGGGGAGGTCCTAGAACTATTCTTCCCCATATACAGAGGAACGACTGTATACTTTCTTTATGTTGTATTGTTCCTAAAACAAATCTAGAGCAGGTACACAGTAATGTTCCCTTTATTTTTGTCCTCTTAGGTATAGCAGTCTTGGCAGTTGCTGGCTGGTAAGAAGTGCAGTCAAATATGAATGAGCATGCATTCCTCCTTGTTCTCTGTAATGGCTCATTGTCCTGGTTTACCAGTGGTGGCTTGGGTGCATTAGGGAGGAACAGACCTTCCTAAGTGGTTGTCCTGTTCAAATAGCCTCGTCTCACACATCAGGTTCTTACCTTGGCTCATGATAGTCACGATAATTCTAAGGGATCATTTAGCCACAGTTTAGACTTGATTTTTCTTGGGTTTGATGGTGGGAACATTTTAAGACTAAGAAATTGAGTGGAAGAAAAATTAATAGACATGTCTTTGAGGGTAGGGGTTTTGTCCTTAAATTTACATCTCTGATGCCTGCACGGAATAAGTGACAGAATGCATGGAGTTCTTTTTTTTTTTTTTTTTTTGAGACAGAGTCTCGCTTTGTCACCCAGGCTGGAGTGCAGTGGCACAATCTTGGCTCACTGCAACCTCCGCCTCACGGGTTCAAGTGATTCTACTGCCTCAGCCTCCTGAGTTGCTGAGATTATAGGCATGTGCCACCATGCCCAGCTAATTTTTTTTTTTTTATTTGAGACGGAGTCTCGCTCTGTCACCCAGGCTGGAGTGCAGTGGTGCGATCTCGGCTCACTGCAAGCTCTGCTTTCCGGGTTCCTGCCATTCTCCTGCCTCAGCCTCCCCAGTAGCTGGAACTACAGGCGCCCGCCACCATGCCTGGCTAATTTTTTTTTTTTTGTATTTTTTTTTTTTTTACTAGAGACGGGGTTTCACCGTGTTAGCCAGGATGGTCTCGATCTCCTGACCTCGTGATCTGTCCGTCTCGGCCTCGTGAAGTGCTGGGATTCAGGTGTGAACTACAGTGCCCGGCATGCCCAGCTAATTTTTGTATTTTAGTAGAGATGGCACAATCTTGGCTCACTGCAACCTCCGCCTCACAGATTCAAGCAATTCACCTGCTTCAGCCTCCCTAAGTGATGGGATTACAGGTGTGAGCCACTGCGCCTGGCCGGAGTTCTTAAAGAGAACTGTGCATTTCCATAGTGAGCCAATGACAAACCCAAAAGACCAATCAGAGATTCACCTCTTAGAAGGAAAAAGATCCACTAACCTGCAGAACGTCTCTATTGGTGACTTGAGGAAGGACTTGGAAAGGGAACAGGGAGAATTAGGGTTGGGAAGAATGACATTGGATTTATTTGGGAGAACTTTTAGTAGCTTCTTCCTTCTGAATCTTCCTCTTAGCTTCCTTAGGAGATACTGAGGCTTAGTGCCCTTGCCTAGTTGCTGTCACTGGAGAACTTGCCCGTAGCTCAGGCCCACCCTGTAGATTCACTCTGGGAAATCAAACCAGCATTTAGATCTGCTAATTATGCCATTTCTATTTCAAGAAATACGTTGAGTCCAGAATAGAAATTGACTGCTTGCTTCACCCTGTTACCCTGGAGTTATTCAGGCAGAATATGTCAGATATGTTTCATGTGACATTTCCATTAGGCAAGAGATATGGATCCTTTTCTTTCCTTCTTTTTTTAATTTGGGTAACATTTCAGAAATAATGAATGGCAAAGAGAACACAATAAATGACCTTTACCTCCATTAACAGATGTTAACATTTTTTTTTTTCAGATTAAAAAAAAATGGAATAAATGAAATGTTATGGATAACGTTTGAAATATACTTTGTTCCCCTCTCCAGTTTTATTTCCCTCTCTTCCCAGAAGCAGTTAATATGAATTTATATATATCCTTTTATCATTTTCTAAATTTACTATATATGGATATTTCCTTAAGGACCTATATGATGTTACATGTTCATTAACATAAATGATATACTGTGTGTTTCATTCTGTTACTTGCTTTTAAAAATCTATCTATTTTGACAATATCTACCCATGATGATAGAGAGACCCGATGACATTTTAGTTTTTTGTTGTGTCTGCAGGTGTCTTCTTTAAGTACCTGGTTGCTCATGTAAATCCATCAGTACCTCTAACATTTCCTAAAAATCTTTGTTTTTATGCCTTAAATTGATTAGAAATTTAAAAATGGATATCCCCAGTAAGTAGAAAGTCTCATGTTTGGTGGAAACTTCCATATGCATTTTAGCAGGCTGTCTCAATATTTTGTGTTCCAAAAAGAGGCTGCGAAGATAATGCAGTGGGTGTGGAATCGTTTGCAAAGGACTTGAGTAGGTGGCAGGGAGTTTTTGACTTGTACTAACATACATAGATGTGCTGTTGCTAGGGCCACTTTGGGAACTTGTTATTGTGTGGGAAAGTGTTATGCTATTAAAAGTTTTATTTTTCTTTTTTTGGTAACAGTGTTAGTTTTCTATGTTAAGACAATATTCTCCTTGGTTTAAGAAATATTCACGGATATAAAATTGGTGTTTATAATATTAATCTGGCCCTGTTCTTCTAACCAAGCTTTGTTCTCATTGCCCCGGCAGCCTGTTGGACAATTTCACGTGGATAGCTCTTCATCTCACTCAAAAGACCAAAAATGGAAAAATAGGTCCACTTTTTCATGGACTCCTTTTTTGTTTAGGGTACCATTATTCTTTTTGTATCTAAGATTCGGAACTGTGGACTTACCTTGGAATCCCAACACCTCTTAATTTTTCACTTTCAGGCCTGCTCTTTTCCCCTTGAACATTCTCTTGCGCACTAATCTCTTGTATTCTAATCTCATCACTATCATTCTAGTCTAATTATGCTCACTTCTGACCTAGATTACTACAGCTGCTGCTTTGCTGAGTATATATGCAGCCTTCAGTTTACCCCACACCCTGTTATTAGGTTTTAAAGCATTCCTTGCATAACATCATTTTTGCAGAGGACTGCTCTGTGGACCTGTAAAGGCTCGGAGGTTGCTATATTCAAACGCCAGTTCTGCCAACTGTATGACCTTAAATATGTTGTAAATCAAGCCTGTCCAGCCTGCGGCCCGTGGACCATATACAGCCCAGGACGGCTTTGAATGCGGCCCAACACAAATTCCTAAACTTTCTTAAAATACTAGGAGATTGTTTTTGTGATTTTTATTTTTTTAAACATTTATTTATTTATT
>NW_012106130.1:25837-34561 GCF_000951045.1 Mandrillus leucophaeus | reverse complement strand
GATGGATGAGTGAGTATTCATCTTTATTGCAGACCTACTGTGTGCTAGGTTCTCCAAGAGGTATCATAATTATGAGATAGATAAGGTTTCTGCACGAGTACACACATATCTACAATTTTTTACTTTAAAGATTGCTCTTTAAAATTGCTGTGTAACCGGTGAGTTGGAGACATACAATAATGGATCTGTAGTGAGACTGGTTGGGGGGTTGTTCAGGTGTCTGAGAATAGTGGCTTCGACTGGCATGTTGGTGGTAATGCAGATGTAGGGAAGAAGACTGATTCAAGAAATATTAGGAAGGGATTGGGCGTGGTGGCTCAAGTCTGTCATCCCAGCATTTTGGGAGGCCGAGGCAGGTGGATCACTTGAGGTCAGGAGTTTGAGACCAGCCTGGCCAACACCGTGAAGCCTCATCTTTACTAAAAATATAAAAATTAGCCAGGCGTGGTGGTGCACGCCTGTAATCCTAGCTACTCGGAAGGCTGAGGCAGGAGAATTGCTTGAGCCCAGGAGGCGGAGGTTGCAGGTTGCAGTGAACGGAGATCGCGCCATTGCACTCTAGCCTGGGTGACAGAGTGAGACTCTGTCTCAAAAAAAAAAAAAGAAATATTAGGAAGGTGACAGGACACAGTGATTATTGGATGTAAGAGGTAAGGGAGAGATAGGACTCAACAGCATGTCTAAGATTTCTGCCTTGGGCATCTAGGTAGACGGTCATGCCATTCATGGAGAAGAGGATATGCTGGGAGAAGGGCAGGTCTTGGGGAGGTAGTAGAAAGACATGTTCATTTTCAAACATGTTGTGTTTGAGATGCCTACACATTAAGTGAAGGTGACACTTGGTTATACGGTGGGTCTAGCTTAGGGACAGAGAACCAGAGATGTCAGCTTAAAGGTGATAACTGCAGCCAAATTTCTTGTTCTTTAGTGGCAACGTTTTCAAGTTCAACAATGCCTTTTACTACATCTGGACTATGGACATTTAAGCTGATTTCATCAAGATGTATGGAATTCTGATTACAGTATGTGAACGTGCTGTGTTAAGCTCTGGGCAGATACAAAGATGAATACTGTCTAGTTTTGATCTGGAGACCTTGGAATCTAAGGATAAAATTGAACTAAAGCGAATTAAATATGACTAGAAAGTCATATAATGAGAGTAGCTTATTTTTGCTCATTATTTGTGAAATTGATGGTATATTAAAAAAACTAGGAAGGGATGGTGATGAAGATAGTTTATTTTCAGAGATGTTTAGGTTTTTTCACCTTTCTGTAGCAGGAAGTAGAGAGGAAGTCATCCAGGCAGCCTTCTGTGTAGTCCAGGATTTGAACTGTGCTATACAGTAGTCTGTGTAGTGTAGGCACTGTGTTAACAGTAGGTGGATGGATATGATTGCCCTATAAATCTTTTTCATTTGTTTTGTTGGTTCTGGGAATCAAAGAATCTTCTAATGTATTAGAGGGCTATCAGAAAATTGGTAAATTTTATGAAACTATATTATTTATTTTGTTTCTGTGATGTTAATGTTGTGTGAAATTCTTTTGATTGTTGAAGAATGTGGGCAGAGTTTAGGGAGCCTTGGTAACTATAAATGTATTTAAAACAAATTTTGGCTGGGTGCGGTGGCTCACGCCTGTAATCCCAGCACTTTGGGAGGCCGAGGCGGGCAGATCACGAGGTCAGGAGATCGAGACCATCCTGGCTATGGTGAAACCCCGTCTCTACTAAAAATACAGAAAATTAGCCGGGCGTGGTGGCTGGCGCTATAGTCCCAGCTACTTGGGAGGCTGAAGCAGGAGAATGGCATGAACCTGGGAGGCAGAGCTTGCAGTGAACTGAGATTGCACCACTGTACTCCAGCCTGGGCGACAGAGCGAGACTCCGTCTCAAAAAAAAAAAAGAAAAAAAAAAGAAAAAAAAAAAGAAAAGAAATTTATTTTACAGAGATGGGTTTCATGATGGTCTCTAACCCCTAGACTCAAGCAATCTGCCTGCCTTGGCCTCCCAAAGTGCTGGGATTATAGGCATGAACCACCATGCCCAACCTTTGCTTGCTCGTTTGTTTGTTTTGTTTTAGGGATGGTATCTATGTTACCCAGGCTGGACTCAAACTCCTGGGCTCCAGCGATCCTTTCAACTCAGCCTCCTGAGTAGCTGGGACTACAGGTGTGCACCACCATGCCCCGGTTGTAGTATTTTCTAATCAACATTCTGAGATATATGCAGCTTTGATTATTTGTACGAGGATAAGAATAAAAATCTGGGAGGTCTAGTGAATGCAGAACTTGACATTGTTAATGCAGAATAACTGCATTTTGCAAAGAAGAGGAAATTCTTTCATCGTGTTTGCATTTTGTGATAGCCCTCTTGATGCAATTTGCCTTAAAGTAACAGAAGACTTAAATTCCTTGCTTTTATAGTCTCTCAATGCTTCTCTTAAGCAGGAAGGTAGATGTGGGTGAGTGAACTGGAATGTGAGAGTGGGTAGAGTGTTCTCAGTTCATGGAGGTAACTCTTCTGTAGGAGAGGCTACGCGAGCAATTGCTTATGTCTGTCTCTCCTTATCTTGTAACGGCACCAATAAAGGGACACCTAGGAAATCTTAACAAAATACCTTGATCTGAATGCCTTTAATCATTTTTCGGTTGTGTTCTTTTTCTAGATAGAAATCTTTCGTAATTGTACCACAAGACATGGAAAAGACTTCCTGGTTAATTTAGGGCACATTGACTTGCAGTCTCTTTTAGACGATTCCAGATTGCTTTTGAACTGTTAATACTGGCTAATACTGTTTATGGTTTAAAATAACATTTTGGGGCCGGGCGTGGTGGCTCACACCTGTAATCCCAGAACTTTGGGAAGCCGAGGTGGGTGGATCACTTGAGGTTAGGAGTTCGG
This sequence comes from Mandrillus leucophaeus, assembly GCF_000951045.1. Lineage (NCBI taxonomy): Eukaryota > Metazoa > Chordata > Mammalia > Primates > Cercopithecidae > Mandrillus > Mandrillus leucophaeus. The sequence continues at coordinate 31,662 of NW_012106130.1, read as the reverse complement.
GACCAGCCTGGCCAACATGGTGAAACTCCGTCTCTACTAAAGACACAAAAAATTAGCCCAGCGTGGTGGTGCGTGCCTGTAATCCCAGCTACTGGGGAGGCTGAGGCAGGAGAATTGCTTGAACCTGGGAGCGGAAGTTGCAGTGAGCCGAGATCGCGCCACTACACTCCAGCCTGGGTGACAGAGTGAGACCCCATCTAAAAAAAAAAAAAAAACCAAAAAAACCAAAAAAAAACAAATTGGGCTGTTTTCTTGGTCTATAATAAAACCATTATTCTTCATAGGAAGTAGTAACAGGTGAGTAAGACTTAATAAGTAAGTTTATTAAATTTAAAAAATGACTCCAACATCTCCAGACATCAGTATCCACATATAGTTTTCCCCTCCTGTTCCATTTCTTTTTTTTTTTTAAACTAAGAGTTTATATACATTTTTTTTTAAAAGCAAGAGTGTATATAAAATTAAGGTCCAAGCAAATCTTTATGAAAACTCAGTTAATGAAAAGGTGAAATCTAGTTGACTGAGTCATTAACTATATCTGTTGATTTTTCATTAGCAATTGCTACTGGAATGAAATTACTTTCTAGAAGATGTTTCTAGCCTCTAAATGAAAAGCCCCGATGAAAAGCACTTCTTTTCATTATCTGAGGGTCTATCAATACCTTAATGAATAACTCCTATTTATTATTTTATATACTTATGTCTCTATATATGCACATACAATATATGTACAGATGTAAGTAAAACTATTAAAAGTAAAATGCATGCCAAAAAGTGAACATTTAAGTGTAGAGCTTGACGAATTTTCACAAATTGGACACACCTGTGTAAATAGCACATTTTGGTGTATATCTTACAAATAATTTTCCCTGTTTTATGTAACAGGAGGAAACGTTGATCTAAGTCACGAATCTAGAAATGTGTTTTCGTTTGGCTGAAGGTGTGTGAATAGTCTTACCTCAGGTATTTTTCAGGCTCAGATGTTCATGGCCAAACTATATGGACTAGAATGTTGGGTCTTGATCATTCATTAGTCGGCCTCATTTTCAGGGGAGAATATTGACCTTGTCTTCTTCAGCTGTTCAGAAGCTGCAGTAAACTGGCTATTTATTCAAATATGCGTCCTTGTAAGTGCCCCAGAATCTTTTTTGTTTGTTTGTTTGTTTTTTGCTTGTTTTTTTTGTGAGACGGAGTCTCCCTCTGTCGCACAGGCTGGAGTGCAGTGGCATGATCTCGGCTCACTGCAACCTCTGCCTCCAGGTTCAAGTGATTCTCCTGCCTCACTCTCCTGAGTAGCTGGGACTATAGGCACGTGCCACCACGCCTGGCTAATTTTTTGTATTTTTAGTAGAGACAGTGTTTCACCCTGTTAGCCAGCATAGTCTTGATCTCATGACCTCGTGATTCACCCGCCGCCTCAGCCTTCCAAAGTGCTGGGATTACAGGCGTGAGCCACCACTCCCGGCCTCACAGAAGAGTCTTAACTGCCCTTAGACTGCATGTTAAGGCAGCTGGATCTGTCTATATATCTATGAATTTCAAATAGGTACTCTCCAGACATTTCCCAGGGAGTACAAGCAGGGGCTCCCTACCTTTCACAATTTATGAAAGTCTTGCTTGAAAGAAGCAATATTTAGGGAGGAGTGCTTGAAGGATCTGCAGATCATACATTAGACAAGTGATTTCAAATTATGCTCCTGCATTAAGCCAGATTAGCAAGAGAACAGTGTCCTTATATCGTATTTGATTGGCATACCAACAAGCTTTCGCTGAATCTTTAGCTGGTGTGATATTAGTGGGTGTTGCGATGGTTAATACTCCAGAAATCCTGTGATGGTGTTATAAATCCTGTGGCCCCATCACTTAATATTTTTTCTTCTCAAGCAAGACAAATGTTTTTCAGAGTATGTGATGGTTGTCTGACTTTAAATGAAATATTCCTCTGGTTTCTCTGCTCCTTCCATAAAGGTAGGCAGCACATCTGCAAAGATGGAAAGATACATTGCAAATTTTGCCTAACTTCCTTTTGCCTAGAAGCCATATTTGGGACCTCTTGTGTTGTTTCGAATTATGCACACAGACCATTTCGATTGATAGAATTCTTTAAAAAATTAAAACACAGCAGTTGCAGGTCATGATAAGGTGAAACAGTTCTGCCCGTCATTTTTATGGGTCTGGGTCAGTGGACACCACCAGCTACTTATTTAGCTTACTGTTGTACTAAAAAGTCTGAAAAACAAATGGCTGGGGCAGTCCCACTGAGAGACCCCAACATCATTTATGTCCCTGGAGGAAAGGCAACATGCGCTATTTCAAAGAACCGTGGTCTTCAGAAAGAGCTCTCAGGCTTCAAGACTCCTCAAAGACGGTAGCCCAAGATTACAGCCAGAGGTTTCTGATGAACTCTGATTTAATAAGTTCCCCAAAGACGTTTTCATATTTTCATGCATTTTTAACAATAAATATTTTACTTCCATTTCCTACTGCATGTTTAAGAAAATGAGGACAGAGGGCATTGACGTTGAACAGGCCGTGTAGGTAGAACTGAAGTATGCACACATGCCTCTCTCCACCCAGCACTAGATGTAGATTGCATGCCCTCCCCAGCTTCCCTCCTCCCCTGCCACTGTTTTTTTTTTTTTTTTAAAGAGATAGTCTTGTTATGTTGCCCAGGCTGGTCTCGAACTCCTGCACTCAAGTGATCCTCCTGCCTCTGCCTGCCAAGAAACTGGGACTACAGGTGGGTGCCCCTGCTCTGACTTCCTCCTACCTCCCCTCCAATGAAAACAATAGTTTTAAACATGATTTAAAGCTTCTGAACTGCTGGGCTGCTGTGTATTGTGATTATAACCATGTCAATGTACTAGGCATTAGAGGAGAACCACTGCGATGTTTTGTTGAATGAAAGCATAGTCAACAATTCTCTCTGCTGAGATTTACCTTGACCTTAGCTTCATGCCTGTGGAAATCTTCCTATTCCTCAAGGACTCTGTCAAACACCTCTTCATCCTTGAAGCTTGCCACTCTTTTAACTTGCCTTCTCAGTCTCGTGGCATTTAACCAGCCTACAAGTTATTGCATGTGAAGCTGTAATGGGGTCTTGGGAATCATCTGGTTCATCGATGAAGCTTCGTAGATGGGACACCCAGAGGCCTAGGGGATTCTTGGACTGGCTGCGGCCATGTTGCTATTACTAAGAGAACCAATAAAACCAGGTCTAGACTCTACATTCCCTAACTCCAACTCAGGTCTTTTTCTGTTCTAATATCCTGTCTTTGCAGAATACCCTGATCTTAAGCACTATCTGTTCATCAAAGTTTGAAGGAAAATGATCTAATCTTATGTACTTTGAAGTACTACTTATTAATTTTATGTTTTAAATATTCAAACATTGTACTTGGGAGGCTGAGGCAAGAGGATCGCTTGAGGCCAGGAATTAGAAACCAGCCTAGACAACATTGTGAAACCCCATCTCTAAAAAAATTTTTTAAAAAATTAGCTGGGTGTGGTGGCGCGTGCCTGTAGTTCCAGCTACTTGGGAGACTGAGCTGGGAGGATCACTTGAGGCCAGAAGTTGGAGGCTGCAGTGAGCTTTGATCATGCCACTGCCCTCCAGCCTGGGTGACAGAGCAAGATCTCGTCTCTTAAAAAAAAAAAAAAAGATAAAAATAAATATTCAAACTGTGAAGATGAAGTTCTCTGGCTAATTGAAGATTTAATGTTGGTGGAGATTTACTTTAGAATGACGATTAATTGGCTTTTTTTTTTTTTTTTTTTTTGAGACGGAGTCTCGCTCTGTCGCCCAGACTGGAGTGCAGCCGGCGGGATCTTGGCTCACTGCAAGCTCTGCCTCCCGGGTTTACGCCATTCTCCTGCCTCAGCCTCCCGAGTAGCTGGGACTACAGGTGCCCGCCACCACGCCCAGCTAATTTTTAAAATATTTTTAGTAGAGACGGGGTTTCACCATGTCAGCCAGGATGGTCTCGATCTCCTGACCTCGTGATCCATCCGCCTCGGCCTCCCAAAGTGCTGGGATTACAGGCGTGAGCCACCGCGCCCGGCCTGGATTGGCTTTTTTATGGCAATAGCTGAAGAGTTTGGGGACATAATCACTACCCAATTAATGCTTACACAAGGTTGGACTAGATTAGAAGAGAATTCAGTTAAAATCGGCCACAATTTGTTGAGCATTCGCTGTTGTCATCAGTGTCTAGGCATTGAGGCTATGGCACTGAATGAGCTAATTTGTTTCCCTTTTCTGTTCTTTGCTGGAGCAATGCGGTTAGGATAGCAGGGCACGTTCCTCACCTGCTTCTCCCAAAGGTTCTACATCAATCAGATGAGCAGGGTTTTAGAAACATAAACTATTTATATCACACCGAATCCATGGCTTCAGTCATAAGTAATCAAAATGTTTAAGGAAGTAGAAATAGTTATGGGAAAAGAAAGTCCTTACTTTTGAGTAAAAGGTGTATGTAATTACAGGTGGATTTGCTTGTCATGAATATTCCTGAAGGAAGAGTAGTTTCATGAGTCTATAATATTAGCCCCCCATTTTCTACAATTGTCTTTTTTTTTTTTTAAATAGAGTCTCACTCTGTCATCGTGGCTGGAGTGCAGTGGTACATTCTTGGCTCACTGCAATCACTGCCTCTCGTGTTCAAACGATTCTTCTGCCTCAGCCTCCTGAGTAGCTGTGATTACAGGCATGCACCACCATGCCTGGGTAATTTTTGTATTTTTAGTAGAGATGGGGTTTCGCCATGTTGACCAGGCTGGTCTCGAACTCCTTACCTCAAGTGATCCGCCAGCCTTGGCCTCCCAAAGTGCTGGGATTACAGGCCTCAGCCACCGTGCCTGGCCCCCAATTGTCTTTATAATAAAAATGGTTTTTAAAAATGTAAAAATTAAAATTCAGATTTAAAATGGCTTACAAGGTACTCTATGATGTAACCCTTGCCTACAGTTCTTTCTTTGTTTTATCAGAATTTCTCTGGCTTGTTTTGTCCCAGCCGCACCTTCTTTAGAACATATTGGGCTCTTTCCTTCTTCCCAGCCTGAGTTGTTGTTGTACCTTCTGCCAGATGCCCTCGCCTCTCACTTGGCGGTTCCCTGCCCCACAGTGATTCAGGGCTGAGCTTAACTGCACCTGCTTAGAGAAACTTCACGTTCTACCCAATATAGAGTATGCCTCCTCTCTACTCACATTCATCATTCTTCATTTATTTAATTTAATTTTAATTTTTTTTTTTTTTTTTGAGACAGGGTTTTGCTCTGTCACCCAGGCTGGAGTACAGTGGTACTTCACTGATCACTGCAACCTTGACTTCCCAGGTCCCAGCTATCCTCCCACCTTAGCCGCTTGAATAGCTGGGATTACAGGCATACACCACTATGCCCAGCTAATTATTGTATTTTTGGTAGAGATGGAGTTTTGCCATATTGCCCAGGCTGGTCTCAAACTCCTGACCTTAAGTGATCCACCTGCCTCAGCCTCCCAAAGTGCTGGAATTACAGGTGGGAGCCACTGTGCCTGGCTCATTATTCTTTCAAAATAGTATTATCTACTTTTCTTTTACCATGTTTACCACATTTTATACAGGTTGAGTATTCCTTATCTGACATGCTTGGGACCAGAAGTGCTCTGGATTTTATGTTTTTTTTTTTTTTTTTTTTTTTTTTTTATTTTTATTTTACCATTTGCTCAAGCATCGAAAACCTAGCAGGCTTTAGTGACCATTTCCTTTGAGCATCATGTTGATAATTTTGGATTCTGGAGTATTTTGGATTTCAGATTTTTGTATTCGAGATGCTCAGCCTGTGGT
>NW_012106130.1:20367-25787 GCF_000951045.1 Mandrillus leucophaeus | reverse complement strand
TTCCTTATCTGACATGCTTGGGACCAGAAGTGCTGTGCTCTGGATTTTTTTTTTTTTTTTTTTTTTTTTTTAGTATTTGCATTATACCAGTTGCTCAAGCATCGAAAATCTACCATGCTCTAGTGACCATTTCCTTTGAGCATCATGTTGATAATTTTGGATTCTGGAGTATTTTGGATTTCAGATTTTTGTATTCGAGATGCTCAGCCTGTGGTATTTATTGCTTCTTTATTTATTTGACTACCTGAGTGTGTTGTCTTTTCTGCTTGCTAGATTATAAGCTCTGTGAAAGTCATGGATGTGCCTGTTTTGTTCACCACACTATACCCAGCATCTAAAGGCCGCAATTGCCTCATAGTAAATATTCAAATATTTGTTAACTTACTGAATGGATCCAACTAATGCAGAAGTTAGAAAATATTTTTTGTAAAGGCCAGATAGCAATGTACGAAGCTTTGCAGGTCCAGTGGTCTCTGCTTCAAATATTCCACTTTGCCATTGTAACGTAAAAGCAGCTGCAGACAATTTATAAGTGAATGAACGTGGCTGTGTTTCAATAAAACTTTATTTATAGGAACCGACAGTGGGCCAACTTACTGTAGTTTTTAGGCCCCTCAGCTAATGCATATAGCAGAACAGATGGCACACGGCATACCTTAGTTCTTTGACATCTGGGACAATGTTGATGGGCCTAGTGACTAAGGTTTTAGGCAGAGGCAACCTAAGCAGGTAGCACACTTGGATTAAATATTAACCAGAATTAGTTGAAATGAGAAACAGTTATTGAGCACTTACTGCGTGCCAGATTCACTGGAAACTAGAGACATGAAGTTAATGATGCGCAAAGGCTTTGGTTCTTGAAGAGTTTACTGACTATTGAGAAACAGACAAGCTAACAATTATAACATGGGGACAGAGTGCTGATTGGGATACACATATGGTGTCGGAGGGACATAGAAGAGACAGCACCATAATGTAGAAAGATCAAGGTTTTAAGAAAGCGATTACAAAAATGAAACAGGAAGGAGATAAAGAAACCAGCATCTATTGAGAACCTTCTCTCTATTGTGTTATCCATGTATTCACTTTTTTTTTTCTTTTTTCTGTTTTTAAAGTCAGGGTCTAATTCTGTCACCCAGGCTGGAGTACAGTGGCACGATCATAGCTCACTGCAGCCTCCAACTCCTGAGCTCAAGCGATCTTTCTGCCTCACATGTTAACTTTTTCTTTCTAATTCTTCATGCCAAAACCATATGTTATGAGGACCTGAAACGCAGAAGTTACGGGAGGTGGCAGAGCTTGACGTTACAATTTGAGGACTGTGAAAGCATTTCTCTTCAGAGTCAGGCTTAAGTTCAGGTCTCTGCTCTACTTCTTTATTAACTGGGGTAAATTGTTGAACCTCTAAATTGAAAAGGCCCTTGTGGGTCATGTGTGGTTGCTCATGCCTATAATTGCAGCACTTTGGGAGGCTGACGGGGGTGGATCACTTGAGGTCAGGAGTTCGAGACCAGTCTGACCAACATGGTGAAAACCTGTCTCTACTAAAAATACAAAAATTAGCTGGGCGCGCTGGTGAGCTCCTGTAATCCCAGCTACTAGGGAGGCTGAGGCAGGAGAATTGCTTGAACTCGGGAGGCAGAGGTTGCAGTGAGCCGAGATGGTGTCACTGTACTCCAGCCTGGGTGACAGAGTGAGACCCTGTCTCCGAAACAAAACAAAACAGAACAAAACAAAACAAAACAAAATAAAACAGAAGGCCTTTGTGAAGGTCAGATGAGAGAGTCTTGTAAATCCCTTAGCATGTAAGTACTTATGCTTACCTAAGTATTCAAGCGATAATGTAGTTTTATTGCTCTTAAAAATATAATTTAAACCCAGGTCTAGATAATTCTAAAACCCATTTTTTCCCTTTCCTCTGCACTTACTCTGCTTTTTGCATTTCATTAAAAGAAAGCACAGTTTGTACCAAAATTTATTAACTTGATAAAGTTAAAAAAGCTATGATATGTATTTCTTGGTTATTGAACAATGGAACAGACACATTATCAACGTTGAATAATTTATAGACATTTTACACGGAGAAACTGTTTGTTGGAGAAAGAGATTCTAAGTGGAATTTTTTTTTTAAGATGTAAAGGCATTTTTTGGGGGTGGGGTGGGGCGACAGGATCTTATGCTGTTGCCCAAGCTGGAGTGTAGTGGCACAATCTTGGCTCACTGCATTCTTGACCCCCTGGATTCAAGCAATCCTCCCACCTCAGCCTCCCAAGCAGCTGGGACTACAGGCATGTACCACCATGCCTGGCTAATTTTTGTATTTTTTTGTAGAAATGAGGTTTCGCCAAGTTCCCCAGGCTGGTCTCAAACTCCTGAGCTCAAGCACCTGCCTTGGCCTCCCAAAGTGTTGGGATTACAAGCGTGAGTCACCATGCCCAGCGTAAAGGCATTTTGATATGAGCTGAGCTCATGATTCTGTTCTTTTAAACATTCTTTATCAATTGCGCCTTCTCATTTTTGCATCGTTAACCTGTTGACTCAGGTCTACCTATTTTTAAAAATAGCAGCAGCAACAACAATAAAAGCAATACGTCTGATGGGAACTCAGGGACCTATCTCTTGTCTCTTTTTATACAGAACTTCTTCAATGGGAGGCGCATCCCGAGTACTGTTCTATCTCTCGAATTGATTCTGCCCTTGTCCTGTCTGTCCACCCTATAATCTCCACTAATGAAACTGGTAGAGAGGATGCCTTCTAATTAGTAATTTTATATTTTTCAGTATCAGTAGTATTTGGAGATGAGGATTATGCCTTCTTCCTGAAAGTCTTTCTTCCTTGGCTTCTGGTGAATTAATCTTCCAAGACACAATTCTTAACATGTCCTTTCTACCCACCGCCACCATGAAATCCTTAGGCCAGCACTGGAAATCATTCTTTCATTCCAACACTTACCTTTTATTTTATCCCAACTGTAATAAACAGTTTCCTTCACATGCTCTGTGCTTCCCACTTCCATATGTTTGCTCAAGCTGTTCAGAGATGGTGGAAATTAACGCTTGGGCTCTTCAGTCAGACTTTCTGTCTTTTTCTTTGATTGTTTGAGATTATATTTTATTAAAAAATTAAAAAAGCTCCCTGAGGCCAGGGCTGGTGTCTGCGTTGCTTATCTCCACTCTAATTTTGTGACCAAGGCAGACACTAGGATGGTTGAATTTAAAGCAGCCTCCTCACGTGGTGGCGTTTCTGGTCCACCAGTGCCCCATCCTGAAGATCTGTGGTCTCAGGGCTGGACACTAGATTTCTTGCATTTTTCCTTATTTTTGTTGCCAGTCATTCCTGGCTCTGGCGCTCCTCTTTGTCCCTGTTGCTGCTCTTTGCCCCAATTTTTAGCTAAAATGAGACTTAAAAAAAAGAGAAGGGTCTTACTATATTGCCCAGTCTATAGTGCAGTGGTGTAATCATAGTTCACTGTAACCTTGAACTCCTGGCCATCCTCCCACCTCAGCCTCCCAAGTAGCTGGGACTGCAGGTGAGTGCCATCATGCCTGGTTAATTTTCAATTTTTTTTTTGTTTGTTTGTAGAGACAGGGTCTCCCTGTGTTGTCCAGGCTGGTCTCCAACTCTTGGCCTCAGGTGATCATCCTGCCTTGGCCTCCCAAAGTGCTGGGATTACAGGCATGAGCCACTGTACCTGGTCTAGAATGGGGCTTTTTATTTGATTCCTGAAACTGTGCCTATCTCTCAAACTTTCTTTTTTCTGGGGATTGCAGCTCTGCCTCTGGAGTTGGGTACCGAGCTAGAACACTCTCCCTACCTGACTCCCAAGCTGCCAGACTTCCCATTGCTTTCTTCCATCTGTGCGATTTGGATACTATTCCTGTGTCTTGGAAATTCTAGTACCTGCTGTCGCCTGCATCACCACGAAGGTTCCCACATGTGTTGGATGTTTCGCCTGCCGCCTTCAGCTGCAGCTCCTCCGTCTGCTTCTGAGCTGAGACAGCCTGCTCCTCTCTGCCCCTCCCCTGCCATCCTTTCCTGTCTGCAGATTGTGGGCCAGCTCCAAGATCCCTCCCCTTCCTGCTGGCTGGTTGGTCACGCTTCACAGCCAAATCCTGAGAAAGGGAAACACTTCAGTGTTGATTTTAGAAGTCTTCTGTATACGGCTCATGAGCCAATTTAATTTTTCATCACAATCCACATTAATGGGAAAAATGTAGCTGTGTAGTACTTTTAAGATCCAACTGGTAGTGGCGGATCAAGGTTGGGGGACCCTTTTGGGGCTTTATCCCTTCCATAATACCCCACCCCCTTTATTTGACATGAACAATTTCCATGTTCTGAATATTTATTTACAGAACTATGCAAACACAGCTTCAAACCTTGTGACTTCACCCTCCCCAGGCCCATCAGGTCACATTCCTCATTTCTTAAATTCAAGATTGGCTGCTACCAGATGGTAGTGGCCCTTTCATTCAGCATATTTAGATGAAAGCAATTTGAATACACTACCACCAGAGAAATTTGGATTTTCTTTAAAATATTTTATAATTGCCTCTGATTTATATGTGGTCAGGTGCTTAGACACCTGAGTGCAAGTAGACTCATTGTGTTTCTTTTTAAATGTGAGATTTATTTTTATTTTATTTTATTTTATTTTTTTGAAACGGAGTCTCACTCTTTTGCCCAGGCTGGAGTGCAGTGCTGCGATCTTGGCTCACTGTAGCCTCCGCCTCCTGGGTTCAAGCGATTCTTGTGCTTCAGCCTCCTGAGTAGCTAGGATTATAGGCATGTGCCACCTCTCCTGGCTAATTTTTTTATTTTTAGTAGAGATGGGGTTTCACCATGTTGGTCAGGCTCATGTCGAACTCCTGACCTCAAATGATCTGCCCACCTCGGCCTCCCAAAGTGCTGCGATTACAGGTGTGAGCCACTGCGTCCGGCTAAATGTGAGATTTAGCCTTGTATCAGTCTCCTCAAGCCACTAAAGCAAGAGTTCCTGAGCTGGGTACACGATTGGACTTTAGAGTCTAATGAATGTACAACCTGTTTAGAATAGGTTGCTGCTTTTTCTGTAACTAGCGAATGCTTCTTAGGAAAGAAAGGATCCATAGTTTTCATCAGATTAAAAAATGTCTGTGGCTCCCAAAGGGCCAAAGGCCCTTTATACTAGAGTATTATATATGACACCTGTGTGGTAACTTAAAATATGTATGACAGCTTTTTAAAGGACTTGCAGTTACTGGCTTAATGCACTGTACCTCTTTGGGATATACTGTAAGTTTCATCATAATTTACTAGTTCAGTCAAAAATTATATCATTGGCTGGGCGCGGTGGCTCACGCCTGTAATCCCAGCACTTTGGGAGGCCAAGGCTGGCGGATCACAAGGTCAGGAGATCGAGACCATCCTGGCCAACATG
>NW_012106130.1:5319-20237 GCF_000951045.1 Mandrillus leucophaeus | reverse complement strand
ATTTTTTTCCTTTTTCTTTTTTTTGAGATGGAGTCTTGCTGTGTCGCCCAGGCTGGAGTGCAGTGGTACAATCTCGGCCCACTGCAACCTCCACCTCCCAAGTTCAAGCGATTCTCCTGCCTCAGTCTCCTGAGTAGCTGGGACTACAGGTGTGCACCACCACGCCCAGCTAATTTTTTGTATTTTTAGTAGAGATGAGGTTTCACCATGTTGGCCAGGCTGGTCTTGAACTCTTGACCTCAAGCCATCCACCCACGTCGGCCTCCCAAAGTGCTGGGATTATAGGCGTGAGCTACCATGCCCAGCCTGTTTTTTCTTTTTTGAAAAAAATACGGAAATGGGATCTTGTTATGTTGCCCAAGCTGGTCTCAAACTCCTGGACTCAAGCAATCCTCCTGCCTCAGCCTCCCAAAGTGTTGGGATTATAGACATGAGCCATTGGCACCTGACCAAAAATTATAAATGGAGAGATAGAAAGTGAGACAAACCAGTCTCTCTCTCAGGATAGAGAAATGTATTTATGAGTATACTGTATGATCAGACAGTTTCTTGTACCACGTTGGAGGATGTTCTACATCATTGTCATTGGGGTGTGTCTGATATCCACACTCTATGTACTCTGGGATCACCTGATGGAGAAGGCTGTGCTGCCTAGGTATGTATTTGGAGGTCAGTGGAAGAGTAGAGGTGTTGCAACCTTGGATAAGTACCGTGGCTTTCTCTGCTGTTCCTCTTATGACCACTTTTAGGATAGAATGGCAGGGACAATGGTTTGCCTCGCTTAAATCTTGGTGGAACTACGGTGACTGTGCTGGATCTGGTCTTTGACTCGTTTCAATATAAAAAGCACTGGCCAGTGGAGTCCAAAGCCACCGTGTTGGTGGGAAGTATGTTTGTGATAAACACCATGGGGTTCCACCCCAGTGAATGACTTGGGCAGTCTTTCGTTAAGTCATGGTTCAGAGTTCTGCTCACCTTGCTAGGAAGGAAAGTGTTCACAGTTAATTCTGTGTTTTCTCACCTGTGTGTAGGATCTACTTTTGCTAACAAGCGTATGTCACTGCCAAAATGGTTAATTCTGGACCGAGAACTACAGAGACAAGGTAGATAAAGAGCAATTATTCTTCGTTGAAAGATTAAAGATAATTGAATTGGGGACCCATCTGGCTTTGTGATTTGCTGGAGTGACTTAAGAAAACTAATTGCTTTGGTAAACAGCTGGGCTATTAAAAATAATTTTTATAGTGTAATTTTGTACGCACCTTATATACTTGGAAAAACCATTTAAATTCTTTCTCTAACAATTGGGCATAAAATAAATCAACTCACACTGAGTTGAAATGCATCATGTAGAAAACAGAGCCTTTTCACTTTCACTTTAAATTGTACCAGAAGAAACATGCTATTTTAAAAACAATCTTTTTTTTTTTTTTTTTTGAGATGGAGTCTCACTCTGTTACCCAAGCTGGAGTGCAGCAGCACGATCTTGGCTCACTGCAACCTCCGCCTCCTGGGTTCCAGCGATTCTCCTGCCTCAGCCTCTTGAGTAGCTGGCACTACAGGCATGTGCCACCATGTCTGGCTAATTTTTGTATTTTTAGTAGAGGCAGGGTTTTGTCCTGTTGGTCAGGCTGGTCTCACTCCTGACGTCAGGTGATCCGCTCACCTTGGCCTCCTAAAGTGCTGGGATTACAGGTATGAGCCACCACGCCAGGACAGAAACATACTGTTTGGTTAGAACATAGTTAAATATAGTCTCTGGTATTTTTTATATGTTTTAGGTTTCTTTATCTTGACAAGTGATTGAAGGAAAGAACCATTTATAGTCTGTAGGTATAAGGAAGATTTGTATAACTGCTTCAGCTCATTAGCTAATGCATAGATATAGACTAATACATAATATAATACGTAGATCATTTATAGAGAGCCAGGGAGACTGGAATGGATGAATTGCCACTGGAAATGATGAATACTTTTTAGATAATTAAGCACGTATTAATTAACAAGTAGAAAGAGGGATGGATTCAAATATGTCGATGATAATGATGCCATAAAATTATTGTAACAGCGTTTATAAATGGCTGCTAATATAGTGTTTGCTGTGTTTTTGTTTGTTTTTGTTTTGTTAAATTTCAGTGTTTCCTAAGTATGGACATGCAGGGTTATTTTTGAAGTATTCTAATGAACAGTTTTCGTTTTAAGCACTATGGTTTTCTTCTTTTGGGGGACAGAGTGACAGAGTCTTGCTCTGTCACCCAGGCTGAAGTGCAGTGGCACAATCGTGGCTCACTGCAGCCCTGACATCCTGGACTCAGGTGATCCTCCCACCTCAGCCTCCTGAGTAGTTGGCACTATAGGTGCACACCACTGTGCCTGGCTAATTTTTTGTATTTTTTGTAGAGATGGGATTTTGCCATGTTGCCCAGGCTGGTCTAGAACTCCTGGGCTCAAGTGATTCTCCCACCTCAGCCTCCCAAAGTGCTGGGATTCCAGGTGTGAGCCACTGCACCTGCCCATATGCTTTTATTTTCATGCATAGTAGAAAACATAACTAGCTCATCAAACTCATGGTTTCACTATATATGCCTGCCTTCCTGCCTCGCCTCCCCTCCCCTCCTCTCTCCACCCCTCCCCTCCCCTCCCCTTCCCTAGTCTTTTTCTTTTTCTTTTTGGCGGAGTCTCTCTCTGTCACCCAGGCTGACAGTGGTGCAATCTTGGCTCACTGCAACCTCCACCTCCTGGGCTCAAGTGATTCTCCCTCCTCAGCCTCCTTAGTAGCTGGGACTACAGGCGTGCACCATGACGCCTGGCTAATTTTTTGTATTTTTATTAGAGATGGGGTTTCACCATGTTGCCCAGACTGGTCTCAAGCTCATGAGCTCAAGCAATCCACTGGCCTAGACTTCCCAAAGCACTGAGATTACAGGCGTCAGCCACTGTGGCTGGCCTCACCGTATGTGTTTAAAAAGAGTCTAAAATAGGTATTTAAATAAAAAAAAAACTCTATGTAAGAAAATGTTAAGTAAAAAAGTTTTGTATGTAGTGTAAAAATTGTGAGGGTAGCGTATGAATGATCAAAAGTATGAGAACTACTAATTCAAGTGACTGATAAATAGCTGTTTCTGTTTAACTTCGTTAATATATTTTAGAGTTAAAAAAAAAAAGCCTAGTGGAGGATATCTACATTAGAGGTGCAGTTTCACCTGTAAGTTTGAGTCCTGAGCCTTCTCATTCTCTGAGTAAAAGTTCTGTGACATGTTATACAAAGGCTCTTTCTTTTTTCCCTTTATCTGCTGTCTAGTGCAGTAATAACTTGGTGTTTTCACAGAAATGGGGATTTCTGTTTTTCCACTGTGTGGAGACCTCTCTCTCCCATTCCACAGGAGTAAAGACAGGAGATACACTGTGATATCTCTGATTCTAGCATGGTGCCTGGTGGTTGCTCAGTGAATGTTCTTTGGATACATGTAATTGCCATTCAGTAAAACTAATAGGAGTAAAATTTAATATATTTTATTTAAATATGTAGGCCAGGCATGGTGGCTCAAGCCTGTAATCCCAGCACTTTGGGAGGCTGAGGTGGGCAGATCATTTGAGGTCAGAAGTTGAATACCAGCCTGGTGAACATGGTGAAACTCTGTTTCTACTAAAAATACAAAAATTAGTCGGGCATGGTGGGGCACACCTGTAATCCCAGCTACTTGGGAGGCTGAGGCAGGAGAACTGCTTGAACCTGGGAGGCTGAGGTTTCAGTGAGCTGAGATCGTGCAACTGCACTGTAGCCTGGGTGACAGAGTGAGACTCTGCCTCAAAAAACAAAAATATATATATATATATATAGTATTTAATATGTTATTTATATTTTATCAGTCATAGGTATAACAGGAAATTTACCAGATAGTTGTATATATAGGCAGACTGTAGACTTTTGGTATTAATAGTAGCAATGCTTTTTTTTTTTTTTTTTTTTTTCTTTTTTAACCTTTCTTGTCTTCTTGGTGGTCTCACCTTGACCCTACTTGAAAAGGTGACAGGAGTGTGATGAAGTGGAAGGAACATTGGGTTCTAGACTTGTATCTGTCCCCTTCTTATTATAGAAGCTGGGATGGGAAGGATGGAATGGAGGTGTAACCTACCTTAGAGGGTGTGGGTTAAGTGAAATAATAGCTGCATAAATACTCAATATTGTCAAGTTCTGCAGATGTGTATGTTTTTGTTATTTGTGTACTGTAAGGTGTCAGCACAGGACTGTAATACTTTACCTAGACATGATTATGTTTACTTCCCACAGAATGTCTGCCCCTTTCTCATTGAGAAGCCAAAACAGAGCCCCCATTAACAAACAAAATTTAATGTTGATGGGGGTTCATCAGAAATGTGGAGGTATCACATTGTATTGATAGGGAATTGCATGTAGCTATTACAGACACAGAACCTGTTATAAAAAAGAGTTATATTCATGGAAACAAGCTTTGTTTTCTATGAAGATATCTGAGAAGGTTTTCTTTGGGAGTTTTATATAAATTCTGTATTTAATATCTTCCTTAATATGTTGGTTTTCAGTTTCCTTATCATAATTAAAGAATATAAGGAAGACATACTTGATTGGTTTCACCAAGCTCAGACCTTCCCTCCCAGGCACCAGATGTGTGATATTATTTCCAATTCGTGTCATGACATGAAATGCTGAATTGTGCTTGTGGCTTTTTAATACTGTGACATCTCAACTGCTGTCTTTGGTTTTAATCTTCTGTGGGTGATCTTGGAAAGGGATAGGTTTGATGTAGGTAGCCTAGAACCTTCTCAGGGATTGTGGAACATGTTGAAACTTATACTGTTTCTGAGAACCATCTTTCTCCTTTCTGTGGATCAGGCTGACATAACTCAGAGCACTTGTAATCATGACTGTAGCCAACTGTGGTTACCTGCAGAGCTTTAGATCAAATAGGAATTTGTCTCTTCGTTTATTCACTTGGCATACGTTGAGTGAGCATTTGTGTGCCGGGCATGGGGGAAGATGACTTATTATTTGTCTTGACTCTTAAGGAATTTATAGTTTAATGGAGGAGAAAGACACACAGATTCTCATATAAATGGATTGTGTACAATGATAGATTAAACAGGCTTTGAGACTTACAATGGAACTGTGGGCCATGATTGCCATTTGAATTTTAAAAGATTAATAGAATGTATGATTTTTCTGTTCTTAGTTATATAAGTAAGACTTGAATAAATACTTATTGTGAAATAAGAAAAGTGGAAAGACTATAGCCTAAAAACGTAGTCCAATTTTCTATCCCAACCTCCTCCCTGTGGCACTTTTCATTATTTTTTTTTTTTAAAACCATTGCCTGATTGATGAACATTTTAGGTCATTACTTTTTTTTTCTGTCTAATGATGCTTAGTCCATTTTTTTACACATATATATTTGTATACCTGTGTGAATTATGTCTGCAGTGAAATTCTTAGAAGTAGAATCTTGGCTGCAGTATTTTTCTGGGGGTGCATTTAATCTGTTATTGGAATTCATATTAATATTAGAATTAATAGGCTTTTTTTTTTTTTTTTTCCTGAAAGCAACTAAAAATGTATGGCCATGTGGAGTTGCAGGGCACTAGTCCAGATGGCTTAGCTGCAGCATCAGCATAGGTCTGTTATATAGAAAGTGTCTGGGTAGGGGCGCTTGACCTTGGTAACTTTTCTCTCTGCCATTTGAGCCGCCGCTGCCTTCATATCCTCCCTATCTAGAAATTCTCTCCCCAAAGTTGTTCCATATTCTAAAATTTCCCTTTTCGCACTCCTAGTATGCTGTTGACCTCAGGAAGGCACAGTTCTGAATGTCAGAGCAAAGAAAATTGACCATGCACGTCTCTCCAGATAGTAGAGTTTTCAGGGTATTTCATGAACTCCAAAGGATGATTTATATGAAGCGTATTTCACTAAGTATAAAGGAAGTAAAACACTCATACTATGGTCTCTTCCCTCTCCTCTTCGCCTCCCAGTGCCTCTCTGCAAACTTTTTAGGATACCACTAATGACTACTAGAAATATTCATAGTTAGTCCATAAATCTGAGAGCCCTCCTGGATCCTGACATGTATTTCATTGTACTCTGTGATTGGA
Organism: Mandrillus leucophaeus; assembly: GCF_000951045.1. NCBI lineage: Eukaryota > Metazoa > Chordata > Mammalia > Primates > Cercopithecidae > Mandrillus > Mandrillus leucophaeus. The sequence continues at coordinate 14,114 of NW_012106130.1, read as the reverse complement.
ATTTTATTAGTTTGTTAAAATTGAGTAGGAAAAAATATTTCAGTAACAAATATATAGAATTAAGAAAAAGATGGTCTGGGCACGGTGGCTAATGCCTGTAATCCCAGCACTTTGGGAGGCTGAGGCGGGCGGATCAAGAGGTCTGGAGATTGAGACCATCCTGGCTAACATGGTGAAACTCCGTCTCTACTAAAAATTAGCTGAGCATGGTGGCACGTGCCTGTAGTCCCAGCTACTTGGGAGGCTGAGGCAGGAGAACCGCTTGAACCCAGGAGGCAGAGGTTGCAGTGAGCCGAGATCGCGCCACTGCACTCAAGTCTGGGTGACAGAGTGAGACTCCGTCTCAAAAAAAAAAAAAAAAAAGAGAGAGAGAAAAAAGTGGGCTAGGCTATGGCTCATGCCTGTAATCTCAATACTTTGGGTAGGCCGAGGAGGGTGGATCATTTGAGGTCAGGAGTTTGAGACCAGCCTGGCCAACATGGTGAAACCCCATCACTACTAAAAATACAAAAACTAGTCAGGTGTGGTGGTGTGCACCTGTAATCCCAGCTACTCGGGAGGCTGAGGCAATAGAATCACTTGAACCTGGGAGGCAGAGGTTTCCAGCCTGGGTGACAGAAAAGGTGAGTTCCTATCCCTTTTCTATACATTTGTTTTTTCAAAGTATGTTTGTACTATGTTGGAGTGAGTGCATACATTTAGAGAACAACGGGGGAAAATGCTAGAAATTCAGTAACTTCTAGTTTCCATTTTATAACAAATGTATTTTTATTATTTGGTTATGGCTTCCTACTGGAGTCCTCCTACTCCCCCACCATTATGTCATCATTTTCACATCCACAGTCCATAGCGATTATGTCCATGTGGGGCCTCAATAGTTTTCCCTTTAATTTTGTGCAGGTTTCCTTACTGCATAAACTCAACTGCTCTCACTGAGGTCATCATTAAGTCTTGTGTGTGTTTGGGCAGGCTGACTTGATTTATAGCCAGCACTCCACTGTGGGTGAGTAAGATGGCATGTTTCTTCCTGTTTTTCCTCTCAGCCCTTCCTATCTGGAGTGCAGATAACATAATTACTCAGTTAAATATCATCTGTCCAGGTTTTCATTCTGTATTGTGGTTATCTGCATTATACTTAAAACTTACACTGAGGATAATTCTGGTGGGTAGGTTTGAAGTAATTATCTTTAGTATTGCCTTTTCATTTATGGTGTAAAGTGTAGCAAATCTTGGATTCCTGGATTCCTTGATATTAAAATAGATAAGATCAAACTATGTACTCAGGATGAGTCAGTACTGTTTTAAGAGTTACATTTGCCATACTTTTGGCAAATTAGTGCTTCAGAGCGGAAGCCCAGAGTTTTCAGGTAATCCCAGTCACCAAAATGTTTGTTGCAATATAACATCATTATTTTTCATGTGGGAACCTTTTAATTTGTTGGGCCCTTTTCTTTCCTCTTTTCTTTTTATAGCCATTTATAATTCAGGGATTCAGGCAAAGAAATACAGGCCTTGGACCATAAGACAGTTATATTCAGCAAGATTTTCAGAACTTGTGCAGCTATGATTTTTCTCAGTAATCTTGGCTAGTTTGTGAAATTAATGGCTTTAGAAATATTCTCAAATGACTTACGGGGGAGTAAAAAGAATCTTTTGAAACATTGTCCCATTTTGTTAATTCAGGGAGATTATAGTGCAATTGAATATAATTCCCATAAGGTGAATATAGCAAAAGTATGTCTTTGTTTTTCTTTTTTTTTTTTTTGAGATGGAGTCTCTCTCTGTAGCCCAGGCTGGAGTGCAGTGGTGCAATCGTGACTCACTGCAACCTCTGCCTCCCAGGTTCAAGTGATTCTCCTGCCTCAGCCTCCCTAGTAGCTGGGAGTACAGGCGCCCCCCACCATAACTGGCTAATTTTTGTATTTTTAGTAGAGATGAGGTTTTGCCATGTTGGCCAGGCTGGTCTTAAGCTCCTGTGCTCAAGTGATCCACCTGCCTCAGCCTCCCAAAGTGCTGGGATTACAGGTGTGAGCCACTGTGCCTGGCCAAAAGTTTGTCTTTTTAATAACTGAGAAATGATGTCCTGAGCAGTCAAGTAGGAACAATTACTTGGTTGTCCTTGTGTAATGTGCAGAAATTAAGGAAGATAATTTTTCACTGACTCTACATAGGATCTATCAACTATAAGGAAATGTGTTAATAAACAGTTTCTACATCCTGATGCTTGTAGGTTTCCTTGTTGTTGAAATACGGTTAGCACAGATTTGTTATTTTTCCTCTCTGATTAATCCAAACCTGGAGTCTGGCCCTGGTTCTTAGGCTGCAGAGAAGTTACTCCATCTTTTGTAGGCTCCTTTTCTGTTTTACGTTTGTCGGGCTCACCTCTTGAGCTTACTCAGCAACCTTCAAAACTCTAAATCCTCGTTAGTCTTAAACTCCCCAGCTCATATTTGGCCGGCAGCTCTACTTGGCATTTCAGTAATTTCCCCCTTGGCAGCTCATCTTTTACCAAAAATGAAAAACCATTCTGATCTTTAAAGAAATGCAGATGAGGCCGGGCACAGTGGCTCACGCCAGTAATCCCAGCACTTTGGGAAGCCGAGGAGGGTGGATCACGAGGTCAGGAGTTCGAGACCAACCTGTCCAACATGGTGAAATCCCATCTCTACTAAAAATACAAAAATTAGCTGGGCATGGTGGCACGTGCTTATAGTCCCAGCTATTCGGGAGGCTGAGGCAGGAGAATCGCTTGAACCAGGGAGGCAGAAGTTGCAGTGAGCTGAGATAGTGCTACTGCACGCCAGCCTGGGTGACACAGTGGGACTCTGCCCCCCACCTCAAAAAAAAAAGAAATGCAGATGAGAAAAAGACCCTTTCTAGGACAACAGAGGGTAAACTTGCCGCTGTTAGGGAGTGGGAATTTCTGCCACATGTGGATGTCAGAAATGGAAGCTTTTATTATCAGGAGAATATTTGCTGGTTGATGTTACTTAAATAGATTCAAATTTCAAACAGTTCTAAGAGCCTATTGAGTTTCCACTATGAAGAGTTGATTTTGCCAAGATGGAAAAAAAAATCTTATCTGGTTGCCTTTTAATACCTCTGTATGATGTTAGATACAGGTGTACTTCTTGCCTTTTCACATATTGAAGAAAACAGTGAGAGGTAGCAGAGTGTCTAGAAAATGGGGGAGCTAGATGGAGAGACTGAATGCGTGAGGGTTAATGCCAGCTTCTTCATATTACAACCCAGGCTTGAGCAATATCTGATATTTTAATGCCTCGCAGAAAGCTAAATAAATGTCTGTGTACTGTGTGGTTCCATTCTTGTTCAATACCATCTTGGCTTCCTTTCAGGTAAGGAAGAAATTGAGCAGTGATTGTAGCAGTGATTCCCCTGTAGGGGAATGCCCTGCTGTGGAATACTCTGAGTGTGTGACATGTCCTCGTTTACCCAAATCCTTGAAGTTCATGAGTAAAACTGCAGAATACAATCTAGGCTCATAGATTCTGAATTTTGGAAGTGAAATTGATCTTAAGATAATGAAATCTACTTTGTTTATAATTTGATATTTTCTGTTATACCCCGACATTGTGCTATGCTAATCACAGGAGTTTGATAAGTATTTGACAACTAAGCAAGGTTTAAGCTGAGTCACAAAATGAAAAGATTAATTTTGACAGTAATTTGAGGTCTGTTGTCTTGTCTCAAGTGTAGTCACTGCTGATTGTCAGCACCTTTCTGAAACTGCAAAAGAAAAACTAAAAATGGACCAGGAGTTAGCATAGGAAAGTATAGATTAGAAGACCCAAAGTGAAACAAATGGAAGAAGTTTTTTTTTTGTCGTTAAGTATACATATATTAGAGATGGGAGTCATTACTATGTTGCTCAGGCTGGTCTTGAATTCCTGGGCTCAAGTAATCCTCCCACCTCAGCCTCCCAAGTATCTGGGACTGCAGGTATGTGCTATTGTGCCTGGCTAAATGGCAAAAGTTTGAATAAAGAGGTGCCAGGGAATAGAGGCCTCCTGTGTTGGTACAGGTGTATTGAAGTCAGAATACCTGTGCCTGCATCAGTTCTGTGTTGATATTGTGAGTGAAGTAGTAACTCTGCAATGAAGATAAAAACTTGAACACTTTTCTGTTATATTTTATAGTAGATTGATTGGCTTATTGTTGCATACTTGTATGATTATTTCTTAGGGTATGTTTCTACAAGCTATTGTTGGTTCAGAAGGTATAATCACAGTTGGAATTTTGATTTTTTTTTTGTTTTGTTTTTTTGAGGCAGGGTCTTGTTCTGTTGCCCAGGCTGGAGTGCAATGGTGCGATCTCGGCTCACTGCATCCTTTGCCTACCGGGTTCAAGCAGTTATCCTGCCTCAGCCTCCCGAGTAGCTGGGACTACAGGCATGCACCACACCTGACTAATTTTTGTATTTTTAGTAGAGATAGGGTTTCACCATGTTGGCAAGGCTAGTCTCGAGCTCCTGACCTCAAGTGATCTGCCCACCTCAGCCTCCCAAAGTGCTGACGTTACAGGCTTGAGCCACTGTGCCCGACCAGAATTTTGATGTATTCTTATGTGGTTCTTTCTTAAATCAAAAATATGATATTTGTTCAGATTAAGGCAATGTTGGGTGTTTATTTTTAGTTTCACATTCTTTACTTATTAGAAATATATTTGTTAACTCATCAGCTAATGCTTGTGAAAGTTGCCTTTGTTAACATGAATTCCATTTTCCTTTTAAAAATTAAATTATAGCACCCTCTACTGAATTTGAAAGGAATTGCTGAATAGTCATATGCAGGTTTGAAAAAGAGACCATATGGCTTTACAGATTAGACTGTGTTGACCCCTATACTTGCTATGATGATCCTTTTTGCTCACAGGCTCCTCATTAGGCAGTGTGGTAACATACATGCAATTAAATCCATATTTTGAAGCAGGCAGAAGAACTAAAGTGATCAAATTCACAGAAGCATGAAATAACACAGTGTGTTCAGGGTTGTAGTTTTATAGAAAACTTGAGAGAGGGTGTTGGTGTGATTTTTGCAAAGAAAGCAATGAGAAAGGACCAAGAGCATGTCTCATTTTAAGGAATTTAAACTTTATCATGAAAAGTACGGTTGAATCATCAGCTGGTTTATTTAGAGTAGTTAAGTGAATCACGTAAGTATCTTTGAAAGATGATGCTGGCAGCATGTGTAGGATGGGTTGGAGGTGGGGACGGAGCAATCTGAGGATTACTACATTTTCCAAGTGGGTTTATTAGGGTTCTCAGAAGGCACATGATTCTGGGATATGAGAAGCTGGGAGATGTGGAAGTTCTTTTTTTCCCCTAAAAATGTTTTAGCATAAAAATTTCAGGATATATAGAAAAGTAGAAAGAATAGTACAATAAATACCCATATGTCCACCTTAGATCCAGCAACAGATGACATTTGGCCATATGTTTTCTCTCCCTCTCCTCTGCCTCTCTGCTGAAGTATTTTTGAGTAAATTACAGACACCATTACTTGACACCCCTGAATACTCTCTCGAGCATCTCTCCAAAACAAAAGATGTTAGGAGAGAGATGTTTAGGGAGATAAAATCAGGAAAGTTAGAATTTGGTGGTATAGATAGTGGGTTCTGTTACATCCAATAGGAGAACCACAAAGACTTGCTTTTACTATTATTAATTTGTGGTTATATAATAGTTTCTTTCTACAGTTTCTTTTTGAGACTTTCAAGAGATGGATATATAGTAAATGCTATTACACTTTAAATCAAAATGTTGAAAAGGACATTTTTTTCATCAGCAAAAATTTCAAATATGCACAAAAGTTGAAGAGGACATCATTCTTGGCTAAAGCGATGGCCCACGCCAGGCTTCTCCATGTGAGACGAGAAGAAGTGGAGTGATTCCAGAGAGGAATGGGCTAGGCTCCTCCCACCAGGGGAAGGAGCAGGCCCTTTTATCATGTCAGAAGCCCAGGTCAGCAGAAGTTTGTGTGAGAAAAGCACACAGCCAACACAAGTGTGACGCAAACCCAGTGCAATGGTGAGAGTAGGCAGCCGGCGAGCTGACTGGCACTAACAGAGTCTACTTACTCCGGGAAAAGGGAGCAGATGTCAAAGGGGACTGGGCAAGGATGACCTTTTTTGGCAGGGTACAAAGTCTCGCTCTGTTGCCCAGGTTGGAGTGCAGTGGCATGATCTCAGCTCACTACAGCCTCTGCCTCCCAGGTTCAAGCAATCCTCCTGCCTCAGCCTTTCGAGTAGCTGGGACTACAAGCGTGTGCAACCACACCTGGCTCATTTTTGTATTTTTAGTAGAGACGGGGTTTTGACATGTTGGCCAGGCTGGTCTTGAACTCCTAACCTCATGTGATCCCTCACCTTGGCCTCCCAAAGTGCTGGGATTACAGGCATGAGCCCCTGCACCCAGCCAGATACTGACCTTTTAATATCTAATTTGTTGACTGTTTTCCTACTATACTTTTGGTCTAGTAAATGTTTTAGGTTGTAATCAATGAGATGAGCAGTCTTTCTCCTTTGGACAGGAGAACTCAGAAGAGGACAGGCAGAAACACAAAATACATAATGTACATAAAATATATAATATTATAGCTAAAATTGGTAGGGGTTCCAGTAGTCACTCATTCATTTTTTCATTCATTCAACAAATAATGTTTGGAGTCATCTATTATTATGGCAAGCACTATTCTAAGACACCAGGAATTCAGCCGTGAATAATGCGGACCAAATTCTCTGCCCTCTTTTAGTTTCTGTAAGTCATACGTTGCTTAACGACAGGGATTTCAATTTGTTGTTAGGCAAGTTAGTCCTTGTGGGAACATCCTAGAGTGCACTTACACAAACCTAGATGGCAGAGCGCATTACACACCTAGGCTACATGGTGCAGCCTGTTGCTCCTAGGCCAGAAACCTGTACAGCAGGTGACTGCACTGAATATTGCAGGCAGTTGGAACACAGTGGTATTTGAGTATCTAAATATATCTAAACATAGAAAGGGAAGAGTAAAAATATGAGACCACTGCCATATATGTGGTGTGTGATTGACAGAAACATCATTATACCTTGCATTGCATGACTGTATTCTAGTAGGAAAGACAGACAGTAGACAAGAAGAGTGAAATACACATGACTCGTGAAACTGGGATAGGCGTAGGCAAAGGTCATTAAGTGGAATTAGGAAGATGTGAGGGAGATTTTAGAAAGAGAGGCCAAGGAAGCTGAGAAGATGCCACCTGAGGAAACACCCGGGAAACCTGAACCACTTGAGCCGTGTTGGAGTGCACATAGCCTCCTGCGTGGCGTTTCCATCATTTTCCGTTTCTTGTGAGGGCATGTCTCCTCCCGAGAGTGTATGAATAGGAAGTGGCTGACAGCTGGCTTCCATATGGTCTTAGCAGGGCCCGTTTTTCCCAGCGAGATTCCTCTTCTAACCCTCAAATTTCTTGACACTAAATTGATCATGAAGTAAGTTCTGCTAATCAGATAGATTCATTCCAGGGTGTGTTAGTCTTAGACAGTTTGTCTAGCAGTCCACTAACAGGCCGTGCACAGCTCTGTGAAATGTTCTTTTGTGTAACCGTTTCCCATGGTTTTTGGACAATGACTGGCATGTTACTTTCCTTAGCAACTTAATTTTTGTTCCGTCTTTACATAACTCTTTGGAAATGTTAACTTTTCCCCTTTTCTGTTCATTTGTTTCACTGTAGAAATGAAATACTCCTATTCAGAGCTATGACATACAAACTAAAAATTTACTAAGTATAGTCAGTAGATTCCAGCAGCTAATATTCATGAAGTGTAAAAATTGAGGTTAGTGAAGAAAGTAATATTAAAAGGAATATGAAGAATGCAATGCTCTTAAAATTTCTCTTGGGTATAGCTGACTTCAAATGTAAGAGTCTCTACTATTTAATGCATAAAGGGCAGCAAAGAATAGATTCTCTTCTAATTCATAAAAGATGCACTGTTCTCTACAATATAACATTAGGGTTTTGAATTGTTTGAAGGGCGTTTCCTGGTTTGTTCTCAGCATTGGAAATAAAATAGATGAATATGCTAGAAAAATGGAAATGTGGGTATCAGCTCATACACAGATAAGTGAGGATTTCCTTTAGGAGCATAAAGATCGACCACTGTGGAGAAAAACCTAACTTAATATAAAGTTGTTTGTGTTATATATAATCAGTGCTTTTGGATTATCTGTTTCCTTTGATCACTGTCTATTTAAGATAGCTTCAAAAACATACATACATAAATATACATGATTGCAAACATCGTGTGTTACATTTAGTTTAACTTTTTAGCGCTGTCCTGAATTTGAAAATGCATACAATTAACTTTAGTATTATGACATAATTATTTACAAACAAGAATCAGTTTTTAGAAAGTATATTTTTTGATACCTCTGATATAGGGCCTAGGAAACTGACAAAACCAGACAATTTACATGAGTCTGTTGTCAGTAAACATATGAAATCATCTTCGTGAATGTCCAGATTTATTACAGATGTTTCTAGTAGCTCACATTTTTAGGAACTGTTATGTTGAACCACTTAATATTAATTAGTACTCAGGAAATAACAATGTAAATACTTAGAGTGAATGATTTATGTTATTTTAAAATCATACTGTTGATATTTGTAAATGAACAGTATATCAGTCATAATGGGCTAGGTTGTGTTTCAGTAGCAAATAACCCCAACAACACATTTATTTCTTGCTGTTGCTATGTATCCATCACATGTTGGTGGGGTACTGTGCTCCATGTTAGG
>NW_012106130.1:0-361 GCF_000951045.1 Mandrillus leucophaeus | reverse complement strand
GGCCTCCAATGTGCTGGGACTACAGGCGTGAGCCACCGTGCCCAGCGGTCTTATATTCATTTTTTAAAAAATTGTGGTAAAAAACAAACATAACATAAAATTTACTGTCTTTTTTTTTTTTTTTTTTGAGACGAAGTCTCGCTGTATTGCCCAGGCTGGAGTGCAGGGGCGTGATCTCGGCTCACTGCAAGCTCTGCCTCCTGGGTTCACACCATTCTCTTGCCTCAGCCTCCTGAGTAACTGGGACTACAGGCGCCCGCCACCACGCCTGGCTAATTTTTTGTATTTTCAGTACAGAATGGGTTTCACCGTGTTAGCCAGGATAGTCTCAAACTCCTGACCTCGTGATCCGCCCGCCTCG
>NW_012106129.1:2600-4786 GCF_000951045.1 Mandrillus leucophaeus | reverse complement strand
CATCCTGCTGTGTCATGTTTTCATATGTTTGTAGATGATCTCCCTCTACCTAGAATGCCCTCTCTAAGTCTGAATGTCTCACACTTATCCTTTAAAACCTGGCTCTTCCCACTTGTAGGGAATCACCCTAACCTTCCCTTTCTCACCACAGATTTAATAACTTCTCCACCTTGGACAAAAATATTACATAGTATGCATCGTAGTATGTTTGTTAACATAGGCATATGTATTACATAGTTTTACTGTAATATGTTTGTTAGTATGTTCCTCCTATTAGAATTTTTTTTTTTCTTTTGATAGGAAATCTCGTTCTATCACCCAGGCAGGAGTGCAGGGGCAAGATCTCGGCTCACTGCAACCTCTGCCACCCAGGTTCAAGCAATTCTACTGCCACAGCCTCCTGAGTAGCTGGGACTACAGGCATGTGCCACCACGCCTGGCTAATTTTTATATTTTTAGTAGAGATGGCGTTTCATCAGGTTGGCCAAGCTGGTCTCGAACTCCTGACCTTGTGATCTGCCCACCTCAGCCTCCCCAAGTGTGAGCCACTGCACCCGGCCCGAGTTTTTTGGTTTTTTTTTTTTCTTTTTTTTTTTTAAGACGGAGTCTCACTTTGTTACCCAGGATGGAATGCAATGGCGTGATCTTGGCTCACTGCAAAACGTCTCCCGGGTTCATGCCATTCTCCTGCCTCAGCCTCCCAACTAGCTGGGACTACAGGTGCCCACCACCGCACCCAGATAATTTTTTTGTATTTTTTAGTAAAGATGGGGTTTCACCATGTTAGCCAGGATGGTCTCGATCTCCTGACCTGGTGATCCGCCCACCCTGGCCTCCCAAAGTGCTGGGATTACAGGCGTGAGCCACCGCATCCGGCAAACTTTCTTTTCTTTAGAGACAGGGTCTCACTGTCACACAGGCTGGAGTACAGTGGTGCGATTACAGTTTACTGCAGCCTTAATCTCCCAGGCTCAAGTGGTTCTCTCACCTCAGCCTCCCAAGTAGCTGGGACCACACTTGGAAAAATTTTTTTTTTTAATTTATGTATTTATTTTTTGTTTTGGAGACAGAATTTCACTCTTGTTGCCCAGGCTGGAGTGCAATGGCACAATCTCGGCTCACTGAAACCTCTGCCTCTTCAGTTCAAGCGATTCTCCTGCCTCAGCCTTCCGAGCAGCTGGGATTAAAGGCATGTGCCCCCATGCCCAGCTAACTCTGTATTTTTAGTAGAGACGGGATTTCTCCATGTTGGTCAGGCTGGTCTCAAACACCCAACCTCAGGTGATCCACCTGTCTCGGCCTCCCAAAGCGCTGGGATTACAGGTGTGAGCCACCAAGCCCAGCCTGAACTTTTTATTTTTTTAGTAACCAGGTCTCCCTATGTTGCCTAGGCTGGTCTTAAACTCCTGGGCTCAAGCAATCCTTCTGCCTTGGCCTCCCACAGAGCTAGGATTACATCTGAGATTTAAAAAAAAAAAAAACAACAAAACCTGTATGTCTTTTCCCTACATCTAAGCACAGAAATGGGTATAGTGGAAGCACTGGAAAAATGTTAGTGGAAGGAGGAATGAATGAATACAAAACAAACAAATGAATGGCTTGTTAAAGTAAATTAAACTCAGCCAGGTGCAGTGGCTCACACCTATAATCGCAGCACTTTGGGAGGCTGAGGCGGGCGGATCACCTGAAGGTCAAGAGTTAAGAGATCAGCCTGGCCAACATGGTGAAATCCCATCTCTACTAAAAACACAAAAATTAGGCAGGCGGAGTGGCATGCACCGGTAGTCCCAGCTACTCAGGAGGCTGTGAAACAGGAGAAGCACTTGAACCCAGGAGGCAGAGGTTGTAGTGAGCTGAGATCATGCCACTACACTTCAGCTTTGGGGACAGAGTGAGACACTGTCTCAAAAAAAAAAAAAAAAAAGGAATTAGAGTCTGACCTACAGTTATTTGACTTTCTTCCTCTTAAACACACAGGCCAGTGCCGTGGCTCACGCCTCTAATGCCAGCAGCAGTTTGGGAGGCCGATGTGGGCGGATCACTTGAGGTCAAGAGTTCAAGATCAGCCTAGTCAACATGGTGAAACCCCGTCTCTACTAAAAATACAAAAGTTCGTTGGGCACGGTGGCTTCCACCTGTAGTCCCAGCTACTCAGAAGGCTGAGGCAGGAGAATCACTTGAACCCA
>NW_012106129.1:0-811 GCF_000951045.1 Mandrillus leucophaeus | reverse complement strand
TTTTTTAAAGACAGAGTCTCACTCTGTCGCCCAGACTGGAGTGCAGTGGCGCGATCTCAGCTCACTGCAACCTCTGCTTCCCAGGTTCAACTGATTCTTCTGCCTCAGCCTCCCAAGTAGCTGGGACTACAGGCACAAGTCACCCATGCCTAATTTTTTATATTTTTAGTAGAGACGCGGTTTCACCATGTTAGCCAGGATGGTCTCGAACTCCTGACCTCATGATCCGCCCACCTTGGCCTTCCAAAGTGCTGGGATTACAGGTGTGAGCCATGCGCCCGGCCAAAATATTTTTAAATGAACAAAATTGCCCAGGTGTGGTGGCTCATGCCTGTAATTCCAGCAATTTGGGAGTTTGAAGAGGGAGGACTGCTGAAGTTCGAGACCAGTGGGGGCAACACAGTGAGACTCCATCTCTACAAAAAAATTAAAAATTAGCCAGGTGTAGTGGCATGTGCCTATAATCCCAGTTACTTGGGACAACGGAAGGACTGCCTGAGCCCAAGAGGTAGAGCACACCATAAGTTATGCTCGTACCACGGGGACTCTAGCTCGGGTGACACAGTAAGACCCTGTTTCAAAAAAAAATCTTTCTTAGTTAGATGGAAAAAAGTATACAACCTTGGCATCAACTTGTGTCTGAGGGCAAATGACTAAAGACTATGAAAAGCAAATATAATACTACAATGAAAATTTCATAGATTTCCAAACATGAAAACTTAGATATTAGTGAAGAAAATACAACTGTGAAATAGCAATAAGATTATTGGTTAAATTTCTGTCATCACTAGAAGTCTTTTTTTTTTTTTTT
>NW_012106128.1:734-1058 GCF_000951045.1 Mandrillus leucophaeus | reverse complement strand
CCACCTTCTGCAAAGGCAAGTTTCCAGTTAAGAAGGTGCATTGGTTTAACTCATTGTTCAGGGAAGAGGTGCTTTCAGATTAAAACCTTAAGACTATAAGATTTGAAGCCATTGGTGAGGAAATCGCCCACCTAAAGATGAATGCATCATATTTTCTCTAGTTAACTACAGAGTGATTTTTTTTTTATTAAATGGAAATTCTTCCTTTCTACTATTAAAGGGAAAAATAAAAAAAAATGGTAAGGGGGTGATCACAGGGCACCATCCCTGTCATTTATACCTCCTAAAGGAGGGTCACTTCTGCCTGACACAAAGGTTTATCAC
>NW_012106128.1:0-684 GCF_000951045.1 Mandrillus leucophaeus | reverse complement strand
AAAAAAAATGGTAAGGGGGTGATCACAGGGCACCATCCCTGTCATTTATACCTCCTAAAGGAGGGTCACTTCTGCCTGACACAAAGGTTTATCACATCTTCCTGTCTGAGGGCATCTCCAAACAGGCATCCAGGAATTTGTTCATTTCTTCTAGATTTTCTAGTTTATTTGTGTAGAGGTGTTTATAGTATTTTTTTGATGGTAGTTTGTATTTCTGTGGGATTGGTGGTGATAGTCCCTTTATCATTTTTTATTGTGTCTATTTGATTCTTCTCTCTTTTCTTCTTTATTAGTCTTGCTAGTGGTCTGTCAATTTTGTTGATCTTTTCAAAAAACCAGCTCCTGGATTCATTGATTTTTTTGAAGTTGTTTTTGTGCCCCTATCTCTTTCCTTTCTGCTCTGATCTTAGTTATTTCTTACCTTCTGTTAGCTTTTGAATGTGTTTGCTTTTGCTTCCCTAGTTCTTTTAATTGTGATGTTAGGGTGTCGCTTTTAGAGTTTTCCTGCTTTCTCTTGTGGGCATTTAGTGCTATAAATTTCCCTCTACACCTGCTTTAAATGTGTCCCAGAGATTCTGGTATGCTGTGCCTTTGTTCTCATTGGTTTCAAAGAACATCTTTATTTCTGCCTTCATTTCGTTATGTACCCAGTAGTCATTCAGGAGCAGGTTGTTCAGTTTCCAT
>NW_012106127.1:4351-4659 GCF_000951045.1 Mandrillus leucophaeus | reverse complement strand
TTTTTTTGTCTGCTACATGGCTAGGCTGCAAATTTTCTAAACTCTTCTATTCTGCTTTCCTTTTGAATGTAAGTTCCAAATTTAAGTCATTCCTTCGCTCTCCTATCTGATTCTAGGTTGTTAGAAGCAGCCAGGCCAGCCTTGAATGCTTGCTTCTTAGACATTTCTTCCACCAGATACCCTAAGTCATCACTCTTATGTTCAAACTTACAGAGATCCCTAGCACATGAACATAAAGTAACCAAGTTTCTCCTTAGGGCATAACACAGATGACCTTTACTCCAATTCCCAATCGCCTCTTTATTTCC
>NW_012106127.1:0-2036 GCF_000951045.1 Mandrillus leucophaeus | reverse complement strand
AAAAAAAAAAAGTAGAAAATATCTACCTGTAAGTTTTCCCATTGTACTCTTGCTATAGAATTGTCTTAAATATTTTCATTACATACATTGAGAATGACATCAATGTTTTAACATTTCTTTCAACTGTCACATATAATTTTTAAAACTCACGAGACAGTGTCAAGTCTATTCTGTTCACCCATATTTTAAGGTTTGCAGTGTTTTTTGTTTGTTTGTTTGTTTTGTTTGTTTTTTTGTTTGTTTGTTTTTTGTTTTTTTGTTTTGTTTTGTTTTTTGCTTACTTACTGACATTCCAGGGTTTCTTTTTCAGTAATTTCTATTTTGTTTCAAAAACCTCCTTTGGCTATTTCATTTAGGGTAACTTTTTTGTTGACAAATCCGCTCAGCTTCCTTTCATTTGAAAATGTCATGATGTTTTCTTTTATTTTCAAGGAATATTTTCACTGGATTTAGAATCCTGGTTTGATAGTACTTTTTCTTTTAGGATGACATCATTTTTCATGAAAAATCCACTTTTATTCAAATCGTTTTTCCCCTACAAATAATGTGTTGCTTTTTTTTCTGGATGCTTTTAATTTGCTTGTTTGTTTCTTTTTAGATTCAAAAGCTGATTATAATGTTTCTTGTAATTTCTTTGGATTATCTGATACAAAGGTTCACTCAGTTTCACAAATTTTTAAGTTCCTTTTTGGGCCAAATTTGTGGGAATTGCAGCAATCATTTTTTAAAATTCTTTTTCAGCCCTCCCTTTTTTCTCCTTCCATTTTGATACTTCCATTTTATAAATGTTAGATATTTTGTTACAGTCCTACAAATTCCTGAGTCTCCAACAATTACTTTTCAGTCTATGTTCTCTGTTATTGCAACTGGGTCATTTTTATTCAATTATCGTCAAGCTCACTGGCTGTTTTCTTTGTCTGCTCCATTCCACTGTAAAGCCCTTCTTTTGCATCTCTTATTGCGTGTATTGCATTTTTCAATCCTAACTTTTATGTTTGGTTCTTTTTATATCTCTATTATTCTGCTAGGATTTTCTTTTTAGTTGTTTCAAACAGGTTTGTAAGTGTTTAATAATTTTTATTATTACTGCTTAAAGATCCTTTTCAGAAAATCTCTATCTGTGTTATACTTGGTGTTGGCATTTATTATATTTTCTTGTTCAAGTTGTGATTATTTTATTCCCTGATATGCTGAGAGTTTTCCCTTGTCGTCTAGACATTTTTGATTATTATATTGTGAGACTTTGTATAATCTTTAGATCTCTCTTAGCTGGCTTTCTATAATGCTTGCCAGTAGGAGAAAAGAGAATACCCCACCTTCTGTTGTCGGGTGGGAGTAGAATCCAAGTTTTCCATCTGGCCATTGTTTACATCCCAGGGACTGCTTGCTTACTGCTGGATAACGTATGGGAGTTCAGGCTCCCCAGCAGACCTCCACTTATGTATCTTGACTGAGAGTATGGGATGCATCTCTTTATTGCTTCCATGTAGCCTTTACTAATACCAGAGAGAGCTTTGTTACTTTGGGGTGGTGTTAATATTTATGGGTTCCACTAAGCTTGTGAGACATCCTCCCAGCAAGAAAGGGGAGGAGTACCTCCTTATTGCTGGATGAGAGTGGAAATCCAGGCTCCAACATGGTCTCCAGTGACACTGCTGGCGGGAATTGGGCTTGCTATTATGAGGGGAATACAGAAGCCTCAGCTCTCCATTTATTCTTCTCTGAAACCACATGACACACCGAACAACAAAAACAAAGACAAAGAACACATTAGAATAGTCCCCCTTCTACAGGGAAAATACATCCCAAAAGCCCTGGTGAGTGCGTGAAAGCACAGGCTGTACTAAACCCTATGTATATTATATTTTTTCCTATACCTACATACGTGTGGTAAAGTTTAATGTATATATAAATTAGGCACCATAAAAAGATTAAAACAATAACTAATGATAAAATAGAACAATTATAACAACAGTGTAATGAGAGTTGTGTGAATGCCGCTCTCTGTCTCTCTCTGAAAATGTATTATTGTATTA
>NW_012106126.1:713-1110 GCF_000951045.1 Mandrillus leucophaeus | reverse complement strand
TCCCAGATGTGGTGGTGTGGGCAGTTCTGGGTCCTCTTGTGTTCAAATACTTGGCTGCCTGGTCTCCCAAAATAGAACGCCTCCAGAGGCCTTAGCGCTGGACTCTTCTGGAAGTGGTATGTTCAGCCCAGCCCCTGTGAAACGCAGGGTCCAGACATTGCCCCGGAGAAACACTGTCAGGTACAATGAGCCTAGTCTCAAAGTCCCCAAGCTGCAAAAATTCTGTCATTTTTATCCATCTGTCCATCCATCCCTCTATATATCATCTACCCCTCCTTCATCTAGATGTGTATAAGAGACAGATATAGTGGTGGTGATGATGATGACAATGGTGATGATGATGGTGATTGTGGTGATGATGACGGTGCTTATACAATAATGAGGGTGATAATAATGA
>NW_012106126.1:0-663 GCF_000951045.1 Mandrillus leucophaeus | reverse complement strand
ATCCATCCATCCCCCATCCATCAATCCATCCATCCCCATCTATCCATCCATCCCCCCTCCATCTATCCATCCCTCCCTCCATCCATCCATCCCTCCATCCATCCATCCCTCCCTCCATCCATCCCCCATCTATCCATTTGTCCATCCATCCCCCATCCATCCATCCCCCATCCATCCATCCCTCCCTCCATCCATCCATCCCCCATCTATCCATTTGTCTATCCATCCCCCATCCATCCATCCCCCATCTATCCATCTATCCATCCCTCCATCTATCCATCCCCCCATCCACCCATCTATCCATCCATCCATCCATCCCCCATCCATCCATCCCCCATCTATCATCCATCCATCGCCCATCTGTCCATCCATCCATCCCTCCATCTATCCATCCCCCATCCACCCATCTATCCATCCATCTATCCATCCCCCATCCATCCATCCCCCATCTAGCCATCCATCCCCCATTCATCTATCCATCCCTCCCTCCATCCATCCCTCCCTCCGTCCATCCATCCCTCATCTATCACGTATCCATCCATCCCCCATCCACCCATTTATCCATCCGTCATTCATCCTTCCATCCCTCCATTCAACCCCCATCCATTCATCCATCCCTCATCCATCCATCCCTCCATCCCTTCATTCATCCTCCCATCCATC
>NW_012106125.1:3155-4615 GCF_000951045.1 Mandrillus leucophaeus | reverse complement strand
AAAAGAAAAATAATTTGACCTATGCTTCTAGAATATCAGTTTAGAGCAAGTAGGAGGCCAGGAAAATTGTCCCTACTTCTGATTTAATCCTGGACCTAGCATTATGACTTCAAGCCATAGTTAACTAATGGACTTTTTTGGAACATACTTGTTTTAATTCAGATTCTTCGAGTAGCAAGTAACAGAAAACAATAAAATCTTGAGTAGTATGATAAATAGTCTTTGTCATATTGCCTAGGTGTGAAATTGGCTCTATCATCTTGGTTTATGTAAGTACACTCTATGATGTTTGCACAATGACAAAATCACCCAACAATGCATTTATCGGAAAGTATGCCTCTCATTAAATGATGCATGACTATATTTCTACATTTAAAAATCATATTCATGTGTTTTCGTTCCTTGATGCATTGTTATTGTAGATTCCACATGGCAGCTCAATTTTAAAGGCCGTTGTACTCCCGTGAGCCTCATTATCAACCCAAATATCTGGGTGAATTATCTATTGAATGACTTAACGTTACCTTAATTTCTCTGAATGGAGGCAATTATTGTAATTTATAAGCTTTGTGCATAAATATAAAAATACATATAAAAACTCAATCTTCCTTGTGGGAAAATAACTTTTCCTTTTAAGAAAATTTTGCCAGTTAATGAGTTTCTGAGAGGACTTTGTGTTAATAAAGTCACTCATAAGATACTCATTAAGCAAGCATCACTGCCAGAAAGCAGGATATCTGCCAGATAGGCCCAAAGAGGTCCATTAAAAACAATTATAGAACTAGTTAATCAATCAATGAACAAACAAATATATTAGATTTAATTAAAACCTAAACAGAAATAATACATATTAAACACAAGAGGGAAATTATTTTATAATGTTCCAAGAGTTTATACAAAATATATGTAAAACACAAAGCTGCAAAGAAAAACATAGTAAATATTAAAAGTTAGAGTTCTCATAAATCCTATTTTCTAACCATAGTTTAAGAATTATAAATGAACTGATAATACTTGTTTATTTCTGAGTGTTTAGTATGCATAAGCATCTAAACCAAGAACTTTAGAGATGTCTATCTATCTTTTTATTTTTTCTTGCTTTACTTATGGAAAATTTTAAACTTATTTTATATTAGAGAAAATAGTATAACTTATCTGTAAGTGCCCATCAACTTATGGCAAATCTATCCCACCAAAGACATCCTCAAATGTCTTCACTATCTTGGAGTAAATTCCAGATGTTATGTTATTTGCTGCGTAAATGTTCAAATAAGTATATATCTAAATAAAAATCTTTTCATAAACATAGTGACAATATTATGCTTTTTAAAATCAACTATAATATTTTAATAAGATGTAATATGTAATATGATTATCAATTATATTATTTACCAAGTATCAAGTGGTAGACGCCCATAAACCTCTCATGCTTCCTTCTAACTTTGAATCAAGATCCAAAT
>NW_012106125.1:0-515 GCF_000951045.1 Mandrillus leucophaeus | reverse complement strand
GAACATCAGTTTAATAATTTATAAGTATCTGTTAATCAGGATCTTTTTATTTCCTCATGTATCATAACATATATTTATTATGTCAATAAATGTTTCTATTTGCATATATTATAAATGAATATATAATTAATGTTGTTAAATGAGAAGGATGTGTAGCAGCTTTCTATCTTATATCTTACATCAAATTTTAGTGGAATAAAAATTGTATGTAGTAGAACAAAACACAGATGTAACCTCGAAATGATAATATTCCGTTTTTATTTTCCCTAACTTGTAACAGACTCAACTTTAGAAACCTACTCTATGCTACGTCTTGCTCCAGAATCCAAATTTATGTCCCTGAGAGCTACTCACAACCTCAGTATAGGATCTGATTTAACTTTAAAAACCTATCAAAAATTTTCACATACAAATAAGGGAAAAAATGTATTTAACTGTAATTTGTTACTAAGAGTATATTAGGAAATCACTTAGAAATGCATTTTTTCTATACATAATAGTTTGAAATTGAAAGT
>NW_012106124.1:6483-8078 GCF_000951045.1 Mandrillus leucophaeus | reverse complement strand
GGCCCCAATATTAGCAGTGGGACCTGGACTTCAGCTATCTCAACTTCAAAATTAGGATGTTGAAACAGTTCATTTGTAAGATCCTGTTTTAGTTCCAGCAACCAAATTACCGAGTCAGTTCAAGGACAACAGCTTTATTTCATTATATAAAATCTATTACTAGAGCAAAGAATTAATTTATTAAAATAGATGCAAGATACTATACAGTGTACATCCATTAATAAAAAGCTAGTGTACTGATGATACACTCATTGCTTACTAATTGTCAAACCAGAATATTCTTTAACTGTCACATTTTAAATTTGACAGCTAGTACTGATGACAGGAAGAGTCCAACTTGGAAAGACTGTGGAGGGCGTCAAGAGTGAATTTCAGTTATATACAAACTTGGCGTGGATTAAAGCTATGGAAAGTTGTGATGAACACCCAGCTAGGTGTCCAGCCTGGTAAAGGCATAACAGCACACGCAGTGGTTAGCAGGTTTGCGGCATCAGCTCACCTGCAAACTGCTAAGTTCCTTCCCCTAAGGGCTTCCTCAGGCGGGCAATGGTGAATCTTTTCATTGGCGAGTTGGGGTCCTCTCCATCCCAGAGAGACTCAAGCATGGTTCTTCAGAAAGGCATTACTTTTTCTTTTTTGCCTTTTTCTCTTTCTTTTCTTTCCTTTTCCCTTTGTCCTTTGCCTTTTCTGTGCTGCCTCCTGTTATCGCCAAGGCTCGTTTTTTACCCAGAGGGGTTTTGGCATACCAGTTCTGAAATACAATAAAAGTTTCGGAAAAGGTCAGAATGATACCAATTCACCGCAATACTCTTAAAAATAAAGAAAAGCCTGCTAAGCAGGAAGGGGCAAGGAGCCATTGTACTTTGGGCATTTAAGGTATGCTTAATACAACCTCTTTCTCAGTGGGTTTTCCAGCCTGTTTTTCTGCATGATTTGAAACTTCAACCTGTATTTCTGCATGATTTGTTAACTCAGGGAGTTAACAATTTCAGAGAATCACAGGCTAAATCTAACCAGCAATCCTTCTCAACAAAGTCGCCTATTTTCCGGGCATCCTACTGTGTCCTGGGGTTGGGTTTTCTCGGGAATGTGAAGGGTGCTCATGGTTCACATGTGGGCATGTTCAATGAACAATGGATGGTCATTCAACTACTCCGGGGGAGGTGCTGTTGAAACCACGGTAGAAATAATGAAGCCCAAATACCAACCAAGAACTTAGTGATTGTAACTGGCCCCACAATGGCATTTTTCTCAACCTTTGCATTTTATTTGAAACCTAAGAAACATTTGGGTTTATAAACTTTATAATAGCAATATTTCATTGCAGGATTATATTACGTGTTATTTATCAATTGTTCTAGTAATGGATATATGACATCTGAATTTTTGGTTATTATGAAGAATGCTGAGGTTCACAATTTTTACACATCTCCTTGTACCTATGTGAGAGAACTTCTTTAGGGCACATAGATAGAAATAGAACTCCTGGGGTTGTAGGGAATGAACATCTTCCATTTTACTTGATATGGCTAAATTGCTCTCTGAAGTGCTGTAAGTGGGAAATTCTCTCAGTCTTTGTACATCTGTTTTTTTTT
>NW_012106124.1:0-1723 GCF_000951045.1 Mandrillus leucophaeus | reverse complement strand
GTCTCGAACTCCTGACCTCAAGCGATCTGCCTTGGCCTCCCAAAGTGCTGGGATGACAGGCATGAGCCACCATGTTCAGCCAACTCTTAAACTCTTTTGATTTCTATCCTTTATTTTTCTCTATGCTGCATTCTAGGCAATTTTCTTTGCTCCCTTTTTCAGTTCTTTTGTTTTTTCTCTTTAGTTTTGTCAAATCCACAGATATTTATTCACTGATTTATTTATTTATTTATATATTTTTGAGACAGAGTTTTGCTCTTGTTGCCCAGGCTGGAGTGCAATGGCACGATCTCGGCTCGCTGCAACCTCTGCCTCCTGGGTCCAAGCGATTCTACTGCCTCAGCCTCCCAAGTAGCTGGGATTACAGGCATGTGCCACCACGTCCGGCTCATTTTGTATTTTCAGTAGAGACGGAGTTTCTCCATGTTGGTCAGGCTGGTCTTGAACTTCCGACCTCAGGTGATCTGCCTGCCTCGATTCACTGAGTTTTTAATTTTAATGACTATATATATTTTTTCACTATCGAAAGTTCTATTTGGTTCTTTTTCAAATTTGCCTGTTTTTCCTCCCTAATGTTTCTGGTCTTTAATTTAAACATACTTATTTTGTAGTCTCTTTCGGAATGTCCTTTTATCTCAGATTCTTGGTAGTGCTATTCTGTTATTTGCATTTGCTGACTGTCCTTGGGGTAGATTATTGCTTGTGGCTCATAATTTTTTATTATGAACTCATCTTCAGCAAGGCTGGTGTTTCCTGTAGGAATCCTATATACCCTGACTTGGCTAAATTTCCATACAGAGTGGTTTTTAATTTTGCTTTTGATGTGACTTCAGGGGTTTTAATGATACCATATCATTTTTAAAAATTATATTAATATTTCAACTTGAGATTCTGGGACTATGGAGGTAGTACAGATTTGGAAATTTGACGTGCATGGTGTAGCTTGGATTTTGATTTCTTATGGGCCACTTTTATTCCCCACCTAGATCCTGGAGAAGATCACAAGTTCCTTGATACTTCCTCATGGCAATCTATAAAGTGTCCCAGCTTCGTGCAGTTCCAGCGTTCTGTCTCTCACAGGCCTCCCCTTGCCTTACTGTTTGGATCTTATACACCCCTAGGCTACCCATGCATTAGCTCATGTAGTTGTTCTTGTCTTTGAGATGTACCTCTCTGTTAGTGGCACTGGGGGATTCCCTCCTCCTCCTTTTCGCCTTGGCTCTGTTTTTAACATAAGGTGACGTGGCCATGTACTTAAGGCGATGAACTCCTAATTTACGGAGACCCAGTATAGAATATAGTTAATGAAGTTGGCTTTGGGGAAAGGTATGAATTTCAGCTCTGCTACTTTCTAGTTGTTACTTTACTTGCCTTTTGTATTGTTTATTTTATTGCTGCTGCAGCAAATTTCCAGAAACATGGTGGCTTAAAACCACACATTTATGATTTCACAGGGTTGTAGGTCAGAAACCGGGAATGGGCCTCACTGGGTGACAATCGAGGTGTCTGCAGTGCCGTGTCCCTTTCTGGAGGCTCCAGGTGAGAATCTTTCCCTTGCCTTTTGCAGCTCTCAGAAATCACCTGCTTTTCTGGCTTGTGGCCCCTGCTCCACCTTTGGATAGCAACGCTGGGCTGCCTGGAGTACCAACATGCCTTCTCAGACTGCTCTCTCTGGTTCTCTCTTCCAACTCCCTCTTCTGCTTTTCATGATTACACTGGACTC
>NW_012106123.1:3906-5543 GCF_000951045.1 Mandrillus leucophaeus | reverse complement strand
TTTCACCATGTTGGCCAGGCTGGTCTCGAACTCCTGACCTCAGGTGATCTGCCCGCCTCGGCCTCCCAAACTGCTGGGATCACAGGTGCAAGCCAGCACGCCTGGCCAATAACTTGCCTTTTAATTTGTTTTCAGTCCTCGGGTTTGAGAGAACTCTGCTGCAACTTTAACAACAACCAGACACACAATATCAAGATGCCACCTGTGGCTTGTGTGAAGCACTTTGTACTAGGTCGTATTGGTTCTACTTTGCAGATGTGGATACTGAGGTTCAATCCAGTAGACCAAGGTATTCTCTGTACAATAATACCCTCTGATTTCTATTTATTAGCTGATTTATAACGTATTCTACCCTATGTGCTTGAATGTACCCTCTGATAGCACGGTCACCCAACCCCATCATCCTGAATAGGGCTTTTTAGTGTGTTAACTTCTCAGGTATGAAAAAAAGCAAGAAAAAGGGTAAGGAAGAGGAGAACCAGAGATGGGAAATTCCATGTTGTACCCTAAACTTCTGCCCCCAGCCCATCAGCCAAGCAGTCCTGGCTGGATTGAAGTGAACCTCAGCTGGCCTTAGAAACGAATACAGATTATCACACCACATTCGGTGAACTAGATCTCTCAATCTGGATCTAGGCTCTCTCTTCCCAAGCAGCTTTGTCTAGGACACAGCTGTGTGCCCAAATCTAGCCCTCCCATCTGCTGAACTACACCAAATGTTAGCACATTAGAGATGGAGGAAGATCTTGGCACGGGTTTAGAATTACCACTTCTGGTCTGCTGCTCCCTGCAAATGACACCCTTGCTAATTCCAGGAGGGGCATGATCTGTATTTCACAGAGCCTGTGTGCTGGTTACCTGGTGAACTGGGCCAGATAATGCTATCGGAAGTAACAGGAGCTGTGATAGAATTCAGCTACAGTCCAGGGCTGTCTTGGTCTTGCACTCACCATCACATTGTTTCCTTACATGGAATGCTGAGAGATTATTGCACATGGAATGCTGAGAGGATGTTACACATGGAATGCTCAGAGGATTATTATACATGGAATGCTGAGAGGTTGTTATACATGGAATGCTGAGAGGTTATTGAGTGATCTCAACAGCAAACAAGGCATCACCTTGCTATTAGAGGGTCCAATGGACCACACCTGATGGGAGGGTCTTAGGAAGAACTGGGATAATAGAGAAAATAGCACCTACTATTAAGAACTGTGAGAGTTTCTACTTCCTCCTAAACCCAAATCCCAATGCAGTCACCAGCTGGCCTCCGTGTTTGAAATGAGCCCACCATCACATGTGCACAGGGGAAGGTGAAGTGAGAGAGACCTTGGCCTGGAGGCATGAAACAGGAAAGAACAGAGACATACACTACTAGTTCTCAAACTTTGGCGTGCATAGGAACTGCCTTGGGAGAAAGTTAAAAATGCAGATACCAGAGAAACAGTTCGGAATTATTGAGTTATAATCCGTGTTTTTAAATCTACCTCCATCGGGAGACTCTGATACATAGTGGGTTTTGAGAGCAGTTGATGTTTGACAAGTCTGTTTGTGATTTTTGCTCCCTCGTGCACAGTTTCAGAATTGGATTCAATCCAATCGACGTGAGGTGGAAGGTGGGGAGAAATTGTGTTCTC
>NW_012106123.1:0-330 GCF_000951045.1 Mandrillus leucophaeus | reverse complement strand
TCCATCCATCCATCCATCCATCCATCCATCCATCCACACATCTACCAACCCATCCATTCATCCACTTCCCACCACATCCATCCATGATCCATTCTTTCCTACACATTCATCCATCCATCCATCCATCAACTCAGCCATCCATACACACATCCATCCATCTGCCCATCATTCATTCATCCACCTGCCCACTCACCCACACACCTATCCATCCATCTATCCATCCATCCATCCATCCATCCATCCATCCATCCATCTACCCACACATTTATCATCCAGCCACTCCCTTCACACTTTCATCCATCCATCATCCATTCACTCCCCCTTACACAT
>NW_012106122.1:3222-3733 GCF_000951045.1 Mandrillus leucophaeus | reverse complement strand
TCACAAAAAGAGGGATCTGAGATTTTCAAAGTGGACCTCCAACGATTGAAAGTGCAGCAATCCAAGACAATTGTTTAAGTGGAAAATACTTCTATGATTGTTCTTGAAATTTTGTTAAAATAATTTCCTGTTGTTTTACATTAACAAATTGCAATGACAAACAATCATTTTGTATTTTTTCTGTTACTATTTCTAACATATTAGTGTACATTATGACTTACTTTACTTAAAATGCACACACAGACAAATATATATGAAGATATATATTTAATGGTATCTAACTAGAGGTGCCTGATGCAGTTTCTATACTTATCACGAAAATATAATGTAGGTGGAAAAAAGGATGGAAGTTACATTAACCTCTAAAGCTACCTTTATTACTAAATTATTGTCAGCAATTGAGTAGATTTTGCAAACTCAGACAATTAACAGCAACTATGGAACAAAATAGGTAGTTTACACATACTTTGCCAAGAAAAAATGTATAACTGACAATATAATAATAAAGGCC
>NW_012106122.1:0-720 GCF_000951045.1 Mandrillus leucophaeus | reverse complement strand
TACAGGTGCCCGCCATCATGCCCAGCTAATTTTTTGTATTTTTAGTAGAGACGGGATTTCACCGTGTTAGCCAGGATGGTCTTGATCTCCTGACCTCATTATCCACCCGCCTCAGCCTCCCAAAGTGCTGGGATTACAGGCATGAGTAACCGTGCCTGACCATTATTTCTGATTTTTAAAATTAATTTTATAAAAACTCATTCACGTAATACATACAATATGTTTTTATATAATGTATATTATTCACATTATATATATACATACACACTTATATAGGTATGTAAAGAGTAGTAAATGCTATTAAAATAGTTCAGGAAAGAGTTGCATTAGACTTAGTAGAGGTGGAAGTGGTGAGCAGTGGTCAAATTCTGAAGGTTAAGCTGGTAATAGGAAATTGTTATCGAATTGATGTGGGAAGTGAAAGAAACGGAGGAATTAATTATAATTTGTTAATACTCCTGCTTCAGTGTCCTAAGTGCTGGGATAGCCATCACACCAGTCTATTTTTTTTTTTTTAATTTTAGGAGAAAAGTAAATAATTCATTCACCAAGAATGCGATTACTGGAACTTGCATAAAATAGAAACAAAATAAAATGTTATTTGGATAATATTTTGTGATTTCTTTGCAAACAAAATTTCTCTAGAAGCTTTTGTCCATTAACTTTTTATCCCACTCCCACTTTCTCTGCCCTTTCTTGTTTCATACAATGACCAATTGG
>NW_012106121.1:6679-7198 GCF_000951045.1 Mandrillus leucophaeus | reverse complement strand
CAGAGCCCTTTAGCCCTTGGTGGGTGGCAAAGTTTGCAGGAACTCAAATTCCACTGGGATCCATGATTTCCCTCTTGTTAGGGCTGGTTTAAATGTCCCCTCTGTAGGTACCAGCCCTACAGGGCCTGTGGGTTTTTCTCCTTGTGTGTGGAGACGAGAGATTGCAGAAATAAAGACACAAGGCAAAGAGATACAAGAAAAGACAGCCGGGCCGGAGTGGGGACCACTACCACCAAGACGCGGAGACCGGTAGTGGCCCCGAATGCCAGGCTGCGCTGTTATTTATTGGATACAAGGCAAGGGGGCAGGGTAAGGAGTGTAAGCCATCTCCAATGATAGGTAAGGTCATGAGAGCCACTGGACAGGGGGCCCTTCCCTGTTTGGTAGCTGAGGTGGAGAGAGAGAGAGAGAAGGGACAACTTACGTCATTATTTCTTATATGTATTTCTTGGAGAGATCAACGGCTTAATACTTTCACTAATTCTGCTACTGCAGTTTATCTAGAAGGCAGAGCCAGGT
>NW_012106121.1:0-609 GCF_000951045.1 Mandrillus leucophaeus | reverse complement strand
TGTGGTGGTGGACGCCTGTAGTTCCAGCTACTCGGGAGGCTGAGGCAGGAGAATGGCGTGAACCCAGGAGGCAGAGCTTGCAGTGAGCCGAGATCGCACCACTGCGCTCCAGCCTGGGCAACTGAATGAGACTCCGTCTCAAAAAAAAAGACTAATGCTACAAACTAATGATTCATAATATTTATATATAATCATATCTGTATTTTTAGTGTAACTATTTTTATTTTATATATATTTTTTGTAATACTGGAACAACTTGTGCCCTCAGTCTCTTGCCTTGACACCTGGGCGGCTTGCCGCCCGCACCCTCTATGGGTGGGCATCAACTGAGTTTGGTCGGGTTTTTCTTTCTGCTCTAACAGGGCAGTGCTGACTTCCATGCCTCACAATTGCTGCACCCTCCCTCTCACCAACACACAGAAGCACTCCCCATACCATGCTCTCGAGGGTGGAGGAGAGGTGGCGTTAGAGATTCAGGACTGTTTTTTCTACCTATTCAGTGCGTCTTTCAGCGATATAAAGTTAAAACTGGGTACTGGGAGTGCTCAACTGACTTTTGGTTTATTTTATTTTTTTGGAGACAGAGTCTCGCTCTGTCGCCCAGGCTGG
>NW_012106120.1:2658-3558 GCF_000951045.1 Mandrillus leucophaeus | reverse complement strand
CGCCTCCCAGGTTCAAGCAATTCTCCTGCCTCAGCCTCCCGAGTAGCTGGGATTACAGGGGCATGCCACCACACCTGGCTAATTTTTGTATTTTTCGCAGAGACGGGGTTTCACCATGTCGGCCAGGCTGGTTTTGAACTCCTGGCCTTGTGATCTGCCTACCTCGGCCTCCCAAAGTACTGGGATTACAGGCGTGAGCCACTGCACCCGGCCTTTTTTTTTTTAATCTTAATTTTTTTTCAGAGACAGGATCTTGCTCTCTGGTCCAGGCTGGAGAGCAGTGGCGTGATCATTGCTCACCATAACCTTGAACTCCTGGCCTCAAGTGATCCTCCTGCCCTCGAGCAGCGTGTACTGCCACGCCCGGCTAATTTTTGGTATTTTTTGTAGAGATGCGATCTCACCATGTTGCCCAGGCTGGTCTCAAACTCCTGGGCTCAAACGATTTGTCCACCTCAGCCTCCCAAAGTGCTGAGATTACAGGCGTGAGCCACTGTGCCTGGCCATATCTTTGTTAAAGTATGTCACTTATGTGTGAATGTGCCTCCTTCGTAGCACCCCAGGGAGATGGGGTAAGGACCCTCCCCATCCATTATTATTGGTGTTTGTCTCCCTCCACTGGACTGGGAGCTCCTCAGCTGTGTCTTTCCAGGGCTTTGCTCATTGAATGACAGAGCCAATGCTCAAGGTATCTTTGCCAAATAAATAGATCCCATCATCTTAATGTTCCGGGGGAAAAGGACCTTCCCTTCCCTTCCCTTCCCTTCCCTTCTCTCCTCTCCCCTCCCCCCCCTCCCCTCTCTGTCTCTCCCTCCTTCCTTCCTTCCTTTTTTTTTTTTTTTGGTGTTTCGCTGTTGTTGCCCAGGCTCCACTGGACTGGGAGCTCCTCAGCTGTGTCTT
>NW_012106120.1:0-766 GCF_000951045.1 Mandrillus leucophaeus | reverse complement strand
TGCCACGAGTGGAGCTTGCAGGACTGGAAGTTGTGGTGAGTGGATCTGAAGGCCTCGGACATTCTGGGCACTAATATAGACTTTATAAACGTTGGAATTTAGGCTACACTAAAGGCATAAAAAATTTTTTCTTTAATAATAAAGTAACAATAGCTTACTGTAGCTTTTTAACTTCATAGACTTTGATTTTTTAAACACTTGAGTCTCTTGTAACCCTGTTTAAAACATAAGCACAATGTACAGCTGTACAAAAGATACTCTTTTGTTTTTTTTTTCTTTTTCGAGATGGAGTCGCCCAGGCTGGAGTGCAGTGGTGCAATCTTGGCTTACTGCAACCTTCGTCTCCTGGATTCCGGCAATTTTCCCACCTCAGCCTCCCAAGTAGCTGGGACTACAGGTGCATGCCATCACACTCAGCTAATTTTTGTATTTTTAGTAGAGATGGGGTTTCACCATGTTGGTCAGGTTGGTCTCGACCTCCTGACCTCAGGTGATCCGCCTGCCTCGGCCTTCCAATGTGTTGGGATTACAGGTGTGAGCCACCGCCCCGGCCAGTATTCTCCTTCTTTACATCCTTTTTCTGTACACTATTTTCTATTTTTAAACATTTCATTTTTTTTTTAACTTTTTAGACTTTTAGTTAAAAACCAAGATACGGACACACTCATTGGCCTAGGCCTACACAGGAGCAGGGCCAGCAACTATCACTGTTGTCCACTTCCACGTCTTGTCCTTGTCCTTCGGGAAAGTCTTCAGGGGCGGTGAG
>NW_012106119.1:934139-934345 GCF_000951045.1 Mandrillus leucophaeus | reverse complement strand
TTTAGATCTTTCATGCTTTCTCTTGTGGGCATTTAGTGCTATAAATTTCCCACTACACACTGCTTTAAATGTGTCCCAGAGATTCTGGTGTGTTGTGTCTTTGTTCTCATTGGTTTCAAAGAACATCATTATTTCTGCCTTCACTTCGTTATGTACCCAGTAGTCAGGGTAGGTTGTCCCATTTTCATGTAGTTGAGCAGTTTTGA
>NW_012106119.1:933753-934089 GCF_000951045.1 Mandrillus leucophaeus | reverse complement strand
TAATTTTATTTCTCCTTCACTTATGAAGCTTAGTTTGGCTGGATATGAAATTCTGGGTTGAAAATTCTTTTCTTTAAGAATGTTGAATATTGGCTCTCACACTCTTCTGGCTTGTAGAGTTTCTGCCAGTAGATCCACTGTTAGTCTGATGGGCTTCCCTTTGTGGGTAACTCAACCTTTCTCTCTGGCTGCCCTTACCATTTTTTCCTTCATTAAAACTTTGGTGAATCTGACAGTTATATGTCTTGGAGTTGCTCTTCTTGAGGAGTATCTTTGTGGTGTTCTCTGTATTTCCTGAATTTGAATGTTGGCCTGCCTTACTAGGTTGGGGAAGTT
>NW_012106119.1:923422-933703 GCF_000951045.1 Mandrillus leucophaeus | reverse complement strand
TAATTTTATTTCTCCTTCACTTATGAAGCTTAGTTTGGCTGGATATGAAATTCTGGGTTGAAAATTCTTTTCTTTAAGAATGTTGAATATTGGCTTTCACACTCTTCTGGCTTGTAGAGTTTCTGCCAGTAGATCCGCTGTTAGTCTGATGGGCTTCCCTTTGTGGGTAACTCAACCTTTCTCTCTGGCTGCCCTTACCATTTTTTCCTTCATTAAAACTTTGATGAATCTGACAGTTATATGTCTTGGAGTTGCTCTTCTTGAGGAGTATCTTTGTGGCGTTCTCTGTATTTCCTGAATTTGAATGTTGGCCTGCCTTACTAGGTTGGGGAAGTTCTCTTGGATAATATCCTGAAGAGTGCTTTCCAGCTTGGTTCCATTCTCCTTGTCACTTTGAGGTATACCAATCAGATGTAGATTTGGTCTTTTCACATAGTCCCATGTTTCTTGGAGGCTTTGTTCGTTTCTTTTTACTTTTTCTTTCTCTAAACTTTTCTTCTCGCTTCATTTCATTCATTTGATCTTCAATCACTGATACCCTTTCTTCCGCTTGATCAAATCAGCTACTGAAGCTTGTGTGTGTTTCACATAGTTCTCGTGCCATGGTTTTCAGCTCCATCAGGTCATTTAAGGACTTCTCTATGCTATTTATTCTAGTTAGCCACTTGTCTAATCTTTTTTCAAGGTTTTTAGCTTCTTTGTGATGGGCTTGAACATCCTCCTTTAGCTAGGAGAAGTTTCTTATTACCGATCATCTGAAGCCTTCTTCTCTCAACTAGTCAAAGTCATTCTCCATCCAGCTTTGTTCCTTTGCTGGCAAGGAGCAGAAATCCTTTGGAGGACAGGAGGTGCTCTGATTTTTAGAATTTTCAGCTTTTCTGCTCTGGTTTCTCCCCATCTTTGTGGTTTTATCTACCTTTGGTCTTTGATGATGGTGATGTACAGATGGGGTTTTGGTGTGGATGTCCTTTCTGTTTGTCAGTTCTCCTTCTAATAGTCAGGACCCTCAGCTGCAGGTCTTTTGGAGTTTGCTGGAAGTCCACTCCAGACCCTATTTGCCTGGGTATCACCTGCGGAGGCTGCAGAACTGCAAATATTGCAGAACGGCAGATGTTGCTGCCTGATCCTTCCTCTGGAAGCTTCGTCTCAGAGGGGTACCTGGCTGTATGAGGTATCAGTCGGCCCCTACTAGGAGGTGTCTCCCAGTTAGGCTACTCAGGTGTCAGGGACCCACTTGAGGAGGCAGTCTGTCCATCCTCAGATCTCAAATTCCATGCTGGGAGAACCACTGCTCTCTTCAAAGCTCAGTTGGAAATGCAGTAATCACCCGTCTTCTATGTTGCTCACTCTGGGAGCTGCAGCCTGCAGCTGTTCCTATTTGGCCATCTTGGAATCTCCATGCCACATTTTCTTAATCCAGTCTATCACTGATGGAAAAGCAAGGCATTATTTTATGGGTTTTTTGTCTGTTTGTTTGTTTTGAGATGGAGTCTTGCTCTGTTGCCCAGGATGTCGTGCAGTGGCATGATCTTGGCTCATGGCAACCTCTGCCTCCTGGGTTCAAATGATTCTCCTGCTTAAGCCTCCTGAGTAGCTGGGAGTACAAGTGCATGCTACCATGCCTGGCTATTTTTGTATTTTTAGTAGATATGGGGGTTTCTCCATGTTGGTCAGGCTGGTCTTGAACTCCTGACCTTGGGTGATCCACCTGCCTCAGCTTCCCAAAGTGCTGGGATTACAGGTGTGAGTCACTGCGCCCAGCCTAAGGCATCATTTTATGAACTTAAGTTTTTCCTTCACTTTTTGGTAATTAACCACAAGACTAAATGTTGGGGTTCACTTTGGGTATAACATCCTGAGCCTCTCCATAACTTTCCAGGCACTTTTTATTTTTTACCATTGGGATACGGATTTTCCCCACAATGGATTACCTGTCCTCCAGCAATGCTCATTGTGTTCAAATAATTTTCAGTTGGTTATTCCAAGTAAATATGTCAAATAGTTTATGTTCTTGTTCCCAGTCTGTCTCTCTCCTTCTCTTTCTCTCTCTCTCTCTTTTTTTTTTCTTTTTTTTGAGATTGTATCTTGCTGTGTTGCAAAGGCAACACAGTGACTCAAGTGATCCTCCCACCTCAGCCTCCCAAATAGCTGGGCCTACAGAAACATGCCACTGTGCCTGTCTCCCATTCTCTTTTCTTGTATTAGAATTTTGTGGCTGCATGTAACAAATGCAAGCAAAGGAGAAAAATCGGCCAGTCATAGTGGCTCACATCTGTAATCCCAATACTTTGGGAGACCGAGGTGGGAGGATTGCTCGAGGCCAGGAGTTTGAGATCAGTCTGGGCAACATAGGAAGACCCTACCTCTATAAAAATAACATTTTCAAAATTAACCATGTATGGTGGTGCATGCCTGTAGTCCCAGCTACTCAGGAAGGTGAAGCAGGAGAATCTCTTGAGCCCAGGAGGTCAGGGCTGCAGTGAGCTGTGATCACATCATTGCACTCTAGCCTGGACGACAGAGTGAGACCCTGTCTCAAAAAATGGTGGTGGGGGACGGGGGAGTGAGAATTTATTGGAAGAATATTGAGTTATTTCATTTAATTAAACCAAGGAAATAAATTATGGTAGAAACAAATAATAAAATTTTATGTTGCTGTTTAAAACACTGAGATAGTAGTATACCTGCTTGTATGGCAAGATAGTCAGGATGTAATGTTAAGTTACGGAACACTGCTTATATTATGATCCCACTGGGTTAAGAAATGCTTATAAATGGATATACAAATTTTGGAAGTATATGCAAGTAAATGTTAACAGTGATTTCTCTAGGGAGTAAGGTTACCAGAACGGGAGGGGTGTCAGTGGATTTTACCTTCATTTATTCTCTTCTTGAGAACTATTTGTACACTGTGAGCTTTGGCAGCCATAGAGGTAAGCCACCCAAACCTCCCTTAAGAAAACCTGCTGTAAAATGGTGCAGCTGCTATGGAAAACAGCATGCAAGTTTCTCCAAAAATGCAACTACCATATGATTCAGCTATACTACTTCTGGGTATTTATCAAAAAAAAAAACAAAAACAAAAAACAAAAAAATACTTGAAATCAGGATCTTGGATATCTGCACTTCCATGTTCATTTGCAGCACTGTTCTTAGCCAAGGACTGGAAACAACCTAAAGTCTATTGACCAATGAATGAATTTAAAAATATGTAGTATATACACACAATGGAATATTATTCAGCTTTAAAAAAAGGAAATCCTGCAATATGCAACAACATGATAAAATTGAGGACATTATGCTAAGAGAATAAGCCAGTCCCAGAAGGATAAATACTCCATGACTCCACTTATATGAGGTATCTAAAAGAGTCAAACTTATAGAAACAGAGAGTAGAATGGTGGTTGCAGGAAATGGGAGGTTGCTAATCAATGGATATAACATTTCAATTATGCAAGATGAATTCTAGAGCTCTGCTGTACAATATTGTGCCTGTAGATGACAATACTGCATTATGCACTTAAAACTCAGTTGAGTAGAACTCATGTTAAGTGTTCTTGCCACAATAAAACAATGTTAATGCATACATAATGAAAATTATTTTTTAAGTTATGTCAAAGAGAGAGAAAGAGGGAAGGATGGAAGAAAGACAGGAAGGCAGGTAGGCCTCTATGAGAAATATAGTTCCCTGGCCAGCCTCCAGCTGCTGTTTTTTTTTGTGGGGCTAGTGGGGATGGAGTCTCGCTCTGTTGCCCAGGTTGGAGTGCAGTGGTACAATCTCAGCTCCTGCCAGGTTCAAGCAATTCTCCTGTTTCAGCCTCCTAAGTAGCTGGGGTTACAAGCATGAGCCACCATGTCCAGCTAAGTTTTTTCTTTTTTCTTTTCTTTTTTTTTTTTTGAGACAGAGTCTTGCTCTGTAGCCCAAGCTAGAGTGCAGTGGTACAATCTTGGCTCACTACAACCTGCATCTCCCAGGTTCAAGTGATTCTTCTGCCTCAGCCTCCCGAGTAGCTGGGACTACAGGGGCAAGCCACCATGCCCAGCTAATTTTTGTATTTTTAGTAGAGACGGGGTTTCACTGTGTTGACCAGGCTGGTCTTGAACTCCTGACCTCAGGTGATCGGCCTGCATTGGCCTTCCAAAGTGCTGGGATTACAGGTATGAGCCACTGCACCCGGCCATGCATGGTTAATTTTTTGTATTTTTAGTAGAGACAGGGTTTCACCATGTTGGCCAGTCTGGTTTCGAACTCCTGACCTCAAGTGATCTGCCTGCCTTGGGCTCTCAAAGTGCTAGGATTACAAGTGTGAGCCACCATGCCCAGCCAGCTGTTGTTTTTGGATCCACCTCAGTTCTCACACAGAGGCCGCTTTCTGATTTACTCTCACTCAGTGACTGCACACAGTAGGAGTACTAAGTCTGAGGTACATAATACACAGCCACTGATTTAGTAAATGCATTTTTTCCCCTACCTCTACCAGGAAAAAGACTAGAAATAGTTCACATCCATGTGGGACAGACAATATTTACTTAATTTTGTCCCAAGAATAGTATTTGCTCCTTTGATGATAAAATGTGAATCATAGGCTATTATAGTTTGGATATTTGTCCCCACCCAAATCTCATGTTGAATTGTAATCCCCAGTGCTGAACGTGGGGCCTGGCCAGTTGGATCATGGGGGCGAATCTCTCATAGCTTGGTACTGTCTTTTGAGTTCTCTAGAGATCTAGTCATTTAAAAGTGTGTGGCACCTGCCCCCGGACTTTGTTCCTGCTTTCACCATGTGATGTGCCTTCTTCCCCTTTGCCTTCTGCCATGATGGAAAGTTTCCTGAGGCCTCCCCAGAAGCAGATGCTGCTATGCTTCCTGTACAGCCTGTAGAAACGTGAGCCAATTAAACCTCTTTTCTTGTAAATTACCCAGTCTCAGCCATTTCTATATAGCAATCGAAGAGAAAATTGGCACCGGGGTGAATTACTATAAAAATACCTGAAAATGTGGAAGTCATTTTGGAACTGGGTAATAGGCAGAGGCTGAAAGAGTTTACAAGGCTCAGAAAAAGACAGGAAGATGAGGGAAGGTTTAAAACTTCTTAGAGACTGGTTCAATGACTGTGACCAAAATGCTGATAGTGATATGGACAGCAAGATCCAAGCTGCTGAGTCTCAAATGGAAATTAGGAAGAAAGTTGGAGCTTATATTTAATAGGGAAGCAGAACATAAAAGTTTGGAAATTTTGTAGCCTGCCCATGTGGCAAAGAAAGAAAAAGCTTTCTCAAAAGAGGAATCCAAGCAGGCTGTGGAGCAACCACTTGCTAAAGATATTTACATAACTAAAAAGGAGCCAGTGCTAACAATCAAGACTGAAAAAAGGCCTTGAATACATTTCAAAGACCTATGCAGCAGCTCCTCCTATCACAGGCCCTAGGTCTAGGAGGGAAGAATGATTTCATGTTTCTGTCCTGTGCAGGGCAGAGCTCCACTGCCCTGCATAGCCTTGGGACACTGCTCCCTACTTCTTGGCAGCTCTAGCTCCAGCCAGGGTTCAAAGGCGCCCAAGTACAGCTTAAGCGACCACTTTGGATAATACAAGTTGTAAACGGCTTCCATGTAGTGTTAAGCCTGCCAGTACAAAGAGTGCAAGAGTGGTGAGTTCTTGGCAGCCTCTGCCTAGGTTTCAGAGGATGTATGGAAAAGCCTGGATGTTCAGGCAGAAACCTATTGCAGCGGTGGAGCCCACATGGAAAACCTCTACTAGGGTAGTGCAGAGGGGAAATGTGGGATTGGGGGCCCCACATGGAGTCCCTTCTGGGGCATTGCCTTGTGGAGTTGTAAGAAGAGGGCCACCATCCTCCAGACCCAAGAATGGTAGATGCACCTGCAGCTTGCTCCCTGAGCCTGAAAAGGCCACAGGCACTCCACAACCTGTGAGAGCACCTGAGGGGGTGAACCCTGCAAAAATACAGGGGCGGAGCTGCCCAAGGCCTTGGGAGTCCACCCCTTGCAGCAGTGTGCCCTGGATATGGAATATGGAGTCTAAGATTTAATGACTGCCCTGCTAGGTTTTGAACTTGCATAGGCTCCGTAACCCTTCTTTTGGCCTGTTTCTCCCATTTGGAACAAAAATGTTTACCCAATACCCATACCCCCATTGTATCTTCAAAGTAAATAACTTGTTTTGAATTTACAGGTTTATAGGTAGAAGGAACTCATTTGCACATAAAAATTTGGATTTGAAATCTGGAACTTTTGAGTGAATGCTGGAATGAGTTAAGACTTTGGGGGGACTGTTGGGAAAGCATAATTGTACTTTGTAATGTGAGGACATGAGATTTGGGAGGGGCTAGGGTGGAATGATATAGTTTGCATATTTGTCTCTGCCCAAATCTCAGGCTGTAAAGGTGGGGCCTCGTGGGAGGTGTTTGGACCATAGGGGTGGATCCTGCATAGCTTGCTGCTGTCTTCATGGCAGTGAGTTCTCTCGAGATCTGGTAATGTGTGTGGCATCTCCCCCCATATGCTCCTGCTTTCACCATGTGATGCACCTGCTCCTCCTTTGGCTTCTGCCATGAAACGGAAGCTTCCTGAGGCCTCCCCAGAAGCAGATGGCTGCTGTGCTTCCTGTAGGAACAGGAGCCAATTAAATCTCTTCTCTTGTAAATTACCCAGTCTCAGGTATTTCTTTATAGCAATGCAAGAATGGCCTAATACGTGGGCCATCTGGACATTCCATAGAACATTACATCAATGACATCATGCTAAATAAGCAAAATGAATGTAAGGTAGCTAGAACACTGGAAGCCTTGCTATGTGTTCCAGTTGAGAGAGAAACCCTACACAGATCTGGGGATCTGCCATTCCTTTCTTTCTCTTTTTTTTTTTTAATGGAGTTTCGCTCTTGTTGCCCAGGTTGGAGTGCAATGGCACGATCTCAGCTCACTGCAACCTCCGTCTCCCGGGTTCAAGCAATTCTCCTGCCTCAGCCTCCCAAGTAGCTGGGATTACAGGTGTGCACCACCACATCTGGCTAATTTTTGTATTTTTAGTAGAAACGGGGTTTCACCATCTTGGCCAAGCTGGTCTCAAACTCCCGACCTCATGATCCACCCGCCTCGGCCTCCCAAATGCTGGGATTACAGGCGTGACCCACTGCGCCCAGCCAGGATCTGCCATTCCTTTAAGGGTTCTAGGAGACCAGGGGTCATGGGCATGCTGGAATACTCTACAGAGTAAAAAGACACATTACTACGTTTTGCATCACTTGCTACAAGGAAGCAAGCACTGTAACTCTGAGGTTCTCTAGATTCAGAAAGCAAGACATTCCACCTAGAAAGACTACTCCAACCCATATAGTAAATGACATGAAAAAAATAGTAGGCTTGAGTAGGGCCTTAGAGCAAGAAAGGGCTGTTGAAAATTAAGATTCAGGCTATGATGCAAGCAGCCCTGCAAATTGGACCACATGATCTGACAAACTTTATAGTATAAGAGGGTGTCAGCGGCAGGAAAAGATGCGATGTAATGTGGAGTTTACATCAGAAGCTCATGGAACTGTGGAGGGGCTACCCAAAGGTGTAAAGTGGATCTGTGCAGTGTTAAGGAGTGGAATTGTGCCACTCAGTTCTCAAGAAAACTGGATACAAGTAACAAATCTGGCTGACAGCCACCAGCTGCCAGTCCTCCTGATCTGTTGCAGCACTCACATGAAACCCATGTGTTCTCCCCAGGCTGCTCCGGAGTGGTAGTCAGGCCATCTCTGCCCAATCCAAGGCTACTCTAATAGGTCATCTGCTCTGAGACTTCTCATCAGGCTGGCAGACTCTCAGAACAGCTGAGGTTTGAGTTCTTTTCTCTCTCTTCTGTCATATGCACATTGCATTCTGAAGGCCTTCCCTGCCTACTGGTCCCTTTTCCTTGTATCCCTTACAGGCATTTCCCTCAATACAGCTCTAGCTTATGTGACTCCACCTTGGTGTCTGCCTTTTGGAGAATCCAAGGTGACACTACCATGCATGCTTTAACAATAAACTTGTTAAATGATAATAATCAAGTCGAGTTTTTTTTTTTGAGACAGGGTCTTACTCTGTTACCCAGGCTGGAGTGCAATGGCATGATCACGGCTCACTGCAGCCTCGATCTCCTGGGCTCAGGTGATCCTGTCACCTCAGTCTCCTGAGTAGCTGGGACAAGTGTGCACCACCATGCTGGCTAATGTTTTGCATTTTTTGTAGACGCCGGATTTTACCATGCTGCCCAGGCTGGTCTTGAACTCCTGGGCTCAAGTGAGCCGCCCACCTCAGCCTACCAGTGTTGGCATTACAGGCATGAGGCACTGTGCCCAGCTAGTTTTTCAAACGATTCTCCTGCCTCAGCCTCCTGAGTAGCTGGGATTATGTGCCACCATGCCTGGTTAATTTTTGTATATATAATTTTTAGTAGAGATAGAGTTTCACCATGTTGGTCAGGCTGGTCTCGAACTCTTGACCTCAAGTGATTTGCCCACCTGGGCCTCCCAAAGTGCTGGATTACAGGCACGGGCCACCATGCCCAGCACCTCGTTAATTTTTTTTTGGTGATGGAGTCTCACTCTGTCGCCCAGGCTGGAGTGCAGTGGTGTGTTCTTGGCTCACTGCAACCTCTGCCTCCCAGACTCAAGGGATTCTGCCTCAGCCTCCCAAGTAGCTGGAACTACAGGTCCATGTCCCGCTAATTTTTTGTATTTTTAGTAGAGACAAAGTTTCCATGGAGGCCAGGCTGGTCTTGAACTCCTGACCTCAAGTGATCTGCCCACCTCAGCCTCCCAAAGTGTTGGGATTGCAGGTGTGAGCTACTGTGCCCGGCCATTGAATTTAAAAAAAAATAGCTGCCATTGCGTTGCAATTGTCTACAGTATTCACATGGTGTACAGGCTTGTAGCTTACGAGCAAGAGGCTATGCCATATAGCCTAGGTGTATATAGTAGGCTGTACCACATAGGTGTAAGTACACTCTATGATGTTCAGGGTGAAATTTTTTAAAAGTTTGCATTTCTTCAGAGATTAAAAACTTACAGTAACAACTATTTAGCATGGACAGATAAAAGTGTGATAAAAAGGACAGGGGAAAATCCACTGAATAGTGCTCACCTATGTGCCAAAAGGAGTAATCATGTTAGAAGGTATCATAGAAATCAGCCTGTTAAGAACCAAAGGACTCAGGAGCAAAAGGCGAAGAGTAGAAAAAAGGGAATGATATGTGGAGCTAGAAATCAAGTCTAGATATCTGAACCAAAGTGAACTGATATAAAGAACAAGTCATACTGCACGCTATTTTATTTCCAGTGCATGGTGTCTTTATTTAGAAAACAGACTGCATCAAACAGGTTAGTTATTGCTTTCTTGTTCTGTACATTCACATTCTCCACTTGAAAAAACACATAGTCAAATCTATCTTCATCCATTCTGTTGATGAGGGTAAGCAAAAAAGTAACCCCACTGGTTACTTCAAAAGAACCTAAGGGGGAAAAACACAACTTATTTAAATAATAGATATTAAAAGTCTCTATAACCAGGATAAGAAAAAATAAAAAGAAAATAAAGACAGAAAATCAACTAACATGACAATAAAACATTCTAAATTGATTAGACTACCAAAAATCACAACCAGCTTTGTGTTATTACCATTCTTTGTCTTGGTGAGCTCAACTAAAAAAGGTACACTATGATTCTGACTTAGAAGACATTTAATGTTCTTATCATTAAAAAATAAAAGCTAAACCTATTACTGTTTTACAAGAACAATCTTATTTCCCAAATTTGACTCTCTTTCAGGAAAAACTATTCTAACTCCCTGGAAATTGTTCTCTCTAGTGAGTGAATAGTCGTAAGTTCAATTTATAGGTCCATAATATTTTCTGCTTAATTAAGATGCTAACATCAAAACAGCCAAAACGTTTTTCCTTTTTTAATCTAAGTTTTGTGATTTTAGACAGCTTATTTAGTTAATATATTTTCCCAAAGTTTTCTTTTTTGTTTTTTCTAGAGACAGGGTCTTGCTTTGTTACCTAGGCTGGCCTCAAGTGATCCTCCCATCTTGGCCTCTCAAAATGCTGGGATTACAGACAAGAGCCATGGTGCTCAGCCTCCCAGGAATTCATTTAAACTGCACTATACAAATACCATATTTTACAAAAAACAAAAAACAAAACAACCTAATTTCAGACACTGAATATTCGTAACTTTAAAAATATAATTGTGCCAGGCGCAGGGCCTCATGCCTGTAATCCCAGCACTTTGGGAGGC
>NW_012106119.1:893039-921687 GCF_000951045.1 Mandrillus leucophaeus | reverse complement strand
TGCAACCTCTGCTTCCTGGGTTTCAAGCTATTCTTCTACCTCAGCCTCCCGAGTAGCTGGAATTACAGGTGCCTGCCACCACGCCCAGCTAATTTTTGTATTTTTAGTAGATATGGGGTTTCTCCATGTTGGCCAGGCTAGTTTTGAACTCCTGACCTCAGATGATCCACTCACCTCAGTCTCCCAAAGTGTTAGGATTACAGGCGTGAGCCATGGTGCGTGGCCAGAACCTTTTATTTGTATAAAATGATTAACAATGCATATTTTATTTATCTTGCAAATTAAAAAAATTCAGATTTACTGTCAGCATAATTTTTCCATAAAGGTCACATATACCAACATACTGAGAAGAAAATCCTAATTTTACATACTATTAGTTATTATTCAAAGTAAAGAATGACAGTATACCAGTGAGGTCAAATTCAATGTAAGGCAAGGACCTACAGGCATTTATGATTACATGCCACAGTACCAAATCATGTAATTTATATAACATGGCTATCAGACTAAAAACACATTCTTAGTTAAAGATAACTTACCATTTAGAATCAAAATGCAGGAATCTTAGTCCTGTTTCCATTTTTGTCCCCCTGCTTCACTTGGTATGTCATGCTCTCTCTCTTCTCCTATGCAGGCTTTAAGTCAGTAGCCATCAATCTGAAGAATTCCTTCCTCTGCTGCCACCTACCAGTTTAGTTCTCTGCTGCAGCAGAAGGGTATATAGAAAAAGTTCTTGCTTACCATTCAGATTAAATAGAAAAAAAATCCCTTTGTTTAACATTTCATATTTTGCATACACACCAACTTTTTAATGTTTCTCTAAGACCTTCGCTTCAAAAAAAACAAAAATCCCAATCACAGAAAATAAAACACTGTACGATCAATGTTCATGCTAAGCTGGGAAAATTTACAAAAAAAAGTAGAAAGAAAGTGGAAGGATTTAGCCACTCAGCAGCTGCCACCTCAAGAAGCCATTTTCTTATCTGTTTCCTTCTTTACCTACCCCTACAATCTATGAACAAATACCATAACTTAAAATTTTAAGTAGGTAGTCTACAATTCCTACAAATTTTAAGTTCAGAGACTACCCAAAGAACTGTGGAAGATGCAGCAATATAAAAGTTTTTCAAAGTAATTCTAGAAACTAAGGGTGTTAGGTGCTTTACCTGCTTGAGTTTTCAATGTTCTGGACTGCTTATTGCCCAATGGCTCTGAATACATTAAAACACGAACACATACGCCACCTACATTTAAAATAGGGTAGCATTTGTATGCCCATATAAGCAGTGGGTATATTTTTTTGCAAAAGAGTAATAAAGTCATTAAGTCTTTTAAAAAGGACTGACCATAAATGCACATTTCCTCAAACTGTATACGTACATAAAAGAATTAGGGGAAAAGGGAAGACAGAATGACAAATGTAATAGCAGTTGTAGAACTGGGGATTAACACAGCATAAACATCTTCTGTTTGTTCAAATCCTGAGATTCATTTCTATTCCCATTCTTTTTGTCATCTAGGTCTATGTTTCAAATTTATTCTACATTAGCTATTAAGGGACAGTCTCTAGTAATGAACTAGAAATAGCAGTAATGGCTTGTTTCTGTTCCACCCTCCCACTGCCTTCATCGAGATAAAAATATGCAGTTTTGCCAACTTTAAAAAATCAGGAAATAAAACAAACACTGACATAAGCACCAAAGACTAGTCAACACTGGCACTGAAGTGACATTGCTTCTACTTTCTCATTCCTTCCCCCAATCTCAAACCCCACCCTTTGACCTCTGTATATGGGATGAGCCTGAGCAGGAGAGTTGGTGATGTCAGGACTGCGCCGTTCCCACGGATGCTCCTAGAGGCCTGCTGTGCTTCTGGGAACTGAGGCACAGGGATGTCTGTCTGACTGAAACCTAAAACAACAACAGTTCACCCCACCCCTCATGTTCCCAAACCCCACAATAGCACCCAGGTATATATGCTATATAAGGCTCACCTAGTAAGTTTGAATATGGTAAAATCTAAAAGCGAAATCATTCTTAGCAAGTCAGTGGTATTCAAACAGGCAGCTGACCGGAGGTTGTTTAACTCTCCATGCCTAATACAATCACATAGTCTGTATGCTCTAATGTTAGTAATGTTAGCCATTCTTATCAGCAAGAGAACAAGGCTCTCCTGAATGAGTTTTTTTTTTTTTTTTTTTTTTGGTATATGTCACATTCTTGCATGAGTGCAGCTGGGATCCCTCTGTTAGTAAATTCCAATTAAACAGATAAATATTTTTGTCTTAAGATGCTTAAAGGGAATGACCGTCCTTATAAGAGTCAACTGAAGCACAGAACAGCTTAATCACTTATCACATGTTTTCCTTTAGCTACAAGAAATAGCATTACAAGCCAAGACTTCCTATTCACTAACCAGTGACTTGCTGGATGTATAGCCTCTTTGGATAGTATGTCTAAAGCCACAGGATGAAATTATTCAGAAGTGTATCTTGAAAAGGCCCTGATTACTTTCACTAAAATTCTACCTATTAGAAAGATGATAATATCCAAAATAATAAAAGTTCAGAGCTAAAACTCTAGGAAGTATAGGAGAAAGGAAGAAAGGGTAGGTAGACTGGGGTAAAGACAGAGGAGAGGATAGTTTAATTTACTACTTAACAGAAAGGCTATTCAAATGGACAAGGTGTAGTCCTATCCCTGACATTTTATGTCCTTGGTTAACGTGCTTAGCCATGTTGTGCTTCAGAAATGTCCTATCTGTCCAAACCTGTAATTTTTGAAGGTTTAAACCATGATTTTCTGATCATCTCAAACTGCTCACATCTCCTTGTTAGAACTAGTATCTTAGAAATGCCAAAATGATTAGTTCTGAAATCACATTGCTCCTAAAAGAACTAATTTTTTTTGTATTATCTTTGTCTTATTATTCCCTTTCACTTTCATAATGTCACAGAAAGAGAAGCACTAAGGTAAAATGAATGCTATGTTGAGTTTTTACCATATATATAACCTAGAACCTAATTTTACCTTTCAAAACTCTAGTTTTCCATACCTGTCAACTCCTAATTGATGTCTTTATACTGTGAGCTCACTGTGTATTCGGAACACCAACCCCTGAAAAAGCTTAAGCCAGAGTAGCACAATGGAAGAAACAAACAAACCCAAAACAAAAACAAAGCCAAAAAAGTCACACTCTGAAATACTTAATTATAGACATATATGCAAGAAATGGAGTCATCTAAATGGATAAAATTCCCAAGAAAGTCTTGGGTATATCATAACCAAGTCAAACTTTATCCCCAAAAGCTCTTCTTTAATCATATTACTTGCTAGATATGTTTATGCATTATTTTTAAGTGAGAATTATGACAAACCCATGGTTACTTTTTTGAAGTACATAAAGGAAGAAGTTTTTAAAAAAGAAAAGTTAGCCTAGTGATGGAAAGAAAGGAGAAAGAGTCAAATTACCTGCAGGCAGACTGGGGTTGTGCCTGAATCCAAACCGGTGCATTTACCATTCATTACACAGCTGCATTATTGGGGGAAGGGGAGTTTAGAAGGGCACTGACCCCGAAAGTTCTCAATACTTCTCACTCATCATCAGGAAGGGGGAAGAAGGAAAGTTTTTTCTCTGGGTATTTTTTTGTTTGTTTGTATTTGTTTTTTTGGCTCCTGAAAAGGCTGGTAAAGAACAGTAACAGTGCAAGCAGTTAGAATATTTCTTTAAAAACAATGTAAAAAATGCAAAACATTAAGGATTTCAAAGGCCAAACTTTCGTTAATACAGAAAGAATTTTCACTAGAGTTAGGCAGCCACCCCAAAACAGCATGGCAAAATGGCATTGGTATAAAGGAAATAAAATACCACACAAAAATCCAAAACAAAACTAAAAACATTTCAAATTAAACCTGGAAGACTAGAAGATTCCAACAGCAGATTTCTGTCCACTACTGAAACATTCCAAAATCCAAGCTCCAAAGGTGCCTAAATGTATTTTAAATGAAACTTTGTTTTCTTTTTTTAAGAAAAGAAAAAAAAAAAAAAAAAAAAGAAAGCAAGCAAGCAGTCAGTGAACCTGGTTATAAATCCTGCAATATATTACATTTTTAAAAATCCTAGTACAACAAAAACAAATCTTAAATAAAATTAAACAAACAAACAAATAAAACAGTAGCAGCAGTGGTTACCTGTCTGAGCACCTACATTTTCTTAGGAGGGGATCGTGTCTCACCAGCCAAATAGCCCATAAACCTTCTCAAAAAAAGTGAGCCAGGAGAAAAGTATAACACA
Organism: Mandrillus leucophaeus; assembly: GCF_000951045.1. Taxonomy (NCBI): domain Eukaryota; kingdom Metazoa; phylum Chordata; class Mammalia; order Primates; family Cercopithecidae; genus Mandrillus; species Mandrillus leucophaeus. Next base: position 917,394 of record NW_012106119.1, on the reverse strand, counting down.
AGATTTGATTTCACAATGTCTCTAAGCCCCACAAACCCCAAACTGGGGATTCACTGAATGAAGCAAATTTGCTTCTCCATTGCTTTCTTCTTGAGAAAAAGATGATTTTCAAAGTCAATGCCTTCAATACCTTCTCAAAGTCTGATAATGTGCTGATGAATGCCAAGTCTCTTGTTGGGTTTTTCTACTGTTCCAGGGTAGTTTTCTTATTGATAACATATACAGAAAGATTTCAATGTTCATTGGAGAAAAGCCAGCAGAAATGACCAATCAATTATAGGCACCAAAAAAGAAAAAAACTATTAAAAATTTTAAATAGAAGAGATCATACTTATATGTTTAGATATATAAAGTCCAGTTTTCATCATGGGTGACATAAAAACAATATCAGAAATAATTATTTTTGAAATACAATTTAGAATTACAATTTTAACAATATACAAAAAATTTACAATAATTCAGATTTTATCATTACACATATTTGATATACACATTTTATCTCTCATAATAGCAATGAAGATTATACAAAAGTTACTAAACAATTATGAAAATAAATTTAACTTTCACCTAAATATCTGCTGCTGTTTCCTTAGGGTAGTTCCAGAATGATTTGCTCTTATTCTTTACCTTAATCTTGAAGGAATTCAAGAAGATATCCATGTTTTTAAAATCTAAGATAACTACTGCTCTTTTCATTCTAACATGTGAGTGTATGTTTTAATATCATGTGAATGCATAACAGTGAATAAAGCTAATGAACTAATTTCACATATTTCCTATAATATAGTTGGTTAATTTGATGTAAGTTAAAAGACTAACTACATTTTTCCTGATGCCTTACCCCACCAACACAAACATGACCTTTTCATTGAATAAAGAGGTTGTTTTAAATGTATTCATCTATATACTTGTGATATGTAACTATTCAAAGTGTATTGTCATAATACACATGGCAACCAGCTGGTCTCTACATGAACATATGAATGATAATTTAATTAAGCAGTTCTTTCTTCCTCATATATTTCTCTATACCAAATAGTATGCATCCTCCACAGTATGGTCATTCAGCGAAAGAAGTATCAAGTATTTCTTTCTGTTAATGAGTCAGAGGTACTAATATATGTATGTGAGTCCCCCAATTACCCTGTGCAAGATAAGTTCTTTTAAATGCAATTAGAATATCCTAAGATAAATTACAAACTCCTCTTATGTATCCTTTTCTCTGAGGTGAAATGAGACACTGCACAGATGAGAGGTACTATTCTATTCATCAACAATCAACCTTTCACTCAATTTTAATATTATTTAATTCTACGGAAAAAACAAATTTTATTACATTCCTTTTTAAAATGGGGGAAAAACTGTACAAGTAAGCATGATCAAACCTCTGTTATAGCTGGTTAATACTGATATTTTATTATTGCCTCGAAGTCTCTCTAGTAGTGTCCAAGAAATTATGTTTAAGGTCCATCTGAAGGAAAATAGCACTGGAGAGGCAAGAAAGGCTTGGGTAAAAGCTTCAGAGGATTTGTAGGGAGATGGAAAACTTGCTGTTTAAAAAATTACGTTGGGCTCTGCAGCATCTCCATTTCTTAACATACCATCCAAACCCATCAATGGGATTAGTTTTACCCATGTTTTAAAGGCTCATATTATATGCAGTTTGGGGGCTTTTATAAATTCTGAAAGTAAAGGAATATAAAGAGTGGACAGTATTGAAGGCTTAAGAGTAGGGCTATAAGAGACTCAATACTACTAAATAAGTCCCCAAACAAAAACATCCAACCCACCCCCAATCCCAATCCTATATGTAAAAAGAGAAAATGCATAGCCAGAAGCATTAAGGAAAAGCATGTAGCCTTGAATAAACTGTACACTGAACAGGCTAGAAACAAAAGGAAAAAAACAAACAACGTACATATACACGAAAAGGCCTAAAAAAGCATCTATTCACCCTATGTTTTAAGGTGAATACCTCTACCCCAGTGGAGTCTACTTATGAAAACAACTCATCTGTTTTTTAAAGTCATAAACTCTGTTTCCCATCATGCTCCATTTTCTAAATTATCCTTTTTGATTAGCTGATGTAAACAAAAAGCAAAACACATACACATGCATGCGTGCACACACATACATATATACTCCCTTGTAAAATGTGAAAAATGCAAATATATAACGCTGGCATTCGAAATCACTTCAGCTGTATACTTAGAACTCATAGGCTCTTGATTTGCCCCCAAAAATATTTTTCCTTGTCCTTATTTAAATGCCCAACCACCAAAAGAAAAAGGGAAAAAATAAAAGGCTTTAAATGTACACGTTTCAAGTCAGTGTCTTGTTAACAAAAAAGGTAGCATTTTCTTCACTTTGGCCATTGTTAAAGATGCAGGCATAGAGCAGGAAATGTTAGACTAGCATGTATTAAAAAAAAAAAAAGCAACATTAACAGAGCACATCTTTCAAAAAAGACTAAAACACTAACAAATACAAGTCAATGCACATATTTTAAAGTAGTGTAATTTTATCTACATCGAATAAATGTTATTTTGTATACCGGACATTGCAATACTGTTCATTTCCATTTCATCATGCAAACATGCCAATTTTGTCATTAAGAAGTCTTTATTGGGTTATAGTCACTTTGACCCTCCCACCAAATTAAGGGGAAAAAAACAAAAAACAAAAATAAGAAATCCCAGTAAAAGAGCCCCTCGAGATTTCATAAACTACAAACTAAAGCTGCTAGTTAATAAGGAAATGGCAGAATTTTCAGAGCTGTATAATACAAAAATTCCTGTAATTTAAGCAGATGTTTTCCTCAATGACAAATCTTCCAACACAATGTGAAGTTATGCTACTCGGATATTTGTAGCAAAACTGTTATTATTATTATTATTTTTTGTACAAAAACAAAAGCAAGGGACCATGAAAAAAAAAAGTATTTGTTCCTCATGGCCTATGAGTATACAAATTTTTTAGTAATTTAAAGGGGAACTATGAGAGCCTGACATTTTTCTATACCCCACCTATTCTGCCTCTCTATTTGTAGGATTTGTAAATGAAAGTAACATCTTATGAGCAGAGGTCTCATCTATCTCCCACTCTCTCCAACTAATCCTACTAATTTTCTCTCATCTTGCTGAGCATCCTCCATGAACAGCATTGCAAGTTGGTTTCAAAAATAGAAAAGAAAAAAGAAAGAAAGTTTTACAAGGGTTTTGTTGGTTAATTACCAGTGGAGTCAGTCCACCAGTAGTTTGATTTCATTGGCTAGCAGCTGGTTCATGTTGAACAGGCCCCCTGGGAGCTTGGTGAGCAGCTCTCGCTCCGTGCTTTCAGGGTCGCTGTCAACAGAGCTGGAACTTGCACTCATGTTGTCAACAGCAGTGCTGGCTGGGGGACCCAGCTCCGGCTCACTAGTCTCACTGGCAGTGGACACCACGGAGAGCAGGGACATACGCCGGGTGAGCCGGCCAGAGGGTAGAAGGGAGGCGGCATAGTCTGCTATGATACTAGCTACATCTAGATTACAAGCCTTATCAAAGGCGATGAAACCTACATTTGCATTGGCCTCACAGACGCAGAAGGAGCCGTCATCTTTCATCAACAGGTCAATGCCACATACATCCATCCCCAGGATATTAGACACCTGGATAGCTAGCTGCTTCCCTTGTTCACTCAATGAGCACATCATCCCCACACCACCTGGCAAGAGAAACAAGACAGGAAATTAACAAAATCATGAACTTTTGAAATAAAATTAAAGTTGGCCTCCAAAGCTAAGCCTCTCTTCTAAATTAATAGTGAAAATAAAGGTGCTATTCTAGTGTAAAATTAGGACTTCTAAGTCTAGATTTCCTTAATTAGGAATCTTCTCCCTATCCAGTCTCCTAGGAATTGATGATTTCATAAGTTGTCAATATTTTTTCCAAGTCTATCTTACTTGCAATAACATAAACCAAGTATAAGGAAGTTCAGCATGAATACAATTAGACTTTACAGATGGCAAAAGTATTATTGGTTTTCGATTTATAAAAATAATAAAAATGCATAACAGAACCGAGGATGGGATAAGATCTGGGAAGGTGGTGACCTGAACACAGCTCTCTTCCTCTACAGCCCCCACTTCGCTCTAGCTGTCATTTCAAAGCCAAAAAGCTTCTGGGTCATAACGTAGCTGGCTGGATTTAAGTGAAGGCTTTGGTCTTGACAAAAAGAAGGAAGAGAAAGGAAGTAGAACTTGATTTTCTCACTTGGAGATCAGCTTCACAAAGCTCTGAATTAAGGACAGGAAAGCAAAGAACTTTAAGAAGAGCTAGGCTCCGAGAGCTCTGTGTATCCGTAGGAGTGAGGATGACAACATTACGTGAGTTTGCCTGTAGTGTTTGACCCCAGTAAGGCCAGAAGTAGCTAGACAGGTGAGGTGGATCCTCCCTACCACTGAGGCTGTAGGAATAAAGGAGCCAAGGAAACAAAAGACTTCTTTTAGGTACTTCCGTAGAAGCATGCCCCATGACTTAGATGATTCTGCTTCACAGCACTTGTAAGACTGAGGCCATGTAGAATACTACAAATAACCCAAGCTGAGTGAGCCCTGATGTAAGAACAAAACAATAATAATCCATCTATGACTTTAATGAAAGAAATAAGAGCTCTTTAAGGAGATTCAAGTTCAGCACAAAAAGACTTTCTCAAGTTAAAACAAAAACACGATTACTCAACTAAAAAATCCAATAGAGAAACTCAAAGAGAGTACAGTTGCTTTTGAGAGTTGACTTAGAAAATCAAGGAATATGCAAAGCATAGCTAAAAATGTGAGGTGAAATCATAAAAGATAAAAGATTTGGGCCAGCTGTGATGGCTCACACCTGTAATCCCAACACTTTGGGAGGCTGAGGTGGATCACTTGAGGTCAGGAGTTCAAGACCAGCCTGGCCAACATGGTGAAACCTCATCTCTACTAAAAATACAAAAATTAGCCAGGTGTGGTGGCACGTGCCTGTAGTCCCAGCTACTCGGGAAGCTGAGGTACAAGAATCGCTTGAACCTGGGAGGCAGAAGTTGCTGTGAACCAAGATTGTGCCACTGCACTCAAGCCTGGGCGACAGAATGAGACTCCATCTCAAAAAAAAAAAAAAAAAAGAAAAGAAAAAAAAGAAGACTGGAGAACTAAATCAGAAAAATACTCCTCAGGACACAAACAGATGGAGGAGAGGCAATAATTAACGAAGAAATTTCCCAGAAAACTGTATAAGGAATAAATTTAGTCTGCTGACTAAAACAGTTAAAATCCAGGTTAAACTGATAAGAAAAGACACAACTATATCTACAAAATCCCAATAAAATTTGAGCACTACGAAAAATATTTACAAAGAATAAATTACCCACAAAGGAAAAAAATTAGAGTAGATTTGGACATTAAACTGCAACAATAAAATCTTAAAGGCGGTAGAAATGAAGCTAGACTCTTACATTATATTATATAATGTAAGAATTATATATAAAGAATTATATCTCAGACAAAGTATTATTCTTTCAGGGAGAAAGAAAGACGTGTTATATTCTGATCTAAATTATATATTGCTTTTTGTCCACGGTTCCTGGCATATAACTCCAACAGCCCTTGTTATAGTCTTCTGTTATAATGTTGGGGCACTGTAGGCCTTAGAAAATAGAATCTAACCTTTCCCTGTCCTCCTTTCACCTACCCCACAGCAGGACTCTAATCTTTCACAGCCTTTCTGATTGTTGGTCATAAGACTTCATTCCAGGCCTGCTCCATACCCTGGAGGAAGGAATGTGGCACAGAGAGGCCAAGAAGAATCTGAACAGACAAGCCTTGCTGGGTTTCCCTACTCAGTCTTACTAGTGTTAGATCATACCCTTTTGGTTCAATTACATTTTTACATGGTTATCAATTATGTCTATCCAATTGGATATCAAAAAGGGCAAGGTTCAGAAAGCTTCTGGATAGCTGAACACAGAGGTTCCTGAAGGGTGGCATGCCCTGGGAGGGCATGGAAGCTTCATATCCTTTCTCCCATACCTTGCCCTATGCATCTCTTCACCTGTATCCTTTGAAATATCCTTTATGATATATAGGTAAACACAACGTAAATGTTCCTTCAGTTCTGTGAGCTGCTGTAGCAAATTAATCAAACCTAAGCAGAAAGTCACGGGAACCCCAACTTGAAGCCCTGGTCAGAAGTTCTGTAGGTCTGGACTTGCAACTGGTGTCTGAAGGGGGTGAGGTGGGGAGTGGGGGATAGTCTTGGTGACTCTTGGTGACTGAGCCCTCGACCTGTCAGATCTGATGGTATCTCCAAATAGATAAGAGAAATCCCTCACATGTGGTCAAATAAGTGTTCTGTGTGAATTGTTGCTGAATGAGAGAATAGAAAAAGCACTTCGAGTGTATTTTTTGTATTAACAGAATATGTGAGGGTATCTATGACTCTGATAGCCCACCAGGAAAAATAATCAAGAAATGATATTAACATACTAGTAAATGGCTAACAGAGATCTCAAGATATGGGAAGATGAATATGAGGAGTAAACCATGGTGCGTACTTTGCAATACAGGTATAATTCATTTTAAGTAGATAAAGACAGACTGCCTGGGAATGGATAAAATGCCATATAAGGGTTCATGAAACAGAAGAGACATATAGTAAAACAAATTCCAAACAGACTTGAACTAAAACTATTAGATGATTTCAGCAAAACTGGAACATAAGGTCAATGAGACTAGAGATTTTTCTCTGCTGTGTTCACTACTATATACAAAATACTGCTACAAGAGGCCAGGGTTGGTGGCTCATGCCTGTAATCCCAGCACTATGGGAGGCCAAGGAGAGCGGATCACCTGAGGTCAGGAGTTCGAGACCAGGCTGGCCAACATGGTGAAACCCTGTCTGTACTAAAAATACAAAAATTAGCTGGGTATGGTGGTGGGTGCCTGTAATGCCACCTATGTGGAAGGCCAAGGTGGGAGAATCGCTTAAACCCGGAAAGCAGAGGTGGCAGTGAGCCGAGATCACACCATTGCACTCCGGCCTGGGCGACAAGAGCAAAATTCTATCTCAAAAATAAATAAATAAATAAATTACTGCTATAGCAGTACTTGACACTTTGGAGGCACTCGAAACTACTCAATAAATGAATGAATCAAGAGGAAGGAGTAGGAAGGAAATAAAATTGTTTTAATATTCCCATTGCAGGGGACAGGGAATAAGGAATGCCCAGGGAAAGTAAAGGTATTCCAAATACTTCATTATTATTATGATGGTACAGTGAGGTAGTAAATAAAGTATCAAGGAAAATGATCTTCTCAGGTAACTGTAGAGACTGTGTCTGATTATGAGCATAAGAAAATAGAAGGTAACCATTAATGGAATGCAAAACCCTCGCTGATCTCCCAAATTAACTGGGTTTGGTGGCAGGAGTGAAAATAAAATGGTACCTTACAAACCAGCAAAAATCAGAAAAGAAAAAAGAATAAGGAACAATTTGAGTTAAATAATAAACACAAAATAAGATGGAAGAAATAAAATGAAGTATATTAGTAACTATACAAAAAATGGACCAAATCTTCCATTAAAAGATGGAAACTAGTACTATTTGAATAAAAAACAAAACTTAGCTATATACTGCTTATAGAAAACATAGGCAAAATAAACTTACTTCACATCTTTATTTCTCCTGACTATACATTCATATATACATTGTTTCCTTAACAATCATGCTGGTCACACACCAAAAACAACTTAATGAAATTAAAAAAAAAATATTACAGGCCACATTCTCTGACAATATTAGTAAGTCAAGAAAAAGAAGGTAATGGGGTAATGGTAAAGGCAGCCAAAAGAATATTAACTACTTTGAGGTTGCAAAATTGATCCCTTGGATCAAAGAAATCACAAAGAAAAATGAGAACCATCTATAAATAAAAGAGAAAAATGCTTCACACTAATACCTTCCAACACTGTGAAAGTTCTCCAGAGGAAGATGTTTAACATGAAATGCCTTCATTTTGAAACAAAAAAACTAAATGTTCTAGCCAAAGAAACTAGGAAGACAGATACAATGAAAACAAAAAGTAAAATAAATACAACAGAAAGACAGAATTTTTTAAAAATACAAAGGCTATTTTGGTAAGATTAAGAAAGACAAGAAAGAGAATCATACACAAAGCAGAGATTAAAAGCAGCATATGCAAATATCTCACAAAACTCTTTGGCAAAAAATTGGAAACCTAAAAGAAATGGATCATTTATTTCCAAAACCGCCCCAGAAGAGGCAAACTTTAACAGGGCAATTATTACAGACGGGTTTCAGAAGGTGATAAAAACTATTACTACAAAAGGAACTAGGGCGAGAAAGGTTCACAGCTCAGTTTTATTTAGCTATCCTTTATTCCAATGTTACTTTACCAATATAGAATGCCCTAGGGAAAGACTGAAAACTCCTCAATACATTAAATAAAGCCAGCATAACCTTAATATCAAAAGTGATAAAGTTTTAAAAAAATAATATTATGGGCCAATCTTACTCATAAAAATAGATGAAAATATTCTAGGGCAACCCCCTTTGGGTCCCCTCCCTTTGTTGGGAGCTCAGTTTTCACTCTATTAAATCTTGCAACTGCACTCTCTTGTGGTCTGTGTTTGTTATGGCTCGAGCTGAGCTTTCGCTCACCGTCCACCACTGCTGTTTGCCGCCATCCCAGACCCGCTGTTGACTTCCACCCCTCCGGATCCGGCGGGGCGTCCGCTGTGCTCATGATCCAGCAAGGCACCCATTGCTGCTCCCGACAGGGCCAAAGGCTTGCCATTGTTCCTTCACAGCTAAGTGCCCAGGTTCGTCCTAATCAAGCTGAACACTAGTTGCTGGGTTCCACGGTTCTCTTCCGTGACCCACAGCTTCTAAAGGAGCTATAATACTCAAAGCATGGTCCAAGAATGTGGCTTCTTGGAAATATTGATGCTCCATCGTATAGGAGTTTTTCTAAAGGAAACCCCATTTTCACCACCCACACCCATTTGCCCCTGCACTTCAAGCCATACATTTCAATCCCTGTATCTTTAACCTCCTTGTTAAGTTTGTCTCTTCCAGAATCGAAGCTGTAAAACTACAAATCGTTCTTCAAATGGAGCCCCAAATGCAGTCCAGGATTAAGATCTACTGTGGACCCCTGGACCAGCCTGCTAGCCCATGCTCCGATGTTAATGACATTGAAGGCACCCCTCCTGAGGAAATCTCAACTGCACGACCCCTATTACACCCCAATTCAGCAGGAAGCAGTTAAAAGCGGTCGTCGGCCAACCTCCCCAACAGCACTTGAGTTTTTTGCTGTTGTGAGGGGGACTGAGAGACAGGACTACCGGGATTTCCTAGGCCAACTAAGAATTCCTAAGCCTAGCTGGGAAGGTGACCACACCCACCTTTAAACACTGGCTTGTAACTCAGCTCACACCCAACCAATCAAGTAGTAAAGAGGCTCACTAAAATACAAATTAGGCTAAAGCAGGGAGGTAAAGAGAGAGTCAAATCATCTATCGCCTGAGAGCACAGGGGGAGGGACAATGATCGGGATATAAACCAGGCATTCGAGCAGGGAGCGACAACCCCTTTTGGTCCCCTTCCATTTTATGGGAGCCCCGTTTTCATTCTATTAAATCTTGCAACTGCAAATAATAATAATAATAAATTTAAATAAAATATGAAAAAAACAAATTCAGTAATTTTTGAAAGAACAGTAAGCTATCCAAAGAAGGTTAAAGGGCAATTAAGAAAAAAAAAATTCTTTTTATTTTTTTTTGGGACCACCACCTCTCCCTCTCGTCTCAACCACCTGAGTTAACTGGGTTTACAGGCATGTGCCAGCATGCCAAGCTAATTTTTGTATTTTTTGTAGAGATACAGTTTTGCCGTGTTGCCCAGGCTGCTCTTGAACTCCTGAGCTCAAGGCCCACCTTGGCCTCCCAAGGAGATGGGATTACTGGCATAAGCCAATGCACCCGGCCAGAAAACTTATTTTTAACCTAAAATGTATCAACATAATCCATCACACCAAGAAATTAAAGGTCTTAAGGACCCTTATTAGGATAGCTAAATAAAACTGAGCTGTAAACCTTTCTGGTCCTAAATTAAAGATGCCAAGATGGCACAGGATAAAAATCTGACAATCATCCCTCCTAAAAACTCTAACAGAATCTCTAATAGAATCAGCCTCCTTAAATGTAATATCCTAAATAGCAAAACACTAAACCTATTTCAGAGGAAATCAGAAACTAGACAGAAATCACTGCAATCCTTATTGCTTAACACTATACTGGAGGTTCTAAAGCAGTGGTTCTCAACTGGGGAGAATCTGGAAATTGTATGGTGGCGTTTCTGACATCTGGGGTGGACATACTGGCATTTAGTAGTCATTGGTCAGAAATGCTATGCAAAAGACAAAAACTGCGCAATTTAAAAGTAAGCAAATATAATAAAGAGCAATACATATACAAGTAAACACAAATGACCAAATAAACTATGAAAAGATTCTCTCATCGTTCATGGTGAGAAAAATATAAAGTAAAATAGCCGTAAAATAGCAAGTAATTCTCATCTGATGGGAAAAAAAAAATTACAAGTTGAAATGCAAAAAGTTACGGGCTTTTAAAAAAGTAATCTGGGCCAGGCGCGGTGGCTCACGCCTGTAATCCCAACACTCTGGGAGGCCGAGGCGGGCGTATCGCAAGGTCAGGAGATCGAGACCATCCTGGCTAACACAGTGAAACCCCGTCTCGACAAAAAATACAAAAAATTAGCCAGGCATGGTTGCAGGTGCCTATAGTCCCAGCTACTCAGGAGGCTGAGGCAGGAGAATGGCGTGAGGCAGGAGAATGGCGTGAGGCAGGAGAATGGCGTGAACCCGGGAGGCAGATTCAAAAAAAAAAAAAAGTAATCTGATTATTTATTTAGAGACAGAGTCTTGCTCTGCTGCCCACGCTGGAGTGCAGTGGCATGACCTCAGCTCACTGCAACCTCCACCTCCCGGGTTCAAGTGATTCTCCTGCCTCAGCCTCCTGAGTAGCTGGGACTACAAGTGCCTGCCACCATGCCTGGCTTATTTTTGTATTTTTAGTAGAGATGGGGCTTCACCATGTTGCCCGTTGGTCTCAAACTCCTGACCTCAAGCGATCCTCCCACCTCAGCCTCCCAAAGTGCTGGGATTATGGCGTGAGTCACTGTGCCTGGCCATAAATTTTTTTAAATATGTATTTTGTTCCAGCAATTCCAACTTTGATGAGACTTATCAAGACAAAAGCACCAGTATATAAAACAAAGCATATTCACAAGGATGTTTATAGTATTATTGCTCACAATAGTAAAACACTGAACACAAACTGCAATTCAATTCTGACAAACAAGGTAGAGAGGCTCTTGCTCTATCAGATATCTACACATAGTACCAAAAGAATAAAGACTGGTATTCATAGAGAAAAAGCATGATACAATAGATTAAGGGACCTTGCAATAGACCCATGCACACGTGGAAATTAAATACATTACAAATTAGTAATAAACAGACTATTCAATAAGTAGCATTCAGACAACCAGTTACTCATTTTGAAAAAAGAAAACAGGATCTCTTTCATCACGCTGAACAGCAAAATCAATTTCAGGTAGATTAAAGTCCTAAACATGGAAAAGCTTTTAGAAGACCGTATTCAAGAACTGAACATGACCAAAGGGTAGAGAAGAATTTCTTCAATTTAAAAATAGTAGAGAACGTAAAGAAATAGATGAACATGCTTGACATTAAAAGTGACAATTTTTGTCCATCAAAATCTGTAATCAAAAAAAGAAGAAATATCACAGACTGGGATGAAAATACTGTACTTACAATTCATATAACTGACAAAAGAATTTGAAGTCAGATTAGATAAATCTGGCCAGGTGCAGTGGCTCACACCTATAATCACTGGACTCTGGGAGGCTGAGATGGGAGAATCACCTGAAGCCTAGAGTTCAAGACTAGCCTGGGCAACACAGCAAGACCTCATCTCTATAAAAAATAAAATATTTTTATAAACAAAAAAAGAAAAAGAGCCTGTAGATCAATACAAAAAAGGAAAAAAAAATCTCGATTAAAAAAAGACACAAAGGACCTGCACAGGCAATTTATAGATGACATACTGGAATATGCACTTAAAAAAGTGAACAGATGCATAACCTCAACAGTGAGAGATAAATTACAATAATGACATGACATAATTCACATTATTTCGGCAAAAGGCTTAATGTCTACCAACCTTACAGGTTGGCAAGAAGGTGGCACTATACGAAACAGTATTTGATGCGGAGAAATCCTAAGGTAGCATACTCACTTTGGAGAATCATTTGGCAATATCTAGTAGAGCTGAATTACTGTAATACACTACAACACAGAAATCCCACTCCTGGGTAAATGGGCTAACCCAGAAACACTCTTGACGATATATCTAAGGATGAAGTTTTATAACACAAAATAATAACTAGTTTAGGAATATAGACAGAAGCACTGAAAGCACATTATAGGAAAGATAAATATCAAGTTCAGGATGTGGGGAAGAGAGAAGAAAATGATCAGAGAGAGTAAACAGATAACTATATTGACGGCTTATTTCTAAAGCTGGTTAATGGGTGCAAAGGAATCCTTTATATCTTTTTGTAAGCCTCACTGATCTCAAAACAACCTTTTTTTATTTTTATTTATTTTTTTTAGTCAGGGTCTTGCTGTGTTGCCCAGGCCAGAATGCAGCCTCCCAAGTGGCTGGGACCAGAGGTGTGAATCATCACGTCTGGCTTAATTAATTTATTTTTTGTAGATATGGGGTCTCTCTACACTGTTCAGACTGGTCTCAAACCTCAGGGCTCAAGCCATTCTCTTGCCTTGGCATCCCAACGTGTTGAGCCGGGGATTACAGGACTGAGTCACAGCACCCGACCTCAAAACAAACTTAAAAAAAACAATTTACTTCTTAATATAAAACTAAGTTACTTTCTAAAGTTCTTTTTGCTTAAAATATGAAGAGTAACTATTAATTACATCTCAACGTAGTAAGGTAAAGGTGACCCACAAAAGATGCCATTTAGCTCTCTTCTAGCTAGTCAGCATGACATGTTATAATGAAAAATTAAAATGAGACATGAAGAGCTAATTCAAGGAGGCAGAAGTCATTTTTCAAGAATAGAAAGTAGGCTGGGCACGGTGGCTCACACCTGGTGGCGCCCAGCAATTTGGGAGGCTGAGGTGAGTGGATCACTTGAGGCCAGGAGTTTAAGACCAGCCTGGCCAACATGGCGAAACCCCATCACTACTGAAAATACAAAAATTAGCCCAGCATGGGGGTGCACACCTGTAGTCCCAGCTACTCAGGAGGCTGAGGTACGAGAATTACTTGAACCTGGGAGGCAGAGGTTGCAGTGAGCTGAGATCACACCACTATACTCCAGCCTGGGTGGCAGAGCAAGATTCCATCAGAAAAAAAAAAGTAGAAAGTAAAATTAATATAACCAATATCTTTCAAATCTTCAGTGTTCTTACTCTATCATGTACTCTGAATAAGCCACCATACTGAATTTCATGCTTATCAATATTCCACCTTTAGTTTTACTAAATGTATTTCCAACACTGCATTGTTTAGTTTTGCATATATTTAAATTTTATATAAATGAAATACATGTATTCTCTTCTTTGACTTGCCTTTTTAGATGAACATTATGTTTCTGAGATTCATCCATGTGGTTATAGATCTCAGAGAGATAAGTAGGGATGACATCACCTAGGGCCTGGTAGCTAGGGCAAGAACTTAAGATTTTTCTGGGAATGCAACTGGGGAGCTATTGGAGGAATTTTGTTTGTTTTTGTTTTTGAGACAGACTGGAGTGTAGTGGTATGATCGTATGATCATGGCTCACTGCAGCCTCGACCTCCCAGACTCAAGCAATCTTTCTGCCTTAGCTTCCTGAGTAGCTGGGACCACAGGTGCATGCCACCATGACCAGCTAATTTTTTTTTTTTTTTTTCTTTTTGAGACAGTCTCACTCTGTCGCCCAGGCTGGAGTACAGTAGGGCAATCTTGACTCACTGCAACCTCTGCCTCCTGGTTCAAGAGATTCTCATGCCTCTGCCTCCCGAGTAGCTGGGACTAAACAGGCATGTGCCACTGTACCTGGTTAACTTTATATTTTTAGTAGAGATGGGGTTTCACCATATTAGCCAGGCTAGTCTTGAACTCCTGGCCTCAAGTGATCCATCCACCTTGGCCTATGAAAGTGCTGGAATTACAGGTTTGGGCCACCAAGCCTGGCCCCAGATAATTTATTTTTATATTTTGTAGAGACAGGGTCTTCCCCTCTATTACCCAGGCTGGCTTTGAACCTTGAGCTCAGGATGATCTTCCTGCCTCAGCTTCCCAAAGTGTTGGGATTACCAGTGTGAGCCATGGTTCCTGGCCCTATTAGAGGATTTTGAGCGAAAGTTGATTTGACTTGCAATGTAAAAGCATCCATCATACCACTGTGGTGTTAGGAAGAGATTAGGAGGGAAGAGTAGAAGCAAGAAGACCCCTTAAGGGGCTACTATAGGTAATCCAAATAAGAGAAGATGGTATTAGGAGTAGAGATGGTAAAAATTGGTAAGATTTGGAAACATTCTGAGAGTAGAGATTTCAAAGGGTTCCTGACAATTTGAATATGAGGTATAAGAGAAGAGAGGGACCAGGATGTCTCTAAGGATTTGGGTCTAAATCAGAAAAACAGAGCTGTCATTAAGCAAGACAGACAGGCTGGAAGTGGTGGCTCTCATCTATCATCCCACAAGTTTAGAAGGCCAATGCATGAGGATTGCTTGAGCCCAGGAGTTTGAAAACAGCCTGAGCAACATAGGGAGACCATATCTCTACCAAAAAAATGTAAAAAATTAGCCCGGTGTGGGGTGTGGTGGCTCATGCCTGTAATTCCAGCACTCTGGGAGGCCGAGGCAGGCAGATCACCTGAGGTCAGAAGTTTGAGACCAGCCTGGCCAACATGGTGAAACTCCGTCTCTACTAAAAATAAAAAAATTAGCTGGGCATGGTGGCAGGTGCCTGTAGTCCCAGCTACTCAGGAGGCTGAGGCAGGAGAATCGCTTGAACTCGTGAGGTGGAGGTTGCAGTGAGGGAGCTGAGATTGTACCACTGCACTCCAGCCTGGGTGACAGAGTGAGGCTCTTGTTTCAAAAAATAAAAAATAAAATAATTAGCCAGGCATGGTGGCATGTGCCTGTGGTCTCGGCTACTTGAGAGGCTGAGGCAGGAGGACTGCTTCAGCCCGGGAGGTTGAAGCTGTAGTGAGCTGTGATCCTGCCACTGTACTCCAGCTTGGGTGACAGGCAAGACCCCATCATTCACTCACTCATACATACATAAGACTAAAATGATAAGGAGATAACTACGGGTAGAACCCATTGTAAGGATTTCAGTTTTGGAGATACTGAGTAAGCAATTCCTTATATAAACCTGGAGTTGGAGCAGGGAAAAAAGTCTAAATTGGAGATAGAAATTTGGAAATAATTAACATACAAACGGTATTTAAAGTCATGAGCTGTACAAGATTACTAAGAAAGTGATATAAACAGAGAAGAGGAGGATAAAAACCCAAAGCCTAAGCTCTGATGTACCTGAACAATAAGAGATCTGAGAAAATACATGTTTAAGAAAATCAAAATCAGCAATCTTGTTTGGACCAATGGGTAAAATGGGTGAAGACATCTTATAGGAACTCCGATTATATACAAAATAAGTATATCACCAAAGAGGGAATCTCTAACTCCTGTCAGACATCCAATACATGTGTAAACTGGGTTACGAATTGAGAATGGGTGAAGGCAGATTTAATATGACTCAGTGAAACAGAATTATATTACTAGAAAAATAACTTGAGTTTAATTACATTGATGGCATGTGTAAAAATCGTATTTACATGTAAAAGGAAACACGTTTTTCAACTTATTAAGAAAGTCTACAGTTACACACAAATGAATACTCACTGGACAAGTTATAATGTCACTCTATATACTAGAAAGATATTTGTATTATTTTTACCTAATGAGCAGTTGCTTTGCATTCTCCCATCTGTTGAACAACGTAACATGGTGCCAACCACACGGCCTCCCACGACAATGACACGTACATCCCGTCCATGGGACTCTTTAACATACTTCTGGAACAGGTATGGTGCTTCATGGCGAATAAGATGGCTTAGATCAGCCAAATGGTGCTTATCTCGAGCCAAGAAAACAGCTTTACCTACGATTGAAAAGAATAAAAATACATGTTAAGTCATCAATTGTGGGCAGATGATACCTATTATCTGAATCTTCTTGTATCACAATCTGCTGTTTCAGAATCAATTACACTTTTTTTTCTTAAGTTTTCCTTGTTAGAACTGTTTTAACAGTGAAATAATACAAAAATATATAAAGACAAGGTAAACAATCTCCTTTTACCACTCCCCAAACTCATGTTTCATGACAAACTAAAATTTATTTTGATATATGTTGTGAGGCAGCGGTCTAGATTTGTACTTCTCCAGGTTAGCCAATAATGTCAACCTCATTCACTAGCAAAACTTTTTATCTCTGAATTAAAACATATGTGTGATATATTATTATACAATATACTAATATACTATATTAGGATATAGTAATACAGCAGTATGTTACCTCAATTTATTTCTGAATTCTCTAGCCTGTTCCACTGCTCTATTTGTCTACTTTTGTGCCAATGGAAGTGGCTGTTTTAGATATATGGTTCTAAATTCCTCCCATGGTGGGGAAGGGAAAGAAGGGATACTGAATCTACGTCACTTCTGGCTGAATCTAGGAGGGGCTTGTGATTGCTCCAAACAAGAGAATATAGCAGAATTAATTCTATTATGACTTATGAAGGTAGACCATAAACGGTCATACAGCTTCTTTGTTCACTTTAGCATTCACCGTAGGAGGCCTGAGACTCTTGGCTGCCCTACTGGAGAAGCCAAATATAAAGAACCCAGTCAACAGTTCCAGCTGAACTCTGATCCAGCCATCCCTGCCAAAACACAAAATATGTCACTGTACTCAGACTGATGTATCATTTTATGCCTTAAAATTCTATCTTAGGCTGGGCGCAGCGGCTCACGCCTGTAATACCAACACTTGGGGAGGCCGAGGCAGGTGGATCACCAGAGGTCAGGAGTTCAAGACCAGTCTGGCCAACATGATGAAACCCTGTCTCTACTAAAAATACAAAAAACAAAGTAGCTGGGCGTGGTGGAGATGCCTGTAATGCCAGCTACTTGGGAGGCTGAGGCAGGAGAATTGCTTGAACCTGGGAGACAGAGGTTGCAGTGAGCTGAGATCACACCACTGCACTCCAGACTGGGCAACAAGAGCAAAACTCCATCTCATTTTTTTAAAAAAAAAAAAAAAAAAAAAAAAAAGGCTACCTTAATCCAAAATCATTAAGATATTTTCATATGACATCTTATAAAGTGTTAATAGTTTTACCTTATTCGTTTAAGTCTTCAAACTATATATCTTTAGAGGGGGATGACTGGAGTTAGTGATCTAAGGTCTTATATTGTTTCTTTGCATTTTTTTTTAGACAGAGTCTGGCTCTACTGCCCAGGTTGGAGTTCAGTGGCATGATCTCGGCTCACTGCAACCTCTGCCTCCCGGGTTCAAGCCACTTTCCTGCCTCAACCTCACGAGTAGCTGGGATTACAGGCATATGCCACCACATCTGGCTAATTTTTATATTTTTAGTAGAGGCGAGGTTTCATCACATTGGACAGCTGGTCTTGAACTCCTGACCTCAGGTGATCCATCTGCCTTAGCCTCCCAAAGTGCTGGGATTACGGGTGGTCCTTATATTATTGAGGAAGATACAGACAGGTCTAACTTGAGACTCAGTCTAAGTATGTATGTTAAAATCTCTAGGTAACCACTAAACAGAAATAGCTTTTAGCCAAACTGAACTCACAGTAGCCTTCTGTAAGTCTGAGGTATCATGCACCTAACAATTTCCCTCTAATTATTCTTCAAAGTCACTCATATTAATAAGCAAGAATAGTTTCAAAACTATATACCTTACCAACAACTCATACACACCTCTATGACCCCGCGTATTCTTTACTACCATTGGGAACTCCAGTACTTCTGCTTCATCAATCATTTTAGCAAAATTTTCATGGCCACCTGGTTTGAGCAATAAAAAAATTTAAGACAAACAGCAGCAGAAGTGTTTTGTGATCAATTTTATCTACACTAAAGACAACAGCACAAGGAAGTTGAAGGTAAGAGCCTGACGGCTATCTTTTTTTTCTTGGAGAAAGTATGTATAAGTTGAAAATATAACTGAATATCAGTTTAAAACAATACCTTGTAAAACAAATAATAGCTCCCTTAACCTATACATATTCTGATGTCTAACTTAAGTATCTTTCAGCTAAACAGAGTTTCCTAATTCTACGCCATTTCTCATGTTTTTATCCTTATTATTCTCCCACACAAATAATAGAAGCCCCAAGATTTACTTTAATATATTCAATTCCCTGCTTCGATTAAGAAACTGAAGAATTAGTTGGTTAAGATCTATCCAAGGTTGAAGAGATGCTGCACACACTGACACACTCCTCTTTATTACCAACAAACACACACACCCCAATTTTTTTGGTCTCCATTATTAATCAGAGTTCTTTCTACACTGGGGTAACTCAGCATCCTGAGTTAAGTCTCCTTTCTCACTCTTTTTATTGACCAAAAACAAATGACACAATAACAAAATTAGAGCAAAAATAGACAGACTGTAGCTACAAAAATCAGCACGATGAGAGAGAAAAGTTGAGACAGGATAAAGTTCATTAAACAAGTGAAATATGAGAAATTTGTAGCTTTGCAAAATTATGATGACTTGGTCACCAAATTTTAATCCTTCATCAATAGAACAAAGGTAATACTTGTTAATTTGGTTAGCCTTTTTTCCCTTCTTTCCATTCTCATAAAATCAACATTGTACAATCATGTTATAAACTATTAAGATCCCCAAAGCATTAAAAACACAGAATTCTCGCCGGGCGCGGTGGCTCAAGCCTGTAATCCCAGCACTTTGGGAGGCCGAGACGGGCGGATCACGAGGTCAGGAGATCGAGACCATCCTGGCTAGCACGGTGAAACCCCGTCTCTACTAAAAAATACAAAAAACTAGCCGGGCGAGGTGGCAGGCGCCTGTAGTCCCAGCTACTCGGGAGACTGAGGCAGGAGAATGGCATAAACCTGGGAGGCGGAGCTTGCAGTGAGCTGAGATCCGGCCACTGCACTCCAGCCTGGGCGACAGAGCGAGACTCCGTCTCAAAAAAAAAAAAAAAAAAAAAAAAAAACAGAATTCTCAACTTACATTAATTCTGTCTCTTCCTATGCAATTGCTAAAAACGGAAACCGTGTCCACGCATGCCATACAGGCTTGGTGAGGGTTGGGGAGGAAGAGTTCCTTTCTTTAAAATATTAACAATAAGGAGAGGACAACGGTTCCTTCGTAAAGCCTCATTAAATCTCCAAGCATTCTTCTGGATATTTGAAGAAACACCTTTATGGAAAACTCTGCACTAATTTAAGTTTGGTCTTTTCCAAACAAGAGAATTAAAGGCAGGAAATACATTAGCAAAATGTTGTTTAAAGCAGTGTTACTCAGAATGTGGTCCTGCAACCTGTGCCTGTATAGGACTTGTTCACTACTGTTATGCAGTCAGATAAATACAAAAGGGTAGGCAGCAGAAGCTTTTATAGCAATCTGGCACTGCTGTGATCGTTTTATTGTATTTTACACGAGTATTAATCTACCACAGATTGATCTTTTAAAAAAAAAAAAAAAAAAAAACTCTTTTACCAGAAGTTTGAAAGCACTGTTTTAAAGCATACCTACTAAAGTGTTACTTTCTTTAAAAACATTAAAATATTTGAGTTATCAAAATGGTAATGAAGAAAACGAAAAATTAATGTCATAAAATTCTATTATCTTTTACCACAGAGGTTGGCAAACTAAGGCCTACGGGTCAAATTTGACCTATTGGCTGTTTTTATAATAAAGTTTCATTGGAACAAAACTACTCATTTGTTTAAGCATTGTCTATAGCAGCTTTCATGTTACAACAGCATTACTGAGGGTTACCAGAGAACTCATGGCTTGTAAAACCTAAAATACTTTTAATCTTGAAAGTTTGTTAACCCTATTTTCCCCCATAATATGAAACAAATCTTAAGATATGATTTGTAATTAGCCTGTCCAGTGTGTTAAAACTGAAAGTCACTTCTGTAAGATGTTCTTTCATGTCTGTAAATTTATCCTATTAAACTATCAGTGGTTAATATTTAGGCTATGCATGCTCTTTAGTAGGCTCACCATAAGAGAAAGTATCTGGCAGAGGAACACCATGGCCAGCTAACTCTTGAAATGTCCAGAACTTATTAACGCAGTTCAGGATGGCTTGAGGTCGGTTCATTAACCGGCATCCCATCTTCTCTAGATGGCACAAAACAGTGATGTCATTATCACTCTGCACCCAAGGGGTTGGTACTCTGACTACCACCACTTGTGGGTAGGCAGTGATTAGCTCTCCATTGATCCGCAGACCTGAAATACATAAAAACAAGGCCAAAACCATTAGAGGGAAATACACAATAAAATAGAGAAATAGTAATATGCCATAGAGGAACAGTAACATGGCAAAGTTTGGATCATAAAATGAAATGTACTATTTTGTTAATATTAAATTGGGATGGAGATATTCCTCTGTAAGAAAAAAGAAAATTTAATTAGAAAAATCTCTGGTTAAAGAAATTATAGTACACACCACTACAATGAATTACCACATAGCCATTAAAAAGAATGTCATAAACATGTATGTTCAGAGATGAACAAATGCCCAGATACATAATGTTGAGTTTTTATTTTAAAGGGCAAATCTGAGAAAAGGTTTTATTTGTGCATACACATAAAAAATACCTATATGGGCCAGGTGCAGTGGCTCACACCTATAATCCCAACACTTTGGGATGCCAAGGCGGACAGATCACGAGGTTAAGAGATCGAGGCCATCCTGGCCAACGTGGTGAAACCCCAACTCTACTAAAAATACAAAAACTAACTGGGTGTGGTGGCAGGCGCCTCTAATCTCAGCTACTTGGGAGGCTGAGGCAGGAGAATCACTTGAACCAGGGAGATGGGGGTTGCAGTGACCCGAGATCGCACCACCTCACTCCAGACTGGTGACACAGACTCAAAATAAATAAATAAATAAATAAATAAATAAATAAATAAATCTAAGTGGTTTAACAATTTAACTGGCTTCCTATGAATGTGACTGGGTGGCAAGGCAGGAAGAGGAAGGTTGAAGAGAAAATTTTAATATTGTGCTCCATGTAATTCTCTATATTATGTTTTGTATGCTTTTTAAAAGAGAACATATGTCTCTATAATGAAAAAAGAAAACAATTTTTTAAGAGAAAAGTTTCTTGAATATTTACCCAATACCATTCTACTTAGGGAGACCCCAAATAATACACAAACAAGGTATTTATATGAGTTGCTTCTTTTTGAGACAAAGTCTCACTGTCACCTAGGCTGGAGTGCAGTGGCTGGTCTCAGCTTACTGCAACCTCCGCTTCCTGGGTTCAAGCAATTCTTCTACCCCAGCCTCCCAAGTGGCTAGGACTACAGGCGTCTGCCACTACGCCTGGCTTTTTTGTATTTTTAGTAGAGACGGAGTTTCACCACATTGGCCAGGATGGTCTCAAACTCCTGACCTAATGATCCACCTGCCTTGGCTTCCCAAAATGCTTACAGGCATATCACCACGCCTGCCCCGGCTTCTTAAACTCTATTTTCATTAAAAAAATATATAGTACATATATATATAAAATACATATAGTGTATATATAAATTTTATGTGTATATATATGCATACACACACACACACACACACACACACACACACACACAGAGTAATCCCACATTGTCTGTGGGGAACGTTTCAAGACCCTCAATGGATGCTTGGAACTGTGGAAAGCCTAAACTGAGAACTATATATACTGTGCTTTTTCCTATACACACATACCTGTGATAAAGTTTAATTTATAAATTAGGCACAGTAAGAAATAGTAACTAGTAATAAAACTGGACAATTATAACAATTACTGTAATAAGATTTATGTAAATGTGGTCCCTTTCTCTCAAAATCTTATTATACTGTACCATGGATAACTAAAAACAGCATGCAAAACCATGGGAAGCAAAACTGTGGCTAGGGAGGACTACTACACTTGTTTAAAACATTCAAACACAAAAATACAGAACATATTCACCTTCCATACAACATTCTAGGTACTTAACGTTATTAGTACGTATTTTCCCTACTGTCATCTAAGTATACAGAAACATACACAGATATATAATCACTTAAAATTATTGGCTGGGAGTGGTGGCTCATACCTGTAATCCCAGCACTTTGGGAGGCAGAGGCGGGTGTATCACCTGAGGCTGGGAGTTCAAGACCAGCCTGGCCAACATGGTGAAACCCCATCACTACTAAAAATACAAAAATTAGCCAGGTGTGGTGGTGCATGCCTGTAATCTCAGCTACTCGGGAGGCTAAGGCTGGAGAATCTCTTGAACCCAGGAGGCGGAGGTTGCGGTGAGCTGAGATTGCACCACTGCACTTCAGCCTGGACAAGAGTGAGACTCTATCCCAAAAAAAAAAAAAAAAAAAAAAAATCAGAGACATCTTTCTGTATCAGAGCATATATAGCTTTATTTCAATACTTTAGGTGGGCTGAATGGATTACATTTTATAGATACACCATATGATCAATTCCTTACTAATAACTGATACTCGGCCGGGCGCGGTGGCTCAAGCCTGTAATCCCAGCACTTTGGGAGGCCAAGGCAGGCGGATCACGAGGTCAGGAGATAGAGACCATCCTGGCTAACAACATGAAACCCCGTCTCTACTAAAAAATACAAAAAATTAGCCAGGTGCGGTGGCGGGCGCCTGTAGTCCCAGCTACTCGGGAGGCTGAGGCAGGAGAATGGCGTGAACCGGGGGGGGGGCGGAGCTTGCAGTGAGCCGAGATTGTGCCACTGCACTCCAGCCTGGGCGACAGAGCAAGACTCCGTATCAAAAAAAAAGAAAACAAAAAAAACTGATATTCATTCATCCAGTAAATATTAAGTACTATGTGTCAGATTCTTTTCTATATGGTCAAAATAGATTGATAAATAAGATAAGGTCCTTGCTTTCAAGAAGCTTTCTAGTGGGAGACAGACACTATATTAATTTTTATGGTATTAACTTTTAAACACGGTAGTAGTTCTGATGGAAGAAAAATCAGGGAGGTAGAATTAATGGCAAAATTAAGGCACAAACCATGAGCCGAGGGTGTGTGTGTTTTAAAAAAAAGAGAAAGGACAATTCAAATGTAAGGCAGAGCACAAATCACGGGGCAAAAATGTTAACAATATGTGTGTGTGTGTCTCTGCGACTTGTATTGATGTACAGTAAAAGATATGGCTGGTCAGGTAAAGTGTCAAATATGCAAAGCCATATGATCTGAACTAAAGAATTTATATCTGTTCTGATTAGGAATTGAGAGTCTGTGCTGGATATTGCCTGCTGATAGTCCATGCCATCCCATCTTTTAATTATTCCCCTGTATGTATAGCAGGGAATAGAAGCATATTCTATATACTCCTCTGCCAACAGAATTCCATCTTGAGAATCTACCAACAAGATGACATTTACACGAAATTTTGGCCAGGTTTACTCTGCAAACCCAGCACTCTGGGAGACAGAAGGAAGAGGATTGCTTGAGACCAAGAGTTCGAAACTAGCCTAGGCAACATGAGATCTTCACCTCTACAAAAAAATACTTAAAAAAATTAGCCTGGTGTGGTTGTGTGTATCTGTAGCCCTAGTTACTCAGAAGGCTGAGGTAGGAGGATAATTTGAGTCCAGGAGTTTAAGACTGCAGTGACCTATGATCAATCTGGATGACAAAGACCCTGATCCTAAAAGCGAAAAAAGGTTTTATTTGAAGGTGAAAAAAGTAGAAATTATTCTCCAGGAGCACCCATGGATAGGTATGTGGTCATCAGCAGATGTGAGGTTTGCCTGTGGCTAACACCATTCTCCTCACAATCATTTGCTACAAGCATCTTGATATTTTTTTCTTTTCTCTTTTTTTTTTTTTTTTGAGACGGAGTCTCACTCTGTCGCCCAGGCTGGAGTGCAGTGGCACAATCTTGGC
>NW_012106119.1:881470-891964 GCF_000951045.1 Mandrillus leucophaeus | reverse complement strand
AAAAAAAAAAAAAAATAGTCACTTAAGGGAATCAGCCTGAGAATAGCTAAAGAAATAAGAATATGTAAGTTGAAAATATGAAAGTAAAAAAGAGACACCAAGGACCTCAATAAGAGCCAGGGTAAAACTTAAAGGGAAAAAGTCAGTTAAAAAAAAAAAAAAATAGCAAGGCCAGCCACAGTGGCTCACGCCTATAATCCCAGCCCTTTAGGAAGCTGAGGTGGGCAAATCACTTGAGGTCAGGAGTTCAAGACTAGTTGGCCAACATGGCAAAACCCGTCTCTACTAAAAATACAAAAATTACACAACGACGGAAAACCAAACACTGCATATTCTCACTCACAGGTGGGAGTTGAACAATGAGAACACATGGACACAGGGCGGGAAACATCACACAACGGGGCTTGTCGTGGGGTGGGGGGCTGGGGGAGGGATAGCATTAGGAGAAATACTTAATGTAAATGACCAGTTGATGGGTGCAGCAAACCAATGTGGCACATGTATACCTATGTAACAAACCTGCATGTTGACACATGTACCCTAGAACTTTAAGTACAATAATAAAATAAAAAAGAAAGAATTATCTTAAAAAAATACAAAAATTAGGCATGGTGGCACACACCTGTAATTCTAACTACTTGGGAGGCTGAGGCAGGAGGTATGCTTGAACCCAGGAGGCGGAGGTTGAAGTGAGCAGAGATTGTGCCACTGCACTCCATACTAGAGCGAGACTCTGTCTCAAAAAAATAAAAAAAAAAATTAAAAAGTTAAAAAAACCAGCAAAATCTAGAATTATTAAATAGCATTACAAAAAATAAGAAAATCAGGAGAGAACAACCATAACCATTAAATGAAAGAAACAAAGCAAGCTTTGAGAAAAGCTTGAGTTATAAGGAAGACAATGTAAACTGTCAAGAAAAAATTCAACCATTATTACCCTATCATTATGCTAACCTGGAAATAACTTTTGCTGTTTTTTAAAAATGGGATAAGCAAAAAACTGTTCCACTCTCCAGTATAAACAGTCTATTTGTTGCCACTGGAAAATGGGAGTGCTCTAACCCAAAGTATAGTTGGATCTGCACAGTGCACTATGGGGGTATTAGTGAGGATGGAAAGAAATTCAACGCCTCCTCTAACAAATACCTGATGTTATTCTAGGAAAGCAGAAGGGATCCAAGGCTGGAAAGATGAATGTGAGCCAAAAAGGCAAAGTCACATCTCTTAGGATTCTGCCTTATGAGCTACTGATCTCTTGAGCACTCACCAAATATCACTCATACCTTTGACGTAGAGCTTGTAAATGGATATAAGAAAATGGTTTCTTCCCTCAGACCCATGTTATTTAGTAAACAGAAGCACATAGTTGTTTGAAGAACTTTATCCACGATTCCATTACTCACTGTAAAAACATGTATTCCAACTGAATGTGCTTTGTTTTTAACCCCATCTCCTCTAACATATATTGTTTTTTAAATAAACATCTTAAATCCCGACTTATAAAATTTTTCATCTAGCTTGTTGACTTAATACTGAAATTAAGATTTCGGTACAAATATTTTAGATATAAGTTTTGGATCAGGTGTATAATAAAGTGCTAACGTAACAATAAGATTAATAAGTTAACCCTAGAACAGCAATGGGGTGGGGAAGCAATCTTTCTTCCTTTTTTATTAGGATATAAAAGGTATTGTGCATTAAAAGGTGCTTTTGTCAAAGCAGAGTGATACAGTGTTAAGGGCTGATTATGCTCCAGTCTGAATGGTAACAATCTCTCCTTCCCCATAATTAAGTGGGGGGAACTTCTCAGATGACCTACTATAAACTTCTGTGTTTTGAAAGCAGAGTTTGGCTATACTCTTAACAATAGTAAGCACTAGTGGTTTTCTTCCCAGGAATTGAGGAACAGAAAAATGGCAGCCTCTTCATTACTGATATTTACTTTTATTCCATCCTTGAGCGTTCCAGATGATTTTTTAGGACTTCTGGAATTTTTTTTTTTTTTTTTTCTGAGACAGACTCTTGCTCTGTCACCCAGGCTGGAGTGCAGTGGTGCAATCTCAGCTCACAGTAACCTCTGCCTTCTTGGTGCAAACAATTCTCTTGCCTCAGCCTCCCAAGCAGCTGGGATTACAGGCGAGTATCACCACGCCTGGCTAATTTTTGTATTTTTAGTAGAGACAGGGTTTCCCCACGTTGGCCAGGCTGGTCTCCAACTCCTGACTTCAGGTGATCCGCCCGCCTCTGCCTCCCAAAGTGCTGAAATTACAGGCATGAGCCACCGTGCCTGGCTGGACTTCTGAAATCTTTTGAAAGCTTATAGTATTTTCAGATTTTTAACTAAAAGTTTCAAGTAAAGTTGCTGTTTGTATAAAATTAAAAGCCCACACAATCTTTGTGTCAAAAATTAAGGAAGCACTCAAAGACTAATGGAGATGTGTTATAAGGACACAGGAGACAACCTGGAGGTGTTCCCACTAGCTAAATTTGAGATGATCTGGCAATCAAAAAAGAACTGGTAACACAGTGAGTATAAAAAGTCCATGAATCCACAATGAATATGGAGAAACAGTAAAAAAGCCCCATTTGGTACCTCAGGAGGGGATTATTACAGATGCTCCTCGAAGTCAAGTAGCATACTGAACGTTTATCACTTCTATCTACACCACTGTAAAGTTGAAAAATCTTACATTAGACCACTGTAAATCAGGGACTATCTGTACATAAATCCTTATTCCCAAAACTAGTAAAGCGCGAAAATTACATTTACTTAACCTTTCTTTTCAGGAGGCACTATAGTTCATCACTAGTAGAGAAAACTCTTTTAGAAAAGAATGTGAACTAAAAAATCACTAATAGTGACACAGACTCTCATTTTGTGCTTCTGTTTGTCTGTACTATGAAGTACATACCATCCATTGAAGTAATTTTTTGTCTAAACTGTGTAACCTGGATATAATCAAGCCAATTTACACAAAACTCTAGGAGGCAAACAACAAAAGGAAATGATCAAACAACTGCAGAATGTGAGACATTTTAAGTGTTCTGATCACTTCATGTCATTGCAGAAATAACCATGCAGAGGCCAGGTGCACTGGCTCACGCCTGTAATCTCAGCACTTTGGGAGGCTGAGGCAGGCAGATCACCTGAGGTCAGGAGTTCAAGACCAGCCTAGGTAACATGGTGAAGCCTCACAGCTGAGTGTGGTGGCGCATACCTGTAATCCCATCTACGAGGGAGGCTGCAGTGAGCCAAGATCACACCACTGCACTCCAGCCTGGGCCACAGGGTGAGATTCTGTCTCGAAAAAAAAAAATAATAATAATAATAAAAATAAATAAAAAATAAAAAGAGAGATGGGGAGATTGTTTTAGATTTAAAAGACTAAGCAAACATTACAACCAAACGCAATGCATGAACCTTACCAGAGCTAATCTGAAAAGACTAACCAAAAAAAGACATTTTGGAATCAACTAAGAAAATCTGATTCAAGAGCATATATTAGATAATATTAGAGAGTTGATAATTTTCTTAGGTGTGCTAATGGATTATATAGATTATATAGGTAACCTTTTTTTTGGATGGACATATTGAAGTATTTAGGGGTGAAATGACACAAAGATGGCTATTTGAAAAGTTAATGCCCTCCCAAAAAAGTTTTGCATGTATATATATGAACAAGAAGATATGAAAGAATTATGATAAAAGGTTCCTGTTAAACTCAATCTCTAAGTAGCAAAAATATACTTGCTCATCATTCCATTCTTTCAGATTTTCTGTTCACTTAAAACCTTCCCACAAAGAAAATTCTAAACCCAGGTGTCTTTCAAAGGTGATTTCCATTAGACGTTCAAGGAAGAAATAATACCAAACCTATACATTTTTCCAGAAAAGAGGGAACAACAACAAAGCGCGCTCCAGCCTGTTTTATGAAGCCAAAATACGTTAGCAGAAAAACTGACAATGACATTTCAAGTGGAGTTGTAAACCAATCTCACGAACATAAATGTAAAAATCTTCAACAAAATATTAAGACATTCTATACAGCAATATAATTAATCATAAACAAGGTAGGGGGAGGGGGGAGGGATTGCATTGGGAGTTACACCTGATGTAAATGACGAGTTGATGGGTGCTGACGAGTTGATGGCTACAGCACACCAACATGGCACAAGTATACATATGTAACAAACCTGCACATTATGCACATGTACCCTAGAACTCAAAGTATAATAATAAAAAATAAATAAATAAATAAATAAACAAGGTAGGTTGTAAAGTTCAAAGTTGAAAAACCACTCAGGTAATTCATGTTCACAGAAAAAAGAGAAAAAAATCCTTTTTATTCATTCACTAAAAGGATAAAAACCGATAAAATTCAACAACCATTCAGTTTGCCCTTTTTCAAAGTGGACTAGGGGCCTAGACTTTTCTTGCTGTGATTTGAGTCACATATTGTTATAATTTCTGTTTCTCACAGGATAGATTAACTTGATTTTTTATTCTTATTGTCTTGTTAGGGACAAAAACATCCTTCTTTTTTTTTTTTTTTGAGATGGAGTCTCACTCTGTACAAAATACAATCAGCAACAAAAAGTTAGAAATGAAAAAATCGTAATTGTGTCATTTACAATAGCAGCAAAACCCATAAAATTCACAGGAATAAGATACAGCTAATGAAAGATGTATAAGATCTCTGAGGATAGAATTACAAAACATTATTAGAGACATTAAAGATGATGAGAGGGACAGATCATGTTTACAGATAGGAAGATGGTATAGTATGAATATTTTTTTCCCAAAGTAATCTATAGATAGATACAGTTTCAGTGAAAATTCCAAGTGACATTTTTGTGGAACTTTGACAAGTTGATTCTAATATATATATGCAAAGAATCATAAATAGACAAACATTCTTGAAAAAAGAGGGCTTATTCTACTGGATGTCACTATAAAGCTACAGTAATTAAGTCAGTGCAGTATTGGTACAAAGGACAATTAAAAAAAAAAAAAAGAAAGAAAAAAGAAAACAAATAGCCCAGAAATCCCACCTATTACTTGATTTATTGGAAAGGTAACACTGGAAAGCAAAGGGCAAAGGTCAGTCTCCTTTGTAAAGTGCTGAGACAACCAAATATTGAAGTGCAAAGAAACCATTGTAACAATAATAGGTTTTACTGCCTGATGCACACGGCAGGTTAATATGCTGAGATATCAGGTTGCAGCAGAGAAAGTTTTGTCACAGGGTCACCAAAGGAGGAGATGGGCAGGAACCTCAAATTTGTCTCCCTAAGGAGTCTGGGATTCGAGTTTTGGAGTTGGCCAAAGTGTGGGGATCGCTGATGGTTTCAACATTACCACCTATAACCCATGAGTAAGATACCTACCATTAGCCATAAAAATTAATTCCAGGTGGATTGTAAATTTATATATTTACAGCTAAACTATAAAACCTCTAAAACATAACACAGGGGAGTTTCTTCACAATCTCAAGATA
Source organism: Mandrillus leucophaeus (assembly GCF_000951045.1). Lineage (NCBI taxonomy): Eukaryota > Metazoa > Chordata > Mammalia > Primates > Cercopithecidae > Mandrillus > Mandrillus leucophaeus. The sequence continues at coordinate 886,466 of NW_012106119.1, read as the reverse complement.
GAGATGGATTTCTTAAACACAGCGTAACCATAAACAATAAGAGTTGGATTACATTAAATCCTTCCATTTGTCAAGACACTATTGAGAAAGATAAAGGCAAGCCACAGATGAGACATTTAAAACAGTAAAACAATCAGACAATCCAATAACAAAATGGACACGAAAGTTGAACAGGCACTTTATCAATAAGGATACCAAACAAATATGTGAAGATACTCAATCTCATCAGTGACTTGGGATACATAAAATAAAACCACAATTAGATACTATTTTGCAGCCACTAGAATAGTTAAAAACAAAAGACCATTAAACAAGTGTTTATGTGAAACCATTATAGTCCCATAAATCAAGGAAAAAAAAAAGGAAACAAGTATGTGGTTTAAGAATAAACGCCTCTTATTCACTAAGAAGAGAAGTGAACGTCCTTAATCTGGTAAAGGGTTACTTGAAAAAAAAAAAATCTACATTTTTAAACATCAGATTTATTTACTAGAACAAATCACAGCACTCCCTTTAAGATTGGGCATAATAAAGAGTATATGTACTTTACCACTTTTGTTCAACATTATGCTGGAGGTCCTACTGAATCCATCAAGGTAAGAAAAACAAAAGGCATAGAAGCTAATCATTTACAAAATATATGACCATGTGCATCACAACTCCTAGAGAATCTAGTGAAGAAAAAAATAAGGGACAGAACCATATTTATATTACACCACTTTGCATGCAGGAAAAGGGAGGAAATATGAACATGTTCCAAACTCTGAAGACAGACTTCCTGAGTCTGAATTCTGGCTCTACTACTTAAAAGCTTTCTGATTTGGGGCAAACAATTTAAGCAATCTGCCCCATAGGATTATTAAAAGAATAAAATGAGTTAATGTTTTGAATAGTCCTACAAGTGTTTATAAAAGAAATATAATTTTATAACTGGAATTCTAAAACCTGAGATAAATTATCTTTCTTTTTCTAGCTCAACTTAGTAAGTACACCCATGACCTCTCAGACAATAGTCTTACAGAATCAGATCATCCAATTTCACAACTGCCAAAAGTACTCTGCATAAACAGTTGAATATTATTTTCTATCAACAGTTAATAACAGTATCACTTACTGAGTATTTACTATGTGTCAGATTCCACACCAGAGCATTTTATACACATCAAGTAATCCTAGGCACAACATTATAAAATACAATAGTCTCCTCTTATCTGCAGGGGATACATTCCAACACCCCCAGGGGATGCCTGAAACCACTAATAGTACCAAACCCTTTTCCTTCTTCATGATTTCATGGATAGAAGATTCAATCTTATTACATAGATCTTAGCAACCTCAGTATATGGTATTTTCCTTTCCTTATAAAGTTGACAACTTTTACCTTTTCACTTAAAGAAGCACTTTATAGCTTTTCCTTGGCAGAGCTGAACTGCCAGCACCTTTGGAGCCATTATTAAGCAAAATAAGCATGACTTGAATGAAGCACTGCAATACAGATGCAGTTTGACAGTCACTCTGATAACTGAGAGGGTTACTAAGGGACTAATGGGCAGGAAGCACATACATTGAGATGCTGGACAAAGAATGATTCATGTCCCAGGCTGGAAAGAGTGGGACAGCATGAGGTTCCACCAGTCTACTCAGAATGGAGGCAATTTAAAACTTCTGTGTTATTTTGGGATTTTTCCATTTATTATTTTCAGCCCACGGTTGATCTCAACTGAAACCCTGAAAACTGAAACCACAGATAATGGAGGACTACTGCAGGCATTTCACATTTTATTCCTGCTTGACAGCAAATATATTACCAACAGATTTAATTTAGTAGGAAGTCAATGAGTCAACATCAGTGTGACCAATTGCAAAAAGTTTAATAACCAGGACAAATAGATCTAACTAAATTGTAAAGCTCAAGTTCTTTTTGTTATGTCACACAAATTCCCCCCAAATCCCTCGCTAATTTCCTAAGCAGCATTATAGCTAGCAAACTCCTTTTAGCAGGAATATACTGTAATGGTGAGGCTAGACCTATCGTCTCAAACACCAGAAAGCCTCTGAATTCCCTCATTTGGCTGAAACAAAGAATTTGGAGATCTGAGTCCCATGTTCATTCTCTTGCCTCAAACTCCAATGCCTTTAGAAGACCATTCTAGCCACCTGTCCCCAAATTCCTCACACATTTTAAACTATTCAATGGCAATAGCTACTGGGTTCCCTGAGACTTGTACTCAACAAGCCCATGGTTCCAAGTAAATAAAAGCAATTACTTAGTTTCATTACTGTGTACCATGTAGTAGATCCTCATCCAGAAATAACAAAGGGGGTATAACTGCTATCTACCCTATCTATGCCAGGTAATCAATTCTGAGAGTCTACTATCTGTACTCTGCTATTAACTGCTGTACTGGGTAAGCTTAAAAGCATCCCTTGGTATCCCCAGAAATTGGTTCCAGGACCCCCACGAATACCAAAATCCATGGATACTCCCTTATATAAACTGGCGTAGTATTTACACACAACCCATAGATATCCTCCCATATACTTTAAATCATCTCTAGATTACTTGTAATATCAAATACAATGAAAATGCTATGTAAATAGTTGTTATACTGTATTTTTATTTATTGTATTGCTATTTTTTCCCCAAATACTTTCGATCTGCAGTTGGTTAAATCCAGAGATGCAAAACCCATACATAAGAAGGGCCAACTGTATTTCATTTGCAAGCAACTAAAATATTTCTGGTTAACCTGAACAGAAAAAATGCAATGAATATAAGGTTGTGCACAGAACTAAAAAAAAATACAGGTATACTCAGATATACTGTGTGTTTGGTTGCAGACTACCACAATAAAGCAAATATCACAATAAGGCAAATGATGGAGATGTTTTTGTTTCTCAGTGCATATAAAAGTTATATTTTCACTGTACTGTAGTCTGTTAAGTGTGCAATAGCATTATGTCTTAAAAAATAATGTACATATCTTAATTTAAAATACTTTTATTGTTAAAACATGTTAATCATCTGAGCTTTCAGTGAGTCCATTTCTTTGCTGGTGGAGGATCCTGCCTAAACAATGATGACTGCTGATTGAATAGGGTGGTGGGTGGTGAAGTTGTGGCAGCTGTGGCAATTTCTTAAAATAAGACAACAATGAAGTCTGCCACCATGACTAACTCTTCCTATTAAAAATTTCTCTGTTGCATGCAATGCTGTTTCATAGCATTTTACCCATAGCAGAACTGTTTTTCAAAATTGAAATCAACCTTCTCAGACCTTGCTGCAGCTTCATCAACTAAGTTTATCTAATATTCTCAGTCTTTTGCTATCATTTCAACAATGTTCACAGCATCTTCACAGGAAGATTCTACCTCAAGAAACCACTTTCTTTGGTAATCCACAAGAAGCAACTCTTTATCCATTTTCTCATGAGATTGCAACAATTAAGTTCAATCTTCAAGCTCCACTTCAAATTCTAGTACTCCCGCCACATTCAATGTTATTTCCTTTACAGAAGTCTTGATCTCCTCAAAGTCATCTATGAGGGTAGATGACTTCTTCCAAACTCTTGTTAATGAAGACATTCTGACCTCTTCCCAAGGAATCAGGAATGTTCTTAAGGACATCTAAAATGGTGAACCCCCTTCAGAAGTTTTTCAATTTGCTTTACCAGCATCTATTAGAGGAATCATTATTTATGGCAGCTATAGCCTCACAAAATGTATTTCTTAAATTGTAAGACTTAGAAGTAGAAATTACTTCTTGATCCATGGGCTGCAAAGTGAATGTTGTGTTAGCAGGCATGAAAACAATGTTGATCTCTACGTACCTCTCCATCAGAGGTTTTTTTTTTTTTTTTTTTTTTTGTGGAAATGGCGGTCTCTGTATGTTGGTCACAAACTCCCGGCCTCCAGCGATCCCTGCCGCCAGCGATCCCTGCCGCCTTTGCCTACCAAAGTGCTAGGATTACAGGTGTGAGTTATCAGACCTGGCCCCATCAGAGCTCTTGGCTGACCAGGTGCACTGTCAATGAGCAGTAATATTTTGAAATGAATCTTTTCTTTTTTTCTGAGCAGTAGGTCTCAACAGAGCGCTAAAAATATTTAGTAAACCATACTGCAAAGAGATGTGATGTCATCCAGGCTTTGCTGTTCCACTTAGAGAGCACAGGCAGAGTCCATTTAGCATAACTTTTAAGAACCCTAGGATTTTTTTAATGTTAAATGCGCATTGGCTTCAACTTAAAGTCACTAGCTGCCTTAGCACCTAACAGAAGAACCAGCCTGTCCTTTGAAACTTTATCTTAGCTACATCTTCAAAGCCAGTCATCTCCTCTCTAGAGGAGTCCTAGAGGGCATCTTCTTCCAACAAAAGGCTGTTTTGTCTACATTGAAAATCTATTGTTTAGTGCAGCCACCTTCATCAATTATCTTAGCCAGATCATCCGGATAACTTGCTGAAGCTTTCACACAAGCACCTGCTGCTTCACCTTGCACTTTGTTATGGAGACAACTTCTTTTCCTAAACCTCATGAACCAACCTCTGTTAGATTTTAACTTTTCTTCACCTCTCTCAGCTTCCTCACCTCTTAGCTTTCAAAGAATTGGAGAGAGTCAGGGTCTTACTCTGGTTTAGGCTTTAGCTTAAGGGAATGTTGTGGCTGGTTCTATCTTTTATCCAGACTACTAAAACTTTCTCTGTATCAGCAACAAGGCTTCTTTGCTTTCTTATCATTCATGTGTTCACTAGATTAGCACTTTTAACGTCCTTCAAGAGCTTTTCCTTTACATACACAAAGTGTCTAACTTTGGTGCAAGAGGCCTAGCTTCTGGCCTATCTCGGCTTTCAAAATGCCTTCCTCACTAAGCTTAACCTTTTGATTTAAAGTGAAAGATGGGGCCAGGCGTGGTGGCTTACGTCTGTAATACCAGCACTTTGGGAGGCCAAGGAGGGTGAATCACTTGAGGTCAGGAGTTTGAGACCAGCCTGGCCAAC
>NW_012106119.1:878671-880235 GCF_000951045.1 Mandrillus leucophaeus | reverse complement strand
GTTAATTTTTTGTATTTTTAGTAGAGACAGGGTTTCCCCATGTTGGCCAGGCTGGTCTCCAACTCCTGACTTCAGGTGATCCGCCCGCCTCGGCCTCCCAAAGTACTGGGATTCCAGGCATGGGCCACCATGCCCAATCTGCTTTTCTTTTTCAATTTCTTCAGAATCTCTGCAGAAGTAGAGACCAGGCATAATCTACCATGGGTGTTCACAGGAGGTGGTGCCATGCGTTTGCAGAACTTCCCAGGGCCAACATCTACCACACTGGACCCACTGAGTGAGCTCCCTTATTGCCACATGGGATACCAATGTCCACTTAGTGCAGAGAATCTGTTACACAGAGTAATGGGAGGCAGGTTAACTAAGATGTCTCTGTGAAAGGTTGGTGGTCAGCCTTGGGATCAATAACCATCAGAAGGCACAGTTCCGGGAAGGCTGCCTGGACTTGGTTAATGAAGGTTCCAAGAGTCAAGCGGCCAGCAACAGGAGTGGCTCCAGTGGCAGTAGCAAACTTCACAGCCTGCCAGTCAGCACTCCTAGAGGATATGACACTGACATCAATATAGTTTTCAATGGCAACAAAGAAAGGGGGTGCCAGTAGAAGCTTCTCCCAGGTCCCTTCTAATCAATGATGCAGATGCCAACACTTTTTCTTTTATAGATATACGATTCCATCTGAAAGTCAACGGTGGTGCCACCTAAGTGGGTTCCTGCTGCAAGGAACTTGAGGACATCCTCCTCCTCCATGTGCTCTTTGTAGGCCATCAAGGGTTCCAGACACCGTGAAAACTTCCCTTTAAGTTATAATGAGAAGGCCACGTGGACCCCTCCCTCTCTAGGTAGCACAGAAAGGGACAGCGTCATTCTTTAGGATGGCAGTAGAAACCACAGAATAGTAAAACGAAAAGCATTAAAATCCACATGCTTTCCCTTCTACTTTTTTTGGTTAAAACTATAGATGATTCATGTTTTTTTATGTTAAGTGTATAACAAATGTTATTAAAAGGCTCTCCAGCCGGGCATAGTGGCTCATACCTGTAATCGCAACACTTTGGGAGGCTGAGGCGGGTGGATCACTTGAGGTCAGGAGTTTGAGACCAGCCTGGCCAACGTGGTGAAACCCCATCTCTACTAAAAATACAAAACCAGCTGGGCATGGTGGTGCATGCCTGTAATCACAACTACTTGGGAGGCTAAGGCACGAGAATTGCTTGAGCCTGGGAGGCGGAGGTTGCAGTGAGCCAAGATTGCACCACTGCACTCCAGCCTGGGTGACAGAGCAAGACTGTCTCAAAAAAAGTTCTCCTTTTTTAAAAATGTAGACATTATTTTAGATTCAGGGAATACACATGCAGGTTTGTTACATGAGTATATTTCATGATGCTGAGGTCTGGGGTATAACTAGTCCTGTCACCCAGGGAGTGAGCATAGTACCCAATAGTTTTAGTCTCGCTCTGTCTCCCAGGCTGGAGTGCAGTAGTACCATCTTGGCTCACTGCAAGCTCTGCCTCCTGGGTTCACACCATTCTCCTGCCTCGGCCTCCCGAGTAGCTGGGACTACAGG
>NW_012106119.1:872966-877421 GCF_000951045.1 Mandrillus leucophaeus | reverse complement strand
TACACTGCTTGGATGCTGGGTGCACCCATCTGAGAAACCACCACTAAAGAACTTACCCACGTAACCAAACACCACCTGTTCTCCAAAAACTACTGAAATAAAAAACACTGTAAAAAAGAAGCCTATAGTGACAGTCGGGGAAAAAAAGTATTCTAAAAGAGGGGACACAAAATAGAACGTGCTGTTATTCACCATGTTGGTGGTATTATTTTCTGTATCAAAGAATTCAGAAACTAGAAAATACAAATATGGCCAGGTGTGGTAGCTCACGAGTATAATCCCAGCACTTTGGGAGGCCGAGGCAGGCAGACCACTTGAGGTCAGGAGTCCAAGACCAGCCTGGCCAACATGGTGAAACCCTGCCTCTACTAAAAATATAAAAATTAGCCGAGTGCAGTGGTGGGTGTCTGTAATCCCAGCTACTGGGGAGGCTAAGGCAGAAGAATTGCTTGAACTCGAGAGGCAGAGGTTGCTGTGAGCTGAGATTATGCCACCACACCCCAGCCTGGGTGACACTGCAAGACCCTGTCTGGGAAAAAAAAGAGAAAATATAAATACATCAGTCATCATTTCAAGGTTTGTGTTCCCCAAAACGTTAAGTGTTGAAATCCTAACCCTCAATGTGATGATACAAGGAGGTAGAGCTCTCATCAATAGGATTAGTATCTTTACAAGAAGAGATAAGAAGCCAGGTGAGGTGGCTCACACCTGTAAATCCCTCCACTTTGGAAGGCTGAGGCAGGACGGTCGCTTGAGCCCAAGGAGTTCAAGATCATCCTAAACAACATGGCATGACCTCGTCTCTACAAAAAAATTTTCATAAACCAGTCCAGCATGATGGCACATGCCTATAGCCCCAGCTACTCAGGAGGCTGAAGCAAGAGGAGAGCTTGTGCCTACAAGGTTCAAGCTGAGCTGTGGTTGCATCACTGCACACCAGCCTGGGTGACAGAGTGAAGCCCTGTCTCAAAACAAGAAAAAAAATGGCCCTGCATGGTGGCACACGTCTGTAATCCCAGCACTTTGGGAAGACAAGGCAGGAGGATCACTTGAGTCCATGTGTTCAACACCAGACTGGGCAACATAGTGAGACTCATCTCTATAAGAAAAATAAATAAATTTATTTTTAAAAAGGAAGAGATGAGCGTTTGCACACATGCTTTCTTGTGCACGTGCTCTCTCTGTTCTCCGCCATGTAAGGACACAGCAAGACGGTCATCTGCAAACCAGGAAGTGGGCCCTCATCAGAAACAAATCTGCCAGCACCTTGATATGGAACTTTCCAGCCTCCAGAACACTGTTCTTCAGAACAACAGAAACAATTTCTGTTGTTTAAGCTATCCAGTCTAATTTGTTATAGCAGCCCAAACTAAGACCGTCAATTAAAAAGGTATTTTCTAGAAGCAAGACTTTCAGAATGGTGGAATGAGAAGGCATTTTTCTAGCTCACCGGCAATACTAGAATCCTAAGTGCTGACCTCAAATGTGACAAAGCTGTGTGGTATATCTCTAATTCACAGAGAAGGAACTGTCCCTGTCTGTCTTACCACACACATACTACCAAGATCTCTTAAATGCTCTGATGGAATGGACTATTCCAACAAAACTCCTAACTCAGAAACCATCTAGTTGAGAAGTAACATGCCAGTCACTTTTTGTAACATCTTCCATCTATATAAATGAAATCTCTTGGAGCTTCCCTCACCAATTAGCTTGGCTGGGGGACGGGGAGTATCACTCCTCCCATACATTCCCCATGAACACTGTAATTCTCAATAAGAAAACTACAACTTTACTCTCTACTCTCCTTTTCTTATTTAGACTAAGACGTTTTGGCAATCGTGTGTGTGTGTGTGTGTGTGTGTGTGTGTGTGTGTGTTATCAGACAAAAAGATTTAAAAGTGTTATGAAATAACAAATAGTCAAGAAGAAGACATCATGGATGACCATACAAATACTGTCCAGAAGAGAAGACATTTTAATGGACTTTAGATAGGTCATTACTTCAGGCCGTGGTTACTGCATTTTCAAAATGAATTCAAAGAAACAGCTCATTATTACTAGATCAACTTTTTATGAAGAATGCTATTTTAAGCTTTGTGTTCTCCAGCAGAAACACTCAGGATGTACATTCAAAAACTATTAATTGCTCGGTGTGGTGGTACATCCCTGTAATCCAGGACTTCAGGAAGCTGAGGCAGGCAGACTGCTTGAACCTCAGGAGTTCCAAGGTAGGCTAGACAACATAGCAAAACTGTCTCTACAAAAAAATACAAAACTTAGCTGGGCGCAGTGGTACATGCCTGCAGTTCCAGTTACTCAAGAGGCTCTGCTTGGGATCACCTGAGTCCAGGTAGGTCGAGGTTTCCACTATCCCTAGCCCTGACAATTTAAGCAAAATGAATAGTGACAGTAATGGATTATAATTTTTTTTAATAAAATGAGACCATAAATCCAGAAAATAATAGAGAAAATTCATGGGCCAGGCGTGGTGGCTAACACCTGTAATCCTAGCACTTTGGGAGGCCAAGCCAGGCAGATCACCTGAGGTCAGGACTTCGAGACCAGCCTGACTAACATGGAGAAACCCCATCTCTACTAAAAACGCAAAATTAGCCGGGCGTGGTGGTGCATGCCTGTAATCCCAGCTGCTCAGAAGGCTGAAGCAGAAGAATCGCTTGAAGCTGTGAGGCGGAGCTTACGGTGAGCCAATATTGCGCCATCGCACTCCAGCCGGGGCAACAAGAGCAAAACTCTGTCTCCAAAAAAAAAAAAGAGAAAATTCTTCCTTACAGTACAATGCCAACTAATAAACACAGAATGAAAAATCCATTTTGCAACAACTTCATAATATAATTGATTCAGGCAAGATTCATCAATGGAGGCTAAAACTATTCAAAGTCTGATATAAAAATAGGATATTTACAGTCTCAATCTCCCCACATATTATTAATAAGGAAAAACATTACATCTATATAGTAAGGAAACTTGGAAGACATTAACCAAGTAATCAAATGTTGAGAAAAATGGGTATATGCCTCCTGATGTAAAGAATTATGAAGTACAGCCTTTCACTTATGTGATATTCTTACCAAAAATGCATAAGCCGACTAATCCTTCGTACACATCAGACAAATCCAAACTGAGGGAAATTCTGCAGAAAAGCTCACTTGTACTCTACAAAAATGTCAATGTCAAAAAAGATACAGGCAAAAAAAGTCAGGATTAAAGGAAAATAAAGACACATGACAAATACAATGTGTGATCTTGAAGAAATCCTGGATAACGGAGAAAAAAAAGCTAAAATGATATGGTTATTTTTGAGTTGAGTATGAACTACATATTAGTTAATAGTAATAAATAAGGCTGGGTGCAGTGGCTCACGCCTGTAATCCCAGCACTTTGGGAGGCCAAGGCGGGAGGATCACCTGAGGTTAGGAGTTCGAGACCAGCCTGGCCAACATGGTGAAACCCCGCCTCTACTAAAAATACAAAAGATGAGCCAGGCGTGGTGGCACATGCCCGTAATCCCAGCTACTCAGGAGGCAGAGGCAGGAGAACCACCTGAATCCAGGAGGTAGAGGCTGCAGTAAGCAGAGATCGTGCCATTGCACTCCAGCCTGGGCAACAAGAGGCAAATTCCTTCTCAAAAAAGAAAGTAAGTAATAGTAGTATTAAAATTCCTGAAACTGGCTGGGTGAGGTGGCTCACATCTATAATCTCAGCACTTTGGGAGGCTGAGGCAGTTGGGATTGCTTGAGCCCAGGAGTTCAAGACCAGCCTGGGCAACATAGTGAGAGACCTCATCTCCACAAAAAATAAACAAAAATTAGTTGGGTGTCATAGCGCACACCTGTAGTCCCAGCCAGGGAGGTCAAAGGCTACAGCAAGCCATGATCACACCACTGCACTCCAGCCTGGGAGGCAGGGCAGAGCAAGACCCGTCTTAAAAAAAAAAAAAAAAAAAAAGTATACTACCTGATTTCTAAAATTGCCAAAGGGCCCCCTTTTTTCCCCCATTATTAAGGAAATAACATGCTTAAGATTTTGGGGCACCTTGATCTAAACAGCTCAGAAAACAAACAAACAAACAAACAAACAAACAAACTACATGGTGTGGTAAAGCAAATGTGGCCAAGTATTGACAATGAGTGAAAACTGAATAAACAGTATACGGGAGCTATTTGTATTATTTTTGCAACATCTCTATAAATTTGAAACTATTTCAAAATAAAAAAGGAGGAAAAAGCTAGTAGACTTTTCATTTTAACTGCTTGGAGAAAGAAATTACCCAGCATCCCTAAATAGCACCTTATAAAAAGAAAATAATTTTCAAGCACACACCAATCTTGTAGCTTTCTAAAATTAGGCCCATCCTTAAAACTAAAATAGAACCAACAATGGTTTTCCACTCCAAAACTGGAAAACGCTACCATGTGAGGAAGAAATCTTTCA
>NW_012106119.1:868832-871606 GCF_000951045.1 Mandrillus leucophaeus | reverse complement strand
CAAATATAGCTTGTTTCCTTAGATGTCATTAAATAGTATACAATTTAATAAAGTATTATTTTTCATCTACGAGACAAAGATTCTTACGCATACATAATAAAGGTATTAAGGTGAGGGTAACAGGCACTAACTTCCTGCTCATAAGAACATAAATTAAACTTTCTGAGAGTCAATAGGTCACTAGAGCCAATATATTTACTTTCAAAATACCTTTCAGGTAAACTAGCTTATTCTATTTCCAGCCATGTTAAAATACAAGATTACTATGTCCCATGCACAGCTTTGAACTGCTGCTCTAGTTCAAAAACCCTTATATTTCTGACTTCAGCAATAATTAGGTTAAGTTATCCTTTCTCCAAGTTCTCCTTCCTTCTCCTAAATCTCAGATTTAGGTTCCTTTCTTTGCCTAAAACACAAGTATTTTTCTCTAAAAGTTAAGCCTACTTTGGTACCATAAGGCCTAGGTAAAATATAACTTTTCCACGAAACTTCACCATTCCTCTGCCTTACCAGATAATTCCTCTGTGTTCTCCAAGTACCTTATTTGTACATCTATTATAACCACTAACACTATTTTTATTGTCCTCTAGTAGACCTACAAGCACTTGATGGGGTGAGGACAGTATCCTACTCAAACACTACACTGTACCTTTCAAAGGGTCAATATATAGTAGACACTCAGTAAGTAGTCACACAATCTACCTAAATCAATCAATCAATCAAATCAGTCATCTATCATCGATTCAGAGACAGGGTCTCACTGTGTCACCCAGGCTAGAGTGCAGTGGTCATAGCTCACTTCAGCCTCAAACTCCTGTGCTCCATCAATCCTCCTACCTCAGCCTCTCTGAGTAGCTAGGACTACAGATGCGCACCACCACGTCTGGCTAATTTCTTATTTTTATTTTATTTTTTGTAGAGACAAGGTCTTGCTATGTTGCCCAGGCTGGTCTTGAACTCCTGGTCTCACACAATCTTCCTGCCTTGGCCGCCCAAAGTGCTGGGATTATAGGCGTGAGCCACCATGCCCAGCCCGAATCAATTTTAATTAACAAACTCTTTTCTCCACATGAATTTAAAAATCTCAACTTATTCTAGTTTCTCACTTATTCAGACTTAAAGCAATTTCATGTTTTTCCTTATATTTAAGTTACTTAATAATAGAACATTCTCCTCCTCCATATGTATTCATAGCTATGGTAGTAAATAGATACTACATGACGGATCTCACCTTGTAACTTTTAAATAATAGCAGATCCTGAGTTAAGATGTGGCAATGATCTGAGCCAAGGTTTTAAAATGTGCGTCTTTTTTTTTTGCTTTAACAAGAAGCATTTGTTTTCTAAATAAAATATGTATAATATAAATTCAAGAACTGACATTTCTGAACAGAGTAATTCTTTGTTGTTGGGGGCTATACTATGCGTTATGAGTATTTATCAGCATCCTTAGCCTCTGCCCATTAGCTGCCAAGAGCAACCTCCTGCCCACTTGTTTCAAACAAAACGTCTACGGGTATTTCTAAATCACAATTCTATATAACTGAATAGTATACAGCCATACTAAATAGTGAGGTATATTCCCAAGAAAAACAACCATAAACATCATCAAAAAGATTTGTTTATAGCTGACTTATTCAAAGTTGCAAACTGGAAACAACACAAACGTCCACCAATAAGAAGACCTATGCAGTATATTGTATGAATTATACCTCAACTGAAAATTGAAGAATAAAGAATTTTGGCTGGGCTGACATATAAAACCCTCTAAAATAGTAAGTCAGGGAAAAATAATATTCAGAACAATGTGTATGATTCTTCTGCATAAAAAAAGACTGGGGTGTGTGTGTGTGTGTGTGTGTGTGTGTGTATAGTTTTCTGTTATATGCATGATACTTTCCCCCGGAAGAATATTCACGAAGGCAGGTGATGGGCATTATCTTCACAAAGTGTCTGCATTTTAATTATGCCATTAGTACTTTTTGACTCTTAGGATATGCATACAATAGTTATTAATGTTAAAATGTCAGATTATCTGAATGCTAAGATTTTGAACCATTTTTCCTTCTTCCTTATTAAAAAAGAGGTAACACCACCCCAAAAATACACAATGCAGTAATATACAGTTTTTAATCTTTTAAATACTCAGCCATGTTAAAACACAAGATTACTATCTCCATAAACAGAAATGGAATAGGAAAGTGTAAATGTGACTTCAATTAATGGACCTAGGTGTGTTGGGCTCCATATATTACAAAGGGCAGAAGAGTCCAGTAATTTGATTCCTTAGGATCAAAAGTACTCCAAATGAGACAGGCAACTAAAGTCTTCATCAATAGCAGAAACAAAGGGCAAGTAGGAATCACCTGCCAAGTAAAAGCTAAAGGCTAGAGTGACAAGAGAAAACAGCCTCACATTATACAGACCTGTGCCCATTTATGTGTTGATCTGGTCATTAAATCTACAAAAATCTCCAATACCAACAGGGTCTCAAACTCCAGTCTACAATAAAAGTTCTAGTTCTGGCCGGGCGCAGTGGCTCAAGCCTGTAATCCCAGCACTTTGGGAGGCCGAGGAGGGCGGATCACGAGGTCAGAAGATCGAGACCAGCCTGGCTAACCTGGTGAAACCCCGTCTCTACTAAAAAAAATTCCAAAAAACTAGCCGGGCAAGATGGCAGGAGCCTGTAGTCCCAGCTGCTCGGGAGGCTGAGGCAGGAGAATGGTGTAAACCCGGGAGGCGGAGCTTGCAGTGAGCTGAGATCCAGACACTGCA
>NW_012106119.1:852258-868782 GCF_000951045.1 Mandrillus leucophaeus | reverse complement strand
AAAAAAAAAAAAAAAAAAAAAGTTCTAGTTCTAGTTCAAGAGACTCAAGACACCAAGCAGAAGCAACCAAAGTTACTAGCCGGCAAGAAACAAACTTGGGCAGGGGAAGAGGAAGGAGAGTACTTCACACTCTAAGCCTGCAAAGTAAAATGTTAAGGCACATGAAAAAAGTAAGAAAAACAGGCAATAAACTTAGAAATCAAGAGATGAATTCTATCCTGATGAAACAAACATGATAAAGCAATCTAAAATGACTTTAAAATAAGTATGTTCAAATCCTCAAAAGGATAAAAAAACATATATCCTCACTTGAGATACTGCAAAAGAAAAAAAAAAAAAATCCACAGGTATCCAAGAGGAATATCAGATTAACTATAAATGACAGGACTATTCTACATATATCAGATGCCGAAATAAAAACAACATCTTCAAAATACTGGAGTACAAAGTAACTGACTCTCCACAGTTTTAAACCCAACTAAACTGTCATTGAAGAATAAAGCAAATAAAAAGACATTTCCGGACACACAGCAAAGATTACCAATTGCTGACCAGAGCTTAAAGAACCACTAAAGGATGTCAGCAAAGTGGTGGAATAGGAAATTCCAAGCCCTCATCATCCCCTCCTTGCCTAACATTAAAAAACAAACAAACAAAAAAAAGGAACTGGCTAAAATAATCTTACAGAACCTCTGAAAAACAGTGAAAGGAGGCCCAGCGCAGTGGCTCATGCCTGTAATCCCAGCACTTTGGGAGGACGAGGTGGGTGGATCACCTGAGGTCAGGAGTTCGAGACCAGCCTGGCCAACGTGGTGAAACCCCATCTCTACTAAAAATATAAAAATTAGCCAGGCGTGAAGGCACATGCCTGTAATCCCAGCTACTTAGGAGGCTGAGACAGGAGAATCTCTGGAACCTGGGAGGAGGAGGTTGCAGTGGGCCAAGATCACGCCACTACACTCCAGCCTGGGCGATAGAGCAAGACCCCGTCTCCAAGAAAATTTAAAAAAAGAAAGAGCTGCATTGAAAATGGTAGAAAAGATGGTACTTTATTCACCCTTGCCCTACCCTTTCCACAATGCAGAGTTGTCTTGATCTAGAAGACTTTAGGCAGCCCAATTCCCTACCTCAAATGGGAGGGTGTAGGGCAGATCTCATTAGCAATATTCGGATCTGTTTAACGGCTAGTCTCTGTTTCACTTAACTAGGTTCTCAGGTTGGAAAAGCTGCAAGCCAGCTACAGTCCAGCAAATGCCTGGGGCAAGCTGTTATAGCTGGAGACATGTAACGGACCATCTCAGGCCCTGAGACCAAGCTAGAATGAGACTATTTGGGAAATTAAGACATCTAAAAGCAGCCAAGGTGGCTGGGCACTGTGGCTCATGCCTGTAATCCCAGCACTTTGGGAGGTTGAGGCAAGAGGACTGCCTAAGCCCAGGAATTCAAAAGCAGCTTGGGCAAGACAGTAAGACCTGTTTCTACTGAAAAACAAAATAAAATAATTAGCCAGATGTGGTGATGCATGCCTGCAACACTGTACTCTAGCCTGGGTGACAGAGTGAGAGACCCAGTAACACACACACACAAAGAACAAAAGCAGCCAAGGCCAGTCAAAACACATGCTCAGAAAAGGCCTGACAATTTCTTAAACTCTTGTGTCAGTATTATCCCAAGGACTTGAATACACATATTTCTCCAAAGATATACAAATAGCCAATAGGTCCATGAAAAGATGCTAAAAATCACTAATCACTAGGGAAACACAAATCAAAACCACAATAGGATAACACTTCTACCCATTAGGATGGCTATTATAAAACATAAGTTGACAAAGATGTGGAAAATTCAAACACTTGTACACTCTTGATGGGAATGCAAAATGGATAAACAAAATGTAGCAAACACATAAAATGGACAGGCATGGTGGCTTATGTCTGTAATTCTAGTACTTTAGGAGGCTGAGGTCATAGCGACAGGAGGCAGGGAAATTCTGGGCAAAAGAGGGCAGGTCCCTGGTGAGGGCCCGACCTTCAAGCCAAAAAAAGCCTGGTACCATGGCCCAAAGAAAGAATTTACATCCCTGTTTTCCTGCTCAACTGCTGCCTTTTCCAAAACCACCCATGGCCTGCCCCTCCCCACCCTCCATCTTGTGTCCATAAAAACCCCAGGCTCAGCCAGCATAAAGAGAAGCAGCTGGACATCGGAGACTATGGTTAGACATCAGAGAGAAGCAGCCTGACTTCAAAGGGACAGCTGGACTACAGGGGAAGATTACCTTCCCGCTCCATCCCCTCTCAGCTTCCCGCTGAGAGCCGCTTTCATCTGCAACAAAATACCCCACATTTACCACCTTCGATTCATTTATGCGACCTCATTGCTCCTGGACACCGGACAAGACCCTGGGTGCCACAAGCGTGGGTGCAAAAGGCTGTCACGCTGACCCTCCACTGACCTGTTAACACTTAAGTCATCTGTGGATGGCAAAGCTAAAAGGGCACTGTAACACTTCCTTTGGGGCTTCAGAGGTTGTGGTACCCTCCCCTACACACTGCGGTGGGGCCAGTATAAGTTTGCTCTTGCTGGCACCCAAAAGCACTTGCCCTGACTCCTGCACCCACTTACCTGTGCTCCCCCTCCCATGAGGGGTGGAGCAGTGAGTGGAGTTCACCCGTGCTGGAGCCCAGGCACTCCAGTTCCCATCTGCGAAGTGGTCAGGGAAATATTCTGCTTCAGAGGCAAGTGGAACATTTGAGCCTAAAAGTTCAAGACCAGCCTGGGCAAAATGGCAAACTCCATCTCTTAAAAAACAAACATACACACACACACACGCACACACAATTAGCAGAGCATGGTGGCACACTACTAGGGAGACTGAGGTGGGAAACTGCTTGAGCCTGGGATGTGGAGGTTGCAGTGAGCCAAAATCATGCCACTGCACTCTAACCTGGGAAACACAGTGAGACTCCGTCTCAAAAAATTAAAAAAGCCTAAGTAGGACCTTCCAGTTTCTGGTAAGCTTAGAAGACTAAGCTACTAACTTGCTGGGATTTTATTAGAATCTAACCTACCTAGGGGGAGAAAAATACAAAACTCCAGCCCCCTCTGGACATTATGTTCCACCTAAAGGGAAACAAAAATAATTGGCATACACTAGTTATGTTTGTAGTCCAGTAGCAGAGGCTCACCAAAAGGCAGAGACCTAATCATAGGATACTTCACCTCCCCCAACATTCCCACTATACCACTAAAGGCGTCTTTACTCCAGTTTCTTTTACACAATTCCCACCTTTCAACCAAAAAATACAAGTTATCTGAAAAGGCAAAAACACAGTCTGAAGAAACTAAACCAGAGTCAAAAACTAAACTAACCAGAGACAGATGTAGCGGAGTGGTAGGATTTTAAAAGACTGTGATTCGTAGGCTAAGGACTTCCACAAAATAGTAGACAACAAGCAAAAACTGATGGATAATATAAGGATATGGGAATTCTAAGAAAGAACTAGTTCCAGGATCCCCCACGGATACCAAAATGCACACAAGCAGCTCAAGTTCCCCTAGTTGGCAATGCAGAAACCATGGATACTGAGAGTTGGCCCTAACTGTGGGTTTTGCATTCCATGAATGTATACATGTATTGATAGACAAATATATTTCATCATGTGTTCACAAATACTAGATTTTTTTTTTTTTGAGACAATGTCTCACTCTGTTGCCCAGACTGGAATGCAGTGGCATGGTTTTGGCTCACTGCAACCTCCACCCCTGCGGTTCAAGTAGTTCTCCTGCCTCAGTCTCCTGAGTAGCTGGGACTACAGGCGCCTGCCACTATGCCTGGCTAATTTTTATATTTTTAGTAGAGACAGGGTTTCACTATATTGGCCAGCTGGTCTTGAACTCCTGATCTCAAGTGATCTGCCCGCCTCAGCCTGCCAAAGTGCTGGCATGAGCCAATATGTCCGGCCAAAAATACTAGATTTTTGATCTGCATTTGGTTGAATCTGTGAATGTGAAATTCACAGATGCAAAACCCATGGATACAAACTGCCAACTTTGGCTGGGTGAGGTGGCTCACACCTGTAATCCCAGCACTCTGGGAGGCCGAGGCGGGCGGATCACCTGAGATTGAGTTCAAGATCAGCCTGATCTACATATAGTGAAACACTGTCTCTACTAAAAAAAATACAAAAATTAGCTGGGTGTGGTGGCACATGCCTGTAGTCCCAGCTACTTGGGAAGCTGAGGCAGGAGAATTGCATAAACCTGGGAGGCAGAGGTTGCAGTGAGCCAAGATCGTGTCACTGCACTCCAGCCTGGGCAACAGAGCGAGACTCTGTCTCTCAAAAACAACAACAAAACCCAAAGTGCCAACTTTATTTGACTGCATGTATAATCACTGTGTGTGTGTGCGTGTGCATGCAGGCACACAATACAGTTACATTTAACACTTAAAGGAAATGAATAACAGCAATGATCTCTGGGACTGGTGGGAGGAATTAGCAATATTTTGCACTACCCATGAGGAGGGTATTTAAAAGTGGACTTAGATTAGTTGTAAATGTATATTGCAAACCTAGGGTAACCACTTTAAAAAGCTACATAAATGAAATGCTAAGAAAGGAGGGAAAACAGAATTAAAACACTCAATTAAAATGACAAAAGGCAAAAAAAATAATGGAAGACAAAAATAAGAAAAACAAGGGCAACAAAGAGAAAACAGTAACAAACATGATATGTTAATTCAACTATATCAACCGCACTGTAAATGTCAATAAATATTCCAATTAAAATACAGAGATCGTCAGAGTGGATCAAAAAACAAGACCCAACTACGTGTCATCTATAAGAAAATTTACTGTAAATATAGAAAAACATGTATTTTAACAGTAAATAAAATGAAAAAAAGCATAAAATGGCCCAGTAAACTCCTGTGGGTAAAAAATAAAAGAATTAAAAGTTTAAAAATTAAAAATAAAAAAGCAAATGGATAAAGATATACCATGCTAGTACTAACCAAAAGAAAGTGTAGAAAAATAGCTGTATTATTTTCAGACAAGCTATAGTCTGGGAGGAAATATGTGCAAATAACATAACTGACAAAAGATTGTTATGTAAAACATACAAAGGGCTCTTAGAATTCAACAACAAGAAAATAAACCATCCAATTTAAAAATGAGCAGAAGACCTGGACACCATACCAAAGAAGATATACAGATGGCAAACAAGTATACAAAAAAGTGCTTTATGTCATGTCTTCAGGGAACTGCAAATTTTAACAGTGAGAGATACCATTACATCTTACTGGCCAAAATTCAGAATACTGACAACATGAAACAACGGAGAGGATGTGGAACAACAGGAACTCTCATTCATTGCTGGTGGGAATGCAAAACACTACACAACCTGGGCTGGGCGCAGTGGCTCATGCCCCGTTATCCCAGCACTATGGGATGCTCAGGCAGGCAGATCACTTGAGGTCAAGAGTTCAATACCAACAAGGCCAACATGATGAAATCCTGTCTACTAAAAATATAAAAATTAGCTGGGCAAGATGGCACATGCCTGTAGTCCCAGCTACTCGGGAGGCTGAGACGGAAGACTTGCTTGAACCTGGGAGGCGGAGGTTGCAGTAAGCCAAGATCGCACCACTGCACTCCAGCCTGGGTGACACAGTGAGACCCTGTCTCAAAAAACAAACGAACCAAAACAGTACAACCACCTTGGAAGACAGTGTGGCAGTTTCTTACAAAAGTAAACATACTCTTACCATATGGTCCAGGAAAAAACTGTGCTACTTGGTGTGTACCAAAAGGAGTTGAAAATTTATGCTCACACATACCTACACAGAGATATTTAAACCAGCTTTATATGGCGCTAAAGCCCTACCCAGCAGCCACTCTACAGCAGGGCTCCCCTTGGCTCCCACCTGCCCCCTTGTGGCCTCTGCCAGGGCTCGTGTGCCCCGCAGGCTCAGAACATATGCAAAGGGGCTAGCTGCAGACTTTGGGCAGATGCAACTCTAGGATGACTTCAAAGTACAGCATCCTGACCTCAGGTGAGACTAGCCTGGCCACCATGGCAAAACCTCGTCTCTACTAAAAACACAAAAATTAGCCAGGCGTGGTGGCATGCACCTGTAATCCCAGCTACCCAGGAGGCTGAGTCAGGAGAACTGCCGGAACCTGGGAGGTGGAGGTTGCAGTGAGCCGAGATCGCACCACTGCACTCCAGCCTGGGCGACAGAGCAAGACTCCATCTCAAAAAAAAAAAAAGAAAGTAGAACATCCTTTGCTCTCCTAGGGGAGAAAATTGTAACTAGCAGACAGTCTGCATATGGGGTTTTCAGAAAAGTCTTCACCTCAATAAGAAGCCTGCCTCCATCGGGACCTGGGATGTCTGACGTCTGTGTAACAAGTAATATTCTGGATGTTAGCAAGCTGGTGAAATAAGATGGTCCAGTGCTTGTCATCTCACAGAAACAACAGTTTAAACAACTACCAGGGAACAAAAATACATTTATCAGAGCTAAAGAATCAACTGAGAAATTATAGTACCTGGGTGTAGCACAGAAATAAGACAAATGCATTAAAGAGGGTAAGAAGGATGGTGTCACATTACCTACATCTCCCCTCCACTAACCCTAAGCAGGAGAATGAGGCAAGTAACAGATGTGCCTTAGATCCCAACACCAGCTCTATATCAATAAAACCCAGTGACAGGCAGTCCCCCACAGCACCATACCCCAGGCTGGTAACTGAGGACTTAGTTTCTAGGCCAGGACCTGCAGATCTAACCTCCAGCCCTATCCCAGTGTCAGGTCAGCACCTGCAGACACAGGTACCAAGCCTCTCCCAACACCTGGCCCGTACCTGCAGACTCAGGCTCAGGGTCTGAGTGAAGCACTTATGAAGCTAGACTCCAGGCCCAGTGCTGCAGTCCAAACCACTCAGAGACCACACCATACAGAAATCTCTGCATGAGCTGACTACTGGAAAGCTTTCTCTGCTAAAGCCACTGGACTGGAATAAGTGTGCACATCAACAAATACACAAACACCAACACTTGGCCTCAGGATCGGGGGAAAAAAATCAGAAAAAAGGACACCATCAAATAACAACATACTGCAAAAGTAAATGATCCTAAAGAAATGGAGATCTACCAAGTACTTGATGAAGAATTAAAAATAATCTTATTAAAGAAATTCAGTGAGCTATAAGAGAATACAAATACACAAACAAGATCAGGAAGAAAAAAATAAATGAACCAAATGAGACGTTCAACAAAGAGAATCATTTCTTAAAAAATCAACGAACTTTACAGCTAGAGAAAACAAATGACTGAATTGAAAATCTTCCCTAGGAAGCAAACTTGAAAACTGATCAACTGAAATTACCACGTCAGTGAAACAGAAACAAAAAAGAATGAAAAAGATTGAAGAATGGCCAGGTGTAGTGGCTCACGCTTTTACAAACCTAGCATTCTGGGGAGCTGAGGTAGGCAGATTGCTTAAGCCCAGCCAGGGCAACATGGCAAAACCCCAACTCCACAAAAACAAAACAAAACAAAACAAAACAAAGCAAAATAAAACTAGCCAGGCACGGTGGTGCGTGCCTGTAGTCCCAGCTACTTGGCAGGCTGAGGTGGAAAGATTGCTTGAGCCCAGGAGGTTGAGGCTGAAGTGAGCCATGATCGTACCACTGCACTCCAGTCTGAAAGACAGAGAGAGACTCTGTCTCAAAAAAAAAAGCGGGGGGGCGGGGGGGGGGGGGGGGAAACCAAAGAAAGCCTATGAGAATTATAGGCCAATGTCAAGTGAACCGTAATACGCATTATGGATATTCCAGAAGGAATAGAGGAAGACAAAGGGACAACAGTTTTGTTTTTTTTTTAAGTTCCCTAATCTAGAGAGAAATAAACATCTAGATCCATGAGGCCCAGCAAACTCCAATTAGATTAAATATACAAGCATGCCTCATTTTATTGTGCTTCAACTTACTGCCTTTTGCAGGTATTGTGTTTTTTACAAATGAAGATTTGTGGCAACCCTGTGTCAAGCAAATCAATCAGTGTCATTTTTGCAACAGCATGTGCTCACTTTGTGTCTTTGTGTCACATTTTGATAATTTTCACAATATTTCGAACCTCCATTTTAATTATATGTTACAGTGATCTTTGATGTTACTATTATAAATGGGCGACACTAACTGCGACCACATAGATGGCGTTGAATAAATGTGTATGTCTGACTGCTCCACCAACTGGCTTCTCTATCTCTCTCCCTCTCCTTGGGCCTCCTTATTCCCTGTGACAACAATATTGAAATTAGGCCAGTTAATAACCCTACAGTGGCTCTAAGTGTTCAAGGGCAAAAGAGTCACACATCTCTCACTTAAATTGAAAGATTAAGCTTAGTGAAGAAGGTATTTTGAAAGGTGAGACAGGCCAGAAACTAGGCCTCTTGTGCCAAAGTTAGACAAGTTGTATATGCAAAGGAAAAGTTCTTGAAGGAAATTAAAAGTGCTACTCCAGTGAACACATGAATGATAAGAAAGCAAAGTAACCTTATTGGTGATATGGAGAAACTTTTAGTGGTCTGGATAAAAGATCCAACCAGCCACAACATTCCCTTAAGCCAAAGCCTTATCTAGAATAAGACCCTAACTCTCTCCAATTCTGTGAAGGCTGAGGGAGGTGAAGAAAAGTTTGAATCTAACAGAGGTTGGTTCATGGGTTTTAGGAAAAGAAGCCATCTCCGTAACAGTGCAAAGTGCAAGGTAAAGCAGCAGGTGCTTATGTGAAAGCTTCAGCAAGTTATCCAGAAGATCTAGCTAAGATAATTGATGAAGGTGGCTGCACTAAACACCAGATTTTCAATGTAGACAAAACAGCCTTTTGTTGGAAGAAGATGCCCTCTAGGACTTTGATAGCAGCTACAGAGAAGTCCATAACTGGCTTTAAAGTTTCAAGGGACAGGCTAATTCTGTTGTTAGGGGCTAAGGCAGCTGGTGACTTTAAGTTTAAACCAATGCTCATTTAGCATTCCAAAAATTCTAGGGTTCTTAAAAGTTATGCTACATGGACTCTGCCTATGCTAAGTGGAACAGCAAAACCTGAATGAGAGCACATCTGTTTGCAGTACGGTTTACTAAATATCTTTAGACCTACTACTCAGAAAAAAAAGATTCCTTTCAAAATATGACTACTCACTGATGATGCCCCTGGTCACGAAAGCGCTCTGATGAAGATGTACAAAAAGATTAACATTGTTTTCATAGTTGTTAACACAACATGGATTCTGCAGCCCATGGATCAAGGAGTAATTTTTTTTTTTAACTTGGTGAGACAGCTGACAAACAGGAGTACTTTCTACTTTCAAATGTTATAATTTAAGAAATACATTTCATAAGGCTATAGCTGCCACAGTGATTCCTCTAAAGGATCTTGGCAAGTAAGCTGAAAAACTTCTGAAAGACATTCATCATTCTAGATGCCATTAAGAACATTCATAGGCCGGGGGTGGTGGCTCACACCTGTAATCCCAGCACTTGAGAGGCCAAGGCGGGTGGATCATCTGAGGTCAGGAGTTTGAGACCAGCCTGGCCAACATGGCAAAACCCTGTCTCTACTAAAAATATCTGTGTGTGTGTGTGTGTGTGTGTATTTTTTTTTGAGACAGAGTCTCGTTTTGTTGCCAGACTGGAGTGTAATGGCGCTATGTCGGCTCACTGCAACCTCCACCTCCCGGGTTCAATCGATTATCCTGACTCAGCTTCCGGAGTAGCTGGGACTACAGGCGCACGCCACCAGGCCCAGCTAATTTTTGTATTTTTGGTAGAGATGGGTTTCACCATGTTGGCCAGGAATGGCCTCAATCTCCTGACCTTGTGATCTGCCAGCGTCGGCCTCCCAAAGTGCTGGGATTACAGGCGTGAGCCACTGGGATTACAGGAGTGAGCCACTGTGCCCGGCCGAAGCTATATTTTTAAAAAGAGGTCAACAAACCTTCACCCCAAAGAACAAGTACAAAACTGGAAATATTTTTATCAATTCTATTTCAGAGCTCTGGTAACTAACCAAAGACAGACAAATTGAGACACATTTAAAACAACAACAACAAAAAACTGCTAGAACTCTGGGTATGAACAATGGAAATCTATGGCCTTTTTTTACCTAGGTCTGATTCCGTTTCCACAGAGGTGGAAATGCAACCAGATTAGCTGGCACAGTTTGACCACAGTGGGATAGTTGTGAAAAATCAGCACACTTGCTGCCGGGGGATGGTTTTAATTTGAGGCACAGAGGCTGAAAATCCAAGGCCACACTGTCAGTAAAAGAGATGAACAGGGAAAATACAATTCTGCTAGCCCAAGGACAGTCCTACAACAGGCAATAGCATAGTACAATATTCATTATTTTAAAATAGGCATATATTGGGGTGAATGTTTCAAAAGTTTTTAACCGATGAAGATACTCAACAACAACAACAAAACTTGGAGGATTAGGCAATAAAACGATAAAGCGGACTTGGGAAAGGCAAATATAACTAGCACTGTAATTCTGAAAGATTAATTTGACTACAGTACATTAGAAGATGAGTTTAAAGTGGAAACAAATTCAGAGGTTACTATAATAGTTCAGGCAACTTTGATTTCATTAGCAGTAGTAAGAACAGACATTATGTCAGATACATTATAAACAAAACAGACAAGTCTTTTACAACATTATATCTGGAAGTAAGGGAGAATGAAGAAGAAAGCTGACTCTATGATTTCTTCAAGCTTAGGCTAGGAAGAGGATACCGTTAATAGAAAAGACTAATATTGGAGCTACAACAGATTTGTAAGAGAAGTTCAAGAGAGCAGTTTTACATACACTGACACAAAGGGAGAGGCAATGAGGAGAAAAAAAAAGGAAAAGCAAAAGAACTTCTATGTCTTCTACTCATTTATAACTATAGTCTCTCTTTGACTGTGAAAACACTGCACAGATAACGTATAAATGACGTGTAATGTGTAAATGATGTGTATAACATTTTTTAAACAGCTTTCTTGACATATAATTCACATATTGTAAAATTCATCCATTTAAAGTATAGAAATGTGGTTTTTAGTATTTTCACTGTATCATGCAAAATAGCCACAATTTTAGAACACTTCCCTTATCCCAATTTGTTTAAGTCTCTCCACTTAATTCTGTGAAAGAGCCTGTTTCCTCATCTGCATAATGGTAATATCACCTCCCTCGTAAGATATGAGAGTTAAATAATACATGAAAAATGTTAAAAACAACAACAACGAAAAAACCCTTCTAGAAATGCCTGAATATATAGGAGGTGCATCAACAAAAAGTATCAAAAATTTTAAATTAGATTTAACACTACAGGGGAAAAGTAAGTTTCTGAAGATTTTTAAAAGAATATTAGGATGATAAAAGTTGTGTTTAATGAAGATGTAAAAATGCTAGAGAGGAAAAGACAGTTTTGAAAAAGAAAGAGCTACTGAGGTGGGAAGATTGCTTGAGCCTGGGAAGTTGAGGCTGCAGTGAGCCAAGATCACACCACTGTACTCCAACCTGGGTGACAGAGCGAGACCCCATCTCAAAAAAAAAAAAAAGAAAGAAAGAAAAAGCTAGAGGGCTAACTAAAGTCATTAAAATTTGGAGCCATGGGAAGCCCCACTCAGGTGCCCCTCTCTCTCACAGAAGAGCTGATCTCCTTTCTCTTTCTTTTACCTATTAATTAAAACTTCACTTTTAGTCTTTAAAAAAAAAAAAATTGAAGCTATGATAGCCTGACCCAGGATAGTGAGAAGATAGAACATTTATGGCTTAGAAGGAAAAAGCAACAAAATTTTGTAGCATACTGGCTCTTGAGGATTAAAAAAAAAAAAAAGACATGTTAACAATAAGACTAGGTCAACGGGAGAAAGGTGATATTACAAACACAGACAGAGAAGCTGAAATAACAAGATAGTTTTGATGGAAAAAAGTAAGTTCCACTGTGATAGAATGACACAGAAATGCCACCTGAGAATAAAGTGAAAATGTTCACTATGTAACTGGGAAAAATATCAAGAGCAATGGTTTTCAACCCCAGAACCTTTTCAACCTACACACTTTTAAAAAATAGAGATGCCCATTTCTACCTCCCACGTTTTGTGTTATTACTTAGCAGCCACTACATTTCACAAGGATCTATGGCTGTAGCCTTTGGTTTTCCAACCACCAGAAGCCTTGTAGGAGCAGTGTTGAGTGAACTAACGTTTTACACTGGCATGTCTCTTCTCATGCAGACTTCAAGAACATGGCTCCCAATACAATAAAGTGTCTGAGTTTCTGACTCCAATTTCAATAATAACTACATACACTTATACTGAAAAATCTGTGTAAGTTGAACAAGTATGTCACAAATATTGAGTTTTAGAGATTTACCTTGATTTGATCAAGGATCTTGGTCACAGATGTAAGAGGGGTGCAAAGTGATATTCATACTTTTCATTCATATGTTACCAAAGTTATAACTTTACATTTATTTGTGCGATTGTTTGACTAATATTGACCTTATCCTTTAGAATACATGAGGAGACTATATTTTATTTTGTATACCATATCACTACCCAGCACATAGTAAATGCTGAAATAATACTTAATGAAGGCCGGGCGCGGTGGCTCAAGCCTGTAATCCCAGCACTTTGGGAGGCCGAGACGGGCGGATCACGAGGTCAGGAGATCGAGACCATCCTGGCTAACCCAGTGAAACCCCGTCTCTACTAAAAAAATACAAAAAACTAACCGGGCGAGGTGGCGGGCGCCTGTAGTCCCAGCTACTCGGGAGGCTGAGGCAGGAGAATTGCTTGAACCCAGGAGGTGGAGGTTACAGTCTGTCTCTTATACACATCTAGATGTGTATAAGAGACAGGGCTGAGGCAGGAGAATTTGCTTGAACCTGGGAGGCAGAGGTTGCAGTGAGCTGAGATCACGCCATTGCACTCCAGCCTGGGTGACAGAGTGAGACTCTGTCTCAAAAAAAAAAAAAAAAAAAACAAAACTTCATGAAATAATGAAATAGACTCTCATCCCAGATTTCCTGAATGTAAATAACTAGGTATTGGACCCAGGCAATATATACTGAAAAGAGAATTACACTGAAAATAAAATAGTGAGCATCATCCTGATAAAGGCAGTACATTCAAGAGAACAAGAGTAGGTGGGCATGGTACCTCATGCCAGTAATCTCAGCACTTTTGGAGGCCGAGGCAGGTGGATCACTTGAGTTCAGAGTTCGAGACCAGCCTGGCCAACAAGGTGAAACCGGTCTCTACTAAAAATACAAAAATTAGTCAGGCATGGTGGTACACATCTGCAATCCCAGCTACTCAGAAGGCTGAGGCAGGAGAATTTGCTTGAACCTGGGAGGCAGAGGTTGCAGTGAGCTGAGATCACGCCATTGCACTCCAGCCTGGGTGACAAAGTAAGACCCCGTCTCAAAAAAAAAAAAAAAAAAAAAAGAACAAGAGTACTTATCCACTTGAGCGAAACAACAAAGAAACATTTTTGGCAACAATAACTGATCAAAAGTACTGTGGATGAAATAAATGTTACAAGAGGACTGAAAATAAAAGTGATGTTTGCTAACAGATTATACTTAGTGTGATACTCAACCTATGGTAACATTTTTAATTTAGACAAGATTCTAGATCTGTTAGCCTATGAATGAAATTATCCTACCAGGGCAGATAAAGGTAAGATTTTATTGTACTTTGCATAGCCTTAATTCTCACAATAACTGTCTTTCTCCATTTCATCGATTAGGAAATTAAATCATGGGGCTTCAGTGTAATTCTAGTCACAAAGGAAGAAAGTGATCTAAAATGTATTTATACTATCGTTAAATTATGAAGCATTTTCTGAAAGTCAGTCAAAAAGTCCATTTATATGACACCATATAACGCTCCCTGACAGAAACTACCAATTTAGCTACAGTAAGCCATAAAACTTTCAAAAGCAAAAATTTAAGAGTTTCCTGAAAATCAGTACTAAAGAATTTCTATACTTTTCCAGGATATCTTCCCCTATAGTACTAAAACAAATACGAAATACTAAAAATACTAGAAATATTTATCACCAATTGAGTTAAATCATTAAGACACTCACCTGTAAGAAAAACCGTATTAGTTTATATTACGTGTATAAAGTGTTTTATAAAAAGGAATCACATGGATTTATTAATCAAGTATTAATGAAAGAACCTCCAAAGATACAAATTTCCTTAGGAGCACCTTATAAACAAAGTATTTTAAAACTAGAAGACAGTAAAAGTGAAAGGAACTTGAGAATCATTTTTATTTTTATTTTTCAGAGACTGTGTCTTCAATGTTGCCCAGGCTGGACTTGAACTTGTGGGTTCAAGTGATCCTCCCACCTTAGCCTCTGGAACTACAGGCATGTGTCTACTTTGTTTTATTGTTTATCTGTTTTGAAGGTCATCTTTAATTTCCCTCACAACTGTTTCCTAATAAAGTTAATAAATATTGTTTATATTACGTCCATAAAATATATTAGACCTTATAATTAAAAAACACTTAGTCATGACAAGGCTACGAATTCCTCTGTCCTAATTATTCCTAAAACATGCAGACTCATCATATTCTAGGTAAAAATCTAAAAGATCACTTAGTATAGACCTACCCAGGTTTCCTTGCTCGATTGTCAGCACCACCTCATCCATCACCACAGCCCTAAAGTCCAGGTCCTCCTCACAACATTTGGCCTTCAGCGCTCGTAAAATCTCTTTTTGAGGATAGTCTTCCCTGATGCGACGATCTGTCAAAAACCACAACTTGGCAGCCACAGAACTACACATCTTGATTAGCTTGTGCTTGCTTGCCTGGATTATTTCCTCTTGGATGTAATGTCTACCTAGATGGAAGAGAAAATATACATAAAAGGTAAATCAAGAAATCTACTTGATTTCTGGATTTCATACAAATAAATGCTGAGATTATATGCTAATTATATAAACAGGAAAAAACAAGTGTAGAGATATTATTTGTTTCCCTTTC
Source organism: Mandrillus leucophaeus (assembly GCF_000951045.1). Lineage (NCBI taxonomy): Eukaryota > Metazoa > Chordata > Mammalia > Primates > Cercopithecidae > Mandrillus > Mandrillus leucophaeus. Next base: position 853,726 of record NW_012106119.1, on the reverse strand, counting down.
ATTCAAACTAAAATTATACACTAGTAATACGGAAACTGACCACCTCTTCAGAAATACAATTTCTCCATTTTTCCTTGGGGAAACTGGCACTGCAACTTAATAACTATAGCTGGTCACTTAGCAGAAACTTTAAACACCCTTCCCAATATTACATATTGTCTAGAAATATACTTTAATCTGAACACTGACTTTTTGTTTTATCTCCTCCCCCAACATTCTGTTCTTGATATGAAATGAAATTCCAATCATCAATACATCTCCATCTTTCCCATCACTAGAAACCCCACTTAAGTATATTTTTGTATCTGTGGTTAACTTTATATTCAATTTTCTTCCTTGGTTTTGTTATAGGTATGTAGAAAAAAAAACAGGTAGTAGCACTTATCTTACTAGGTAAGCTTCAATGACGAAGTCATTTACACAGTAGCTTTAGTCAAAATAAATACTTGGAGAATGAGCAAAAAGGGCTCTCAATAACCAAAATAAATGTCCAGGTCCATTCACTACATTTCACTTATTTCAGCCAGAGGACAGCATGCTCTTACTCAATGTTTTTATTCTTTCTATAAATAGAATTTTTAAAAATAAACGCAGCTTGTTTACCAAAATGCAAAAAAGGACATTTTTCCAGATAGTGTTGCTTCGAGTTTGTATCATGAACAATGCAACATTAAAAATCATCTTCCTGAGAAGAAAAAAGTTACAAGTTTCAAAACAAGCAACAAAAAGATTTTTTTTAAAGTTTACAAAAAAAACAAAATGTCAAGTATCATTCAAGTATTATTCCAGATAATACGGCACACCTAACACAAAAGGAAAGGTCCCCGGCAAAGACTGCAGGAAGGAAAGGCTGTACAGACCAGCAGCTTCCTGAATAGTGGCAGCTGGACATGATCCACCCTCCAGGTACCAGCAAGAAGGGCCTGCTCCACAGTGCATACGGTTTGAAAGCAGAGCATTGCTGGGCAGAGGCACCACCAGAGCCAACAGCACACATTCCCAAGTACCTCAAAATGCCATGTCTGCCACACTTGACCACCTACCTCTCTCTTAACTAACCTACTACCCCACAATCCACTGCCTCAAAGGCCTAAGTCTCTGTTAAACAAGCAGGGTATCTAAACCGGATTATGGTAGTAACTCAGCTTACACACATACTAGGAAGGAACCATGCTAACTTAACATCGGATGCTCTAGGGTTAGCAGTTCTGAATATTTAACAACTTTTTATTTTTACTTATTTATTTACTTTGAGATGGAGTTTCACTTTTGTCACCCAGGCTAGAGGGCAATGGTGTGATCTTGACTTGCTGGAACCTCTGCTTCCCGGGTTCAAGTGATTCTCCTGTCTCAGCCTCCCAAGTAGCATGTGCCACCACACTCAGCTAATTTCTTATTTTTTTTTTAGTAGAGATGGGGTTTCACTATGTTGGCCAGGCTGGTCTTGAACTCCTGACCTCAGGTGATC
>NW_012106119.1:846674-851768 GCF_000951045.1 Mandrillus leucophaeus | reverse complement strand
CACACACACACACACACACACACACACACAGAAGAAGATAAGGACCAGGCTCATTAAAATGAAAAATATATAAACACTATGGCTTCCCTACAGCAGAATATTCCATGCATATTATTACAGGCAGTAAACCTTATCCTCTCTCCTCCTTAAACAAAATGTTTCTGATAAATTTTTCTCCTATGAAACTTTTCTTGAAAAGAGATTTCCATTTTAACCACATATGGGAAAGGTACAGTGCAAACCTGCACTGTCAATTCAACCTGATGGGACTTTTTTTATGGGTTGCATTTCAGTCTCTTCCCTGTGGACAATCACAGGAAAGGCCACAGTGTGTCCCTGACCAGATGCTGTACCTGAACAGATACTACGCTCATTAAAAAAAGAGGTTATAGCCACACAGGGCCTTCCAGGCCACTTGGGAAGGTCTCACTCAGAAAGCAAAGCTCCACAAAAGAAAAAGTCACACCAGAATACCTGATGTAGATAGAATATCCCCAGCTTCCCTTGATGAAAGAATTGTAAAAATGCCCTTAAAATGTTTGTAATCAGTAGTTATTGAAAGACTCTGTCACTGACTTCCAACACTGTGAAGCTATGTCTGTGCCTTGGCCTGACACTTGGCTCTTGAAACTCACCCATTTGCAGATTTTTTTTTTTTTTTTTTTTTTTTTCCTGAGACAGGGTTTCAGTCACCCAGGCTAGAGTGTAGTGGTGCAATCACAGCTCACGGCTCACTGCAACCTCAAACTCCTGGACTTAAGTGATCTACCTGTCTCCTCTGCCTCCCAAGCAGCTGAGACGACAGGAGCAAATCACATCAGGCTAATTTTTTTTTTTTTCCTTGAGACGGAGTCTCGCTGTGCCACCCAGGCTGGAGCGCAGTGGTGCAATCTTGGCTCACTGGAGCTTCTGTCTCCCGGGTTCAAGCAATTCTCCTGTCTCAGCCTCCAGAATAGCTGGGATTACAGATGCCCACCACCATGCCCAGCTAATTTTTGTACTTTTCTCTTTTCAGTAGATAGGGGTTTTTGTCGTGTTGCCCAAAGCGATGGAATTATAGGTGTGAGCCAACAGGCCCAGTCTCCAATTTTTTATTTTTTAGGTAAAGATGTGGTTTCACTACGTTACCCAGACTGATCTCAAACTCCTGGCCTCAACCAATCCTCCCACTTTGGCCTCCCAAAGTGCTGGGGTTACGTCTGTGAGCCACCATGCCCTGCCAATCGATGATTAATTTCATTGTACAGTGGTTTTCACCTGAGTGTGGCAGTTGCTGCCCCAATAGCAGTCAGGATGGAAGGTTAGAGTCACTAGCAATTGGGAACGAGAAATGTTCTGCTGCTGACACATCAGTATCAGAAATTACATGGGCTACAATGATTCTGAAATCAGAAAATAATAATATTCCCCTCTGAAGAGCCACAAAGCTTCCAGTCAACATGTTTTTCTAGGCCAGGCATGATGGCTCCTGCCTGTAACCCCAGAACTTTGGGAGGCTGAGGTGGGCGGATCATTTGTGGTCAGGAGTTTGAGACCAGCCTGGCCAATATGGCAAAATCCTGTCTCTACTAAAAATACAAAAATTAGTCAGGTGTGGCAGCACATGCCTATAATAATCCCAGTTACTCGGGAGGCTGAGGCAGGATAATCGCTTGAACCCAGGAGGCGGAGGTTGTAGTGAGCAGAGATCGCAGGGGGCAACACCGAAACTCCATCTCAAAAAAAAAGAAAGAAGCTGGTGGCGAGCAGTAGCTCATTTTGGGAGGCTGAGGTGGGCAGATCATTTGAGGTCAGGAGTTCAAGACCAGCCTGGCTGACATGATTAAGACTCCATCTCTACTAAAAATACAAAAAAAAAAAAAAAAAAAGCCGGGTGTGGTGGTGCGTGCTTGTAATCCCAGTTACTCAGGTGGCTGAGACAGGAGAATCGCTAGAAGTTGCAGTGAGCCCAGACCATGCCACTGTACTCCAGCCTGAGAAACAGAGCTCCATCTCAAAACAAAACAAAAAATACACTTTCTACATTAAACCTCTGATTACCCGTACAGTAGTCCCTCCAAATCCACAGGGGATAATTCCAAGACCCCCAGTGGATGCCTGAAATTGCAGATAGTACTGCACCATATATATGTTTTTTCCTTAACATACATATCTATAATTTGTATGTTAGGTACAGTAAGAGATTAACAATAATAAAATAGAACAATTATAACAATATACTACAATAAAAGTTACATGAATGCGGTGTCTCTCCCACTCTCAAAATATCCTATTGTACTGTGTCAGGGCGTAACTGAAACCACAGAAAGTGAAACCAGGGAAAGTGAAACCTGTCCAGTGGTACACTCCCATTCCCACAAGAGGACATGCGGCTAGCCTTCCTCCGTGCCCAAGCGATGGGGCCTCCCCAAGGGCTGCTGCAGCAACAGCTGCTTGCCTTCTTAGGGTTGCTCCAACTGGATTCACATCTGAGATGCCAGAAATGTTGGGTGAAGACTTCAATCCCAAAGGTAGAGGCTCCAGGCGTGCCTGCCTGCTTCTGCCCCTCAATGGTTCGCACCTAGCCTTGGGCACACCTGTTTCCTCTTCTTAACAGAATTTTAAAACATCTACTTTTCTATTTTTCCCATCTGCTGACAAGAAGAAAAAAGAAAAACAGAAAAAAACAGAAATGCTGACAAGAAGTCAAAAGGATTCCAGTAAATCTAAATAGCACAGGAGCTCAAAAGTGCACCAATGACAGTCCTGCTAATGATCCAGAATCTTAAAATTCAGATAATATTCACTATTTTAAATGACAGTAGAGTCCTCTATAAAATAAAATGGTTACTTTTTTCCTAGTAGTTTAAAGGAGTAAACTTGGTTACTCAATAAGGTAGCTGTAAGAAAATATTCTCCAGTAGTGAAACATAAATGCAGCGCTTGTAAATGTCCACATATAGATGAGTACCGTATAGTATTTCCCCTCTTAGAATGTAAGCTCAGGACAACCAATCCCATCCTCTCTTTATTCCCTCCAGTATATTAAGAAAAACAATGTATAAATATCAGACGCCAAATAAATACTACTGAAAAAAGTACTTTGTTTGAAATAAAGAGAAATTCTACCACGAGAATTTGTTTTTGATACAGTTTTCCCACACAAACTTCTGGATCAGCATACCAATAAAAATCAGCACTGCATCTTGGAATACTCAGGCAAAACTAATCAAATGGGAATCTTAAAATGCTTCATTCATCTTCTGAAATAGAAAATAAACAGACATTTGTTTCACTGCTTAAGATTTCCTATATTTTTTCTAAGGTAATAGTTTAGAAAGTACCACTTAGTTTCTCCCAACTTTTAGTTCCCATATTAGACCAACCCAAGGAATAATTTTTCTACTTTAAAAGTTTTTTCAGGTCAACATTCTGGGATCTAAAACTTAGTGTTGTTTCCTATTGGATCAAATTTCCTTAATAAACAAAGGAAAAGTTCAATGTTTAGAGTCAAAATCTCAAAATACATTACAAATATTGAGAGTTTCCAAAAGGATGTGTCAACCTATTCAACAGGTTGTGTCAACAGAGGACAAATGAGAGCATAAAAGATTTCTATTACATCACAGAATAAGAGAAAAAAAGTTAAAATCAAAGATCATTTCTTTCCCTCTCATCTTTCTTGTGAGGACCCTTCCCAAAGGTATTTCTTCTAGCACAGAAAAAGCAAAAAATCACAACCTGCCATCTGAAGATATTAAGGTACCCCTTACTACTAAGAAAATCTATTAACATATGAGCTCAAAATTCCAACTACTGAAGAAAAATAAAGCTAAAGGGAAAAAATACATATACTAATATAAAATAGACTCTGTATAGAACTCTACTGTAACACACAATAGAATCTGTATAGAAGTCTTTTGTAACACACAATAGAATTTTAATAGCATTTATTCCATTTGTCAGTTAATATAGACATGCTTCAGGAAAGACTGTACATAGGGTAAAAAACTATACTACTCAAAACTTGTTTTCAACACTATCCACTCTAGGATAGGAATCACAGGAGCTGAATCAGGTTTGTGGAAAAAAATAACAAATTTGTGTCTCTCAAAAATGTGATATTACAAAACATGTATTTGGTCTTCAACCCTGTTTCCTGGCATACAACTCCTAAAATCATAAGAATCTCCAAAATGATGTCTTTCTGTATGCTAGTAATTGATTGATGGCTGGCAGCCCCTAGGCAGCTTTAGTATGGGGGTTGGTCACCAGAAAGACCAAGTCATGATTAGAGGGTTGGAACCTTCAGTCTCATCCCCTAACCTCTGGAGAGAGGAGATGGGCTGACAGTCGAGTTGATCACCAGTGGCCGGTGGTTTAACGAATCATGCCTATGTAATGAAGTCTCCAAAAAAATCCAAAGGGATTGGGCTCAAAATGCTTCCAGATAGCTGAACACATAGCAGATCCTGGAGGGTGACACACCTAGGAAGGGCATAGACGCTCCCTGGCCCTCTTCCATACCTTGCCCTATACACCTTTTCACCTGTATCCTTTATAATATACACGTAAACACGTTTCCCTGAGTTATGTAAACTGCTCTAGCAAATTAAACCCAAAGACAGGGTTGGTGGGAACTCCAACTTAAAGCCAGTCAGCCTTCTGGCTGAAGTCCACAGGCCTGTACTGGTGGGGGGCATGGTAGAGGGTAGTTTTGGGGACTGAGCAGTTAACCTGCGGGAGCACTCAACCTGTGGGAGAGTGTCAGAAATGAATTAAAGGACACCTAGCTGGTGTCCGTAGCAGAAATGATTGTTGGTGAGGAGAAATCTCCATCAGTGGATCTTCTGTGTTGATTGGTGTTGCTGAAAGAACCGGAAAAAGCACACTGAATGTTGTTTTTTCCATGCTCTCTCATTAAATTTTAGGTATGCTGTCAAGTCTCTTTTTCTGTGACTTTCCTCCTGACATCTCTCCTTCTGTACATGATCCTCCGAGTTTCATTCTTAAACTCTGCTTTCCCCTTTCTAGAAATGTCATCCAAAGCTAGGTTTCAACTTTATTATTTTGGAACCACTGACCCACTAGATATTTCTTTTTTTTTTTTTTTTT
>NW_012106119.1:843825-844894 GCF_000951045.1 Mandrillus leucophaeus | reverse complement strand
TAGCTGGGACTACAGGCGTGTGCCACCACACCCAGCTAATTTTTGTATTTTTAATAGAGACTGGGTTTCGCCATGTTGGCAAGGCTGGTCTTGAACTCCTGACCTCAAGTGATCCTCCTGCCTTGGCCTCCGAAAGTGCTAGGATTACAGGTATGAGCCACCATGCCTGGCCTACTTTACTCTTATCTCCAGTATATTCAACTTATGACACTTGGACTATTATAAAAGCCTCCAAATAAATCTGCCCTCTGTCACTTCCAATTTTCTAAACACATTATACTTTTTCATGTTTCCTGTTGCTTGGAATATATACCCCAAACACTTACCTATTTAGTAAACTCTGAGTTCAAATGGTTTTGTGTGTGTGTGTGTGTGTGTGTGTGTGTTTTAGAGATGAGGTCTTGCTCTGCACCAAGCCTGCAGTGACACAATTGCAGCCTCCAATCTTGGGCTCAAATAATCCTCCCACCTCAGCCTCCCAAGTAGCTGAGACTACAGGTATGTACCACCATGTCCCGTTAATTTTTTCCTCTTTTTTTAAGAGGCAGGTTCTCACTGTTGCCCAGGCTGGTCTCAAACTCCCGGCCTCAAGCAAAATTCTCCTGCCTCAGTCTCCCGAATAGCTGGGATTATAGGCATAGGCCATGGCTCAGGAGTTAATGCATTCGTTAAGTAACACATCCTCTGGAAGAATGACTTTAAGGATTCAGGGAAAACTTAACAGATGTGCTAACATTTGTACCTAAGTCATTATCATAGTATATAATTAAGGTTTATTTTTAAAAACTGGGGTCTGCCAGTGCTATAAGATGAATTCTTAAAGTCTGTGTTTAAACAGTTCTATTTGTTATAAAGACAATTTCTCTTTTACAGTTTAAGTCATGATTGAAAGCATGTTCAACAAATACGCATGTTTAGGTGATGTGAGTTTATAAAACGCCATTTTCCTTACCAAATCTTTTTTTTTTTTTTTTTTTTTTGAGACAGGGTCTTACTCTGACACCCAGGTTGGAGAGCGATGGTGTGATCTCGGCTTACTGCAACCTCCGCCTCCTGGGTTCAAGTGATT
>NW_012106119.1:838402-839830 GCF_000951045.1 Mandrillus leucophaeus | reverse complement strand
AAAAAAAAAAAAAAAAAGTTTCTCTGGAATCCAAACAACATTTCTCTTTTTCTTTTTCTTTTTTTTTTTTTTTGAGACGGAGTCTCGTTCTGTTGCCCAGGCTGGAGCATAGTGGCGCAATCTTGGCTCACTGCAACCTCCGCCTGCTGGGTTCAAACAATTCTCCTGCCTCAGCCTCCCAAGTAGCTGGGATTACGGGCATGTGCCACTACGTCCGGCTAATTTTTGTATTTTTAGTAGACATGGGTTTTCACCATGTTGGCCAGGCTGGTCTCGAACTCCTGGCCTTAGGTGATCCACCCACAAAGTGTTAGGATTACAGGCAAGAGCCACCATGCCCAGCCTCCAAACATTTCTAATGATTTCACTTAACAGAAGAAACTTACATCAAGTTATTTCTGGAACATGGTACAGAAAACAGTTCCTAGGTTTAATGCACAGTACAGTTCAAAGTCCCAAAGTTTCATATTTAACATGATAAATGTCTGGCCTTCTGTCTAAATTTTCTTCCCAGATATTACTTTGAAAAAGGAGTTAGAAAGCTATTCATTTACTCTCAAGCCCAAGGCTTTACAGATATGGCTAACTAAATCACATGTCAAAGGAATAAACTAACTGAGAACTCCAAAGCCTCAGGGAAGAATTCCAAGGTTGCTATTTGGGCAAACCTGCCTGACTTTTCCAAATACAGTTTTCTGACAAAGTAGGAAAAATTCAAATACTCCTCAAAATTGGAGAGCACAGTACGAAATGGTCTGATCTTATATAGCAATTCTATATTCCATTTTAGAGATCTTATTTCCAAATTTATAGGAACATGAGGCCAAAAGCTAGTATCAAAAGGAAAAAAAGGAAATGTAAGAAGCTGAATACAGAATAAAAGCATTTAAGAAAGGAACAGGTTTGAATCTTCTTTGTCACAACTTGATATACACTTTTGAAATAAAAGGTATTAAAATTAATCAGGCATGTAAATGTTTAAGCAGATTTTTGTTTTGCCAGCTCATCAATTCACAAATTAGTACACATTTCCTAAGAATCCAGTAGACTCCTTCAGACACGGCTCGGATAACAGACAGATAAAAAATACAGAGATTACCAAAAGTAGTCTGTAAACTCCATGAAGAAAGAACCCATAACTATTTTATTCCCTGATGTTACCCCCAATGGGAAATGCATAACCTGATATGTAACACTGAGAAGTCATGGAATAGAACATATTTTAATAATCTGCTTTATCAAGTTGTAAGAGTATCAAAAAATCATAGCTATTTTAATATTAAATACCCAATGAGAGTCCCCATAAGATTTTTTTTTTTTTTTTGAGGTGGAGTCTTGCTCTTTCACTCAGACTTGAGTGCAGTGGCGCAATCTAAGCTCACTGCAACCTCTGCCTCCAGGGTTCACGCAACTCTCCTGCCTCAGCCC
>NW_012106119.1:832444-833577 GCF_000951045.1 Mandrillus leucophaeus | reverse complement strand
AAGACGGGCACGGTGGTTCACGCCTATAATCCCAGCACTTTGGAAGGCTGAGGTGGGCAGGATCACCTGAGGTCAGGAGTTTGAGACTAGCCTGGCCAAAATGGTGAAACCCTGTCTCTATTAAAAATTCAAAAAAATTAGCCGGACGTAGTGGTGCACACCTGTAGTCCCAGCTACTCAGGAGGCTGAGGTTGCAGTGAACCAAGATTGTGCCATTGCACTCCAGCCTGGGCGACAGGAGCGAAACTCAGTCCAAAAAAAAAAAAAAGAATCAAAAAAAGGCCAGGCACAGTGGCTCACACTTGTAATCTCAGCACTTTGGGAGGCCGAGGTGGGTAGATCACCTGAGGTCAGGAGTTTGAGACCAGCCTGGCCAACCTGGTGAAACACCGTCTCTACTAAAAATACAAAAATTAGCTAGGCATGGTGGTGGGCTCCTGTAATCCCAGCTACTTGGGAGGCTGAGGAAGGGGAGTCACTTGAACCCAGAAGGCGAGGTTGCAGTGAGCTGAGATTGCACCATTGCTCTCCAGCCTGGGTGACAAGGGCAAAACTCCATCTCAAAAACAAAACACAAAACAGAGAATGTATTTTTATTCACAGAAATGTTTCAGCACCTATATTCCCCATTGTGATCATTAAATTTTATGTCAACCTGGTGAGGCAATGGTTCCAAGCTGTTTGGGCAAAAAATGTCTACACATTGCTGAAGGTATTTTGCATATTGATTAGCATCTAATCAGCCGACCTTAAGTAAAGGAAATTACCCTCCATAATGTGGAGGGGCTACATCCAATCAGTTGAAGGTCTTGCTAAAAAGCAAAAACTGAGGAGGAACTCTTCCTCAAGACTCAGGACTTATAGACTCACAGAAATGCTACCCGAGTTGCCAGTTTGCTGTTCTGCCCAAAAATTTCAGACCCAAGACTGCAACACCAAGCCCTGTCCGAGTTTACAGACTGCTGCTTACTCTACAGATTTTGAACTTAGCAACTCCGCAATCACATGAGCCAATCGCTTAAAATACATTTATAATTTTAAAAAATACATACATATATATATATATATATATATATATACACACACACACCTTATTAAGTCTATTTCTCTGGAGAACCCTGACTGATATATCT
>NW_012106119.1:827343-828409 GCF_000951045.1 Mandrillus leucophaeus | reverse complement strand
TTTGAGACAGGGTCTTACTCTGACACCCAGGTTGGAGAGCGATGGTGTGATCTCGGCTTACTGCAACCTCCGCCTCCTGGGTTCAAGTGATTCTCCCACCTCAGCCTCCTGAGTAGCTGGGACCACAGGCACGCACCGCTACACCGAGCTATTTTTTGTATTTTTTGGTAGAGACAGGGTTTCTTCATGTTGCTCATGCTGGTCTCAAACTCCTGACCCCAAATGATCCACCTGCCTCAGCCTCTCAAAGTGTTGGGATTACAAGCGTGAGCCACCACATCTGACCTATAAAGCACTTTCTACATATATTTTGTCACTTAATCTGTATATAATAATGTGAGGAACACAGGTTTCTATTATCCCAATTTAAAGAAAGACCAGCCCAAGATATCACAATAATACACCCAAGACTGGAATCAAGATTTTCTATTTCTCTATGTTTTTTTTTCTACAAAGAAATCACAACCATCAAAGCTAATTTGGATAAAGAAAATAAATTCACATACTGAGTAATTATATGTACCAAACACAATATGAGATGGTTTATTTTTATCATTTAATCCTCACAAACATCCCTCTGCAGTGTGTTATGGTCTTCATTTGGCAGTGACGCTGTTTTAGCAGAGAGGTTAGATAACTTGTTTAAAGTCACAATTAGAAAGTGGCAGGGGCCAGGCACAGTGACTCACACCTGTAATCCTAGTACTTTGGGAGTCTGAAGCAAAAGGACTGCTTGAGGCCAGGAGTTTGAGACCAGCCTGGGCAACACAGTAGGACCTCATCTCTACAAAAAATAAACACTTTAGGAAGCTGAGGTAGGAGGACAGGAGTTCAACACTAGCCTGGGCAACATAGCAGGGTCTCATCTCCACAAAAAGTGAAAAAAAAAAAAACAAAATTAGCTGGGTATGTTGGCACAGGCCTATGGTCTCAGCTACTAAGGAGGCTGAGGCAGGGTGTTCACTTGAGTCTAGAAGTTCAAGGCTGCAGTGAGCTATGATCACATACTACTCTACTTCAGCCTGGGTGACAAAGCAAAACCCTGCCTTTAAAAAAAAAAAAAAAA
>NW_012106119.1:822360-825400 GCF_000951045.1 Mandrillus leucophaeus | reverse complement strand
AAGGTGAAACCCCGTCTCTACTAAAAAATACAAAAAACTAGCTGGGCGAGGTGGCGGGCGCCTGTAGTCCCAGCTACTCGGGAAGCTGAGGCAGGAGAATGGCGTGAACCCGGGAGGCGGAGCTTGCAGTGAGCTGAGATCCGGCCACTGCACTCCTGCCTGGGCCACAGAGCGAGACCCCGTCTCAAAAACAAAAAACAAAAAACACCATGGCATTAGTTACCATGAAGCCAGAGAGTCATTGCTTTCCTGCAAATCTAACATGTACACGGATACATATGGCATATAAATCTAAAATGTATTATGTACACATACTTTTGGAGGTACTATCTTATTTCTTAACAATCCCTAACATGACAAGCAGAAAATTCCAAGAGACAATTAAGAGACAATTTCCAACATCTGTACGTAATCTCCCTACTCAACCTCTCTTGAAACAACCGCACATATCAGCACAGCTAACATTTAAAAATACTTTTTTCACTATCACACTCTCCTCTTCCCTCAGATTCTAATAATATATTACAATTTTCTTTTTTCTTTTTTCTTTTTTTGAGATAGAGTCTTGCTCTATTGCCCAGGCTGGAGTGCAGTGGTAAAATTTTGACTCACCACAAACTCCACCTCCCAGGTTCAAGCGATTCTTGTGCCTCAGCCTCCCAAGTAGCTGTGACTACAGGCATGCGTCACCATGCCCAGCTAATTTTTATATTTTTCACAGAGACGGGGTTTCACCATATTGGCCAGGCTGGTTTCGAACTCCCGACCTCAAGTGATTCACCTGCCTCAGCCTCCCAAAGTGCTGGGATTACAAGTGTGAGCCACTGCGCCACGCCACATAATTACAATCTCTAGAGGCTCTTTTCTCATATGCTTGTGACTTAATCCCACTTGCAGAATACTTTGTCAACTAATCTGCCATAAAACAGTCTTTCTATGAATGTATATCACTAAAGTGCCCCCAAAACAGCTGTCAGCAAGCAACATACAATAACACTCACCCTCCTTACTTTATGTTTGGTTCTCTCTCTTCACATGTGGTTCGTGGGTACAGAAGTTCTTCCTCCACCCATTTTCACTCAGTTTATGTCTCTAGGCCTGCTCCCCAGAGGAAGATGATAAAAGCTACTCCTGCTTCCCAAAGCGTGGAACAACTGGCTCTGCTCTGTCCTCTTTCCCCAGCCCCTACCAGTGTCCATGGTTGGTCAGTCTTTCAGCTCATAGAGAGGGGAGCTTTGAGAAATACATCTAGTGACTTACCCCAGCAGCAAATCCCAGGTGGATACAAATGGTGAAAAGGGTAATTGGGAGATATTTTAAAAGAGATGTTTCTCCATGTGCCACAACAAACCAATGCCTGAAGCTGGGTTCGTGTTCACTGGTCAAATAATGTCCACTGCAGTGTGTTTCTTCACAGTATGACTGAGAAGGGGTGGAAGATTTAGAAGAGTTTACTGGCAATTTCTCTCTGGAGAGGAAAAGGGGCCAGAATGAGAAGGGAAAAAAGAAGGGGCTAATTTCTTGTTACTCTCCCTGCTACTCCTAGATGCTACTACTGACAAAAGTGTATTAAATAGGGACGCCAAGGAAACATGGGCAAAATAAGAAAGCTATCCACTAGAAACTAAGACAAGTAGAATTTTAGCTGGTAGCCAATGGGCTAAAGGTCAAATGCTCGGTTCCTTACCCCCTGTGGGGGGCAAGGCAGGAAGAGAAAAGCGGCTCTTGACTGAGTGGAGGATTCTATGTGACTGAATTTGCTGTTCCCCTTCTTGGCTCTGTTCTGAGAATCACAGACTGCCCCCCTCCCTGACAAGCGGACTCCAGCACCTGGTAGGGGTAAGAGAAGACAAGAGAGAAAAAAGGGAGACAGAGAAAGATAAAAAACATCAACAGCCATGTTGCCAAACTAAGCAACTAAATCAATGACATGAAAGAAAGAAATTAACAGCAATAACTAAGATAGAAAGGAATAAAATAGGATTATCTCAAGACAAAATAGGTCTCCTCCCCTTTGACACACTAACCAAATAAAACAGTAACCATTGGAAAAGAAATTTAACTATGATTACTTTTAAAATTAGAGGTTTACATACTAAAATTTAGGAAATACGTGTTAAATCTCCACGACTGGAATTTCAGAGTGTTTTATTCCAAATGAATATCTTAAAAGTATTCTGATAATTGCTTTTAAGAAATCATTTTTTAAAATAGAAGAAATGACCTTTAAGCTACCCAATGTTGTGAAAGTAACAAAACTGAGATTTTAAAACATTTAAATTTAAATGGTTATAGTTAAGAACACCCATAAATATAATGAACATATCAAGCCCACAAAAAAAGAAAAATCTTCATAGTAGGCTGCCCATATACTTTCTATACCGATTTAGAGTTGAGCCTAACTCCACAAAGATGTGGTAACAATATATATAACTAATGGGAAAATGACAGCATACTGAAAGAATTTACATAGCAGTTGCATTGAGCACGGTTAGTGTAATAACCCCACTCACAGAACAGAATTACCACCCCATCGCTATTCGCAAACACAAATGGAATGAAATAGTGGAATTACAAATGTGTGATCAGAGATAACGATATATCAAGGGCAGATTGAAATGATTACCACTCTGGTTTGGGCTTTTTTTTTTTTTGGTGGGGGGTGAGGAGTGTAATATGTACATCAGCCTCAAATTTTTAAAGAATCAAAACTAGACAAGCAATTATTTGGTCATCCCCTTCTCATTCAGAGGACTGTCAACGGAAAACGTGGAATGACTGTCACACTCTAAAATTTACACGTAAGGAGGAAAACGTGGAATCGAAAACAGGAGCTGCGGGACCGCAACACACGATCCTCCTCCCGCGGTCGCTCCATAGAATTTGTGGGAATGAGGGGCGGGTGTGTGCGGGGGGGTCGTCGCCGCAATCCCGAGGACACATCGGCAGCCCGCGGGTCCGACTCCAGCCGGCGTTCCCGGGGTTACCACACCCCCTCGCCGGCGGGGACACCACACTCCTTACACGCCCGAGGTCGCCG
>NW_012106119.1:779805-821620 GCF_000951045.1 Mandrillus leucophaeus | reverse complement strand
TCCCAGCTCCTCGCCCGCACCGGAGCCATCGCTGGCCTCGGGGGAAGAGAGGCGATGGATCGCGCGCGGGGAGCGAAAAGGGAGCGCGAGGGCGCTCCGAGGACGCGCCTCCCCACCCGCCCCCAAACCGTCTTCACTGAGAAAGGGAAACGGATGGGGGGTGGGGGCGAGGTTTGTTCCCAACTCGAAACCGCGAGATTAGTCCCTTCCGTTGTACGCCCTCCCCGCCCTCACATTCCCTGCTCAGGCCCCTTATGTCTGCGCCTGGAGCCACGACGCGAGCCCCCGAGCCCCTCGGGCGCAGGGTCCTGTCCGCATCCCCACGCCTCCCGCCCAGCCCTTCCGCCGGCCGCCGCCCGGAGTCCCCGCTTACGGTGGTTCCTCCCTCCCGTAGGCAAAGATATGGAAACAAAGATCATTCATACCTAGAAGGTCTTTATCCGTGACCGGACTAAAGACAGTATCTCTGTATATTGAGAGGCAAATTTAAAACCACATGATAAATTTCCTGGCTGAAGCGGGTTTGGAGATACAGGCGGGGTGGATAGCGCCAGCTCTGCCCCCTAGAAACCAGCGTAAACCTTGGACAAGTTAGTTGCTACGCTTCCTCAGAGCCTTTGTTGTGAAAAGATAAAAGTACAGTCCGGAGTCGTTGTGAGAATGAAATGAGATACTTTAAGAGCATTTTGTAAATTCCAAAACTATGTATAAAAAATAAAATTATAGCCCAAAGGAGGCTAAGAATATGAATGTTCAACTACGCTATTCCTTTTTCTTAAGGAAAAAAAAAAAAACCAACACCAAGGGCGACCGACGACCTCCAGGTTTACATGGAAGATTCACTTCCAAATAATGTCAGTCACCAGAGACACCAGGTGTGAGGTACAGTAGTGTGCTCACCAGTTTGCCTTCTTGTTGGTCTCAGCCCTGTCTCAGTGACCTCAGCCAACAACTTTTCACTACTCCACTCTCAGTCAATCGCCAATATAATTTCATTTTCTGCTTTTAACGAAATTTTGACAAATTTATTTCAGCGTCTTGAGAGTCCTTTAAGAGATGTAGCATAACCCGGGATGGTAACTTCTGGATCCAGATGGCCCAGATTGGATTTATGGTTCTGCTACCCATGTGATCCTCTGCAGTAACTTAACCTCTCTGTATCTTTATCTGATGAGCTGTAAAAGTGAGGATAAAAATAGTTACCTACTTCATGGAGTTGTCTTAGGAGTAAATGAGTTAATAAGTATATAATATTTAACACCTGACACAGATCAAGTGCTGTTCAAAGTGTTTAGTGTTATTGTAATGTTACATCAGTGAGTAACCTAGGATAGGCGTCTAGTTTTACAAAATTTAGAGGAACAAACGCCCTATAAGATAGATACACTATCTTGAGAACGAAGGGGATAAGGTCTACAGAACTAAAATGTTGCTATTTACTTCCACTCTGATATTCAACCCCCTGGGACATAAAGTATATTCAACTCAAAAACCAAGAGAAGCATTTTGTGATCGAGGAAAGCTTGAGCACAGAGAGACTAACACTGAAAATCTGGCAAAATAGACATAGTGAAATTGACACAGGGAAAAAATTGTACAGAGGATCAATAATAATATTTAAGCTATTCCTTCAGTCCCACTCTTAAGGAATCCAATTTGTGGTAACTGTGCATCTCCAGAAAAAGTGGGTTGTACTGGTGAAACTGTGGATAGGAAGTATGACTATTAACTCACTTGACTATTAACACTTAGAAGTTGTTATTCAGGGCCAGGCACAGTGGCTTACGCCTGTAATCCCAGCACTTTGGGAGGCTGAGGCAGGTGGATCACCTGAGGTCGGGAGTTTGAGACCAGCCTGACCAACATAGAGAAACCTTGTCTCTACTAAACATACAAAATTAGCCAGGCGTGATGGCGCATGCCTGTAATCCCACCTACTCGGGAGGCTGAGGCAGGAGAATCACTTGAACCTAGGAGGTGGAGGTTTCAGGCTGAGATCATGCCATTGCACTCCAGCCTGAGCAACAAGAGCGAAACTCTGTCTCGAAAAAAAGTTGTTATCAATGTATTGCTACTGTGTGCCATACACATTCTGAGATATTCTCATGTATATAACAACGTTGCTTTTGACTTAAGCTAACAGGGAGTAAAACAAAGCTCAGGAGGGTATTTATAAAAACAAAGCCAATGATAAGGCTTAAACAGATTACCATTATCGTGATATTGTTAAGATAATGTTTACGTAATGATCAAATTCATACATCATACTTTTTGTATGAAGTAATAAGGGGGCAAAAATTATTTATACCATTTCCATATTGGAAACCCAAGGTTCAGAAAGGCTGTACGTATATTCAGTCATAATCTTTGAGCATTCATGGTTGATATGTTTAGGCAGCTATGGACTCACATCTCCTTTGGGTAGCAACACTTGCTCAAAAATACTGTAAGTAGTTGTTCTTGGCATAATCATGCACAACTCATTTTTAACTAGTGAATTAATATTTTTTAGGAAGTTCGGGGGCGGGGGGGGGGCGGTCAGTTGAATCCCCTGGGAAGACATACTGTAAGTAACCTAGCATGTCTGGAGTCAGATCAATCTGATTTGAAATCCTAGCTGTATTTACTAGCAGCATGAGATCGTTGCTTAACTTCCATAAACCTCAGTTTTCTCATCAATAAAATGAAGATCATATTAGCACCACTTTATTAAGATAGAAGGATGAGTGAGGTAGCTCAAACATAATGCATAACATACTAAGTCTCAATGAATGTTAGCTATTATTATTCAAGACTAATTGATACCAAAACAGTCAAATAGCAAAGAGAAATTATACAATGTTCAGATATGTGTGATAATCATATAAATAGTCATATTTACTGCATATCCCTATGAGTGTGAGAACAACTCTATGGATGAGTAATGTCTTTGAGATGAAATTAGGGTTCATCCTTTGCCTGCGCCAAAACACTTCCAGATTTTTGCTCTTATTCCTAGACACATGAGAATCAACAGGAGGGACCGGACAGGGTGGCCCATGCCTGTAATTCCAGCACTTTGGGAGGCCGAGGCAGGTGGATCACCTGAGGTCAGGAGTTTGAGACCAGCCTGGCCCACATGGTGAAACTCTGTCTCTACTAAAAATACAAAAATTAGCCGGGCGTGGTGGCAGGTGCCTGTAATCCCAGCTACTGGGGAGGCTGAAGTGGGAGAATCGCTTGAACCTGGGGGTAGAAGTTGCAGCGAGCCAACATCGGGCCACTGCACTCCAGCCTGGGCAACAGATGGGTACTCTGTCTCAAAATAAATAAATAAATAAAAATCAACAGGAGGCCGGGTATGATGGCTCACACCTGTAATTCCAACACTTTTGGAGGCTGAGACAAGAGGATCGCTTGAGTACAGGAGTCCAAGACCAGCCTGGGCAACACGGGGATAGGCTGTCTCTATGTTTATTGTTTTTTGTTTTGTTTTGTTTTGTTTTGCTTTTTTGAGACGGAGTCTCGCTCTGTCACCCTGGCTGGAGTACAGTGGCAAGATCTCGGCTCACTGCAACCTCCACCTCCCAGGTTCAAGTGATTCTCCTGCCTCAGCCTCCTGATCAGCTGGGATTGCAGGCGCCCAGCTAATTTTTGTATTTTTAGTAGAAACTTGGGGTTTCACCATGTTGGCCAGGCTGACCCTGAACTCCTGACCTCAAGTGATCCGCTCACCTGAATCTCCCAAAGTGCTGGGATTGTAGGCATGAGCCACCTCACCTGGCCCCTATCTCTATTTTTTAAAAAAGAAAATAGAATCAACAGGAGAGCTTCCAAAAACTGATTAAATCAGCATTGGCGTCCAGGCACCAATATTTTTTCAGAGCCCTCCAGGGGATTTTAATACACAGACAGGGTAAAGACCAAGTTTATAGAACAGAGATGTTAGAATTAACTATTTGGTTGTGCTGAAATACACGTTATCTAGCCATTTCAGCTAGTCGGTCGGATTAGCTGATTAGAATATAACTAAATTTTCAGTACAGGCCAGGTGTGGTGGCTCACGCATGTAATCCTAGCATTTTGGGAGGCTGAGGTGGGCGGATCACCTAAGGTCAGGAGTTCAAGACCAGCCTGGTCTAACATGGTGAAACCCCATCTATATTAAAAATACAAAAATTAGCTGGGCGTGGTGGTGGACACCTGAAATCCCACCTACTCAGGAGGCTGAGGCAGGAGAATCACTTGAACCTGGGAGGCAGAGGTTGCCGTGAGCTGAGATAATGCCACTGTACTCAAGCCTGGGCGACAGAACGAGACTCCATCTCAAAAGAAAGAAAGAAAAAAAATTGCAATACAAAGCATTTTAAAGTTTTTGGTGGGATAATATGAAGATACTGGGGTCAAGGCCTATAAAAGTGAGGGTTTAACGAAAACAAAATCTCCCCTAACAGAGTTACCCAGGTCCAGTCAACCCCATGTCTCTGATTCTACTTGAGTACATAGGTATACATCTACATCAGTCAGAAAAACATAATTTACAAATGAAATAACAATAAATGGTTTGTCTATTGCAGGTCAAGCAAAAACCTTTAAGTGCCCTGTACACATGATCTGTTGCAAATCATTTCCCCCTGAGTTTGAAGACAAGGCAACTAGCGGGGATCTGCTCAAAACTAACGGCCTCGAAGTAGTAAAGAGAATTGTAAACAAGAATTTCATCTTTGAGATGGTTATCCTCAGGACCTAAAATAGTGTTCTTTGTGAAATATCTAACATTATTACTGCAAAATTCATGTGACTGGAGAAAAGGTGGTTGGTGTCTAATGTCAGAACCTTCACTAGCAAATAAGGAACAGTAGCGGCAGCTGCAGTAAATCTAGCTCTCCCCACTGCTTCCTCTCCTGGAGCCAGCCGGCTAGAACCAGCCTGACAACAGTCTGCAGTAGAATAGCTAAACACTGATCTAGGCTTTCTCCACCCACATCCCTCCTCCTTTTCCCTGCTCCATCTCAGCACATTAAACTGAGCTGTCTCTCTAACTACGCTAAGAAAATGCAGATGCCAGACACAAAGGGAGGAAAGACCATACATTGACTGAATCATAGAAGAGAAAGAATGGGTGGAAAGAAAAGACAGTCTTGGCAAGAAACATGATGTGGGTTTCCCCCTACTTCTTTAATTGTATGTGGTTAAGATTTTTTTTTCCCCTCTACCACATAGACATTACCTGGAATGCTTATTTAAAATGCAGATTCCTTGACCTCTGCCTCTGACCTCAATCAGCCTGTGTACCTGCATTTCTTGAGCAACTCAAAGTGTCTAAAATCGGCCGTTTATCTGCATTTGGAATAAGCATACTAAATGATCCTTAGACACATGAAAGTTTGAGCACAGCATCTTAGAGACCAAAATAACCATTTGTAAAATGCTCTTTATTTAAAGCCCTCAACGTTTATAAACTCATTGTAGCCTCAGGGAACATTCTAAGGTTGAGC
This sequence comes from Mandrillus leucophaeus, assembly GCF_000951045.1. Lineage (NCBI taxonomy): Eukaryota > Metazoa > Chordata > Mammalia > Primates > Cercopithecidae > Mandrillus > Mandrillus leucophaeus. The sequence goes on along the minus strand of NW_012106119.1, from coordinate 816,143 downwards.
AAATATTGTTAGTCCTCTCTGACTGAAGAGAAAATGAGGCAATGAAATTAAATCGTTGGCAGCAATTGCCCAGTCCTGATTTCCCCGTCTTTGGGAGGATCTTAGAAGTATAACAAACTGGGAAGAATGGAAGAAGAAAAAATGAGATAAGAAACTATGGAAAGGCACCTTAGAAGTGTTCTCATCTAAAGAATAGAGGAAGCATCAAATATTAAAGAAAAAAAAAAACCCTCTCTTGGTGCAGGGAAACATGACTGAATTTGTAGGTAATGCACTCCAGCCTGGGGCACAGAGCAAGACTCAGTCTCAAAAAAATGTAGACTTAGGCATGAGGATCACACCATAGAAATACTTGAAACACATAGTTACATCACTGTCCGCAGTCTCATAATAAACCTATCATATCTTAGAACATGGAAAGTTCTAACCCTACTGGGTTTGGATTATCTTCTTTTATTTTTTGTTTTGTTTTGTTTTTTGAGACGGAGTTTCGCTTTGCCGCCAGTCTGGAGTGGAATGGTACAATCTCGGCTCACTGCAACCTCTGCCTCCCGGGTTCAAGTGATTCTCCTGCCTCAGCCTCCCAAGTAGCTGGGATCACAGGCACACACCACCACACCCAGCTCATTTTTGTATTTTTAGTAGAGAGGGGTTTTCACCATGTTGGCCAGGATGGTCTCGATCTGTTGACCTCATGATCCACCTGCCTTGGTCCTCCAAAGTGCTGGGATTACAGGCGTGAGCCACTGCACCTGGCCTGGAGTATCTTCTTTTTACAGATGAGCAAACGGAGACACAGTAAGGTTAAGTAACTTGTCCAAAGTCACTCAGCTAGCAACATAGCAGAGCCAATATTTGAATCCAGGTAGCAAAGTACATGCTCTTAACTGCTTTGTCAAACACTTTTTGTAATCCCTCGGAAGACTATAAAAAGGATTGTCTGCAGTTTCCCCCAACTTCTTAGTAAAGTTTTACTTAAATATCAATGCCTGCTGTTTGGGTTCATGCTTAAGTAGCATTTACTAACGTGTGAAAAATAATGTTACATACATTATAATTTGCCACAAAGGACCTAAGAATCCATTAACTGAGCATCACTTCCAAAGATTCAACAAAAAATTGTTACTAACACATACATGATTCTTCAAATACGTATAGATTCTATTTTGATAAAGTATAACTCCATTTAAGTCACAAATGGATTTTCTACAGTCATAGAAGCTTTTTATCAATTATGCTTTTTCTCGAACTTCAGGCATGAAAAAATGACTGTATTGTAGGTAACTGTAAAATGTTTTGAGGTTTCAAAAGGGACCCACTGGCATGCTGGGACAAAGAGGGTTTAGCAGAAAATCCTGAGTTTAGTGGAGAAAACATGGCTTATTGCCTAATAGAGTGGCCAAAAGTAGGTCAGAGTCCCTGACAGTCACAGCTGGTAAGGAGTGATGTCACTAGAGAAATGGGGATGGGGGAGGTGGACTTTAAGGTGGGGAAGTAGAGAGACCCTTTGAGGGGGTGGAAGAGGGGAGATTTACAGAGGCAGGTTTTAAGTCAGCCTTTTGTAGGCTGATTGCGGAAACAGCTGAAGCCCCATTTTCTCCTCCCTATACCCAGCCTGCGTCCTCCCAGGCCTCACTCCCCACCTCTGCATCACCATCAGATCCCCTCTGCTGTAGACAAAGACACCAGAGAAAGGAATGGGGAGAAAGACAAACCTGAAAAGGAGTGATTTCAATAAAAGAGAGAAGGATGAGGAAAAAGTGAAGGAGACTTTAATCAAATCCAGGGAAACATGACAGAGGGGAAGAAATAACAAAGGAGAGAGGCAGATGGAAAAAAGAGTAGAATAAGTACAGGAGGAAAATATGGCTGAATGAAACAAAAGAAAGATTAATGAATGGAGCAAAAGGAGTGTTGGAAATACAATTTCTATTAATTATTTCAGTTTAAAATATTAATTAAGCAACATGCTGGGAAAGAGAGACATTATAATGGTTGCAATTTGAAGTCAAAATATGTAGTTATGTTTTGGCAACAAAGCAAAACTAGGATGCTCCCAACTAGGACGTCTCTTTTCAGCCCACATTCAATCTAAAAGTTATGCCGTCCTTGTGTTTACCAAATCTAGAAGAAAATCTCATGACTAAGTTAAATATCTTATTCCACGTATAGGTAGCCCCTGTTAAATTTTGCTAATAAAGTAATAACAATAACCATCTTTAGAATGTGGAGATAAGGTGTATTTTATTATCTCTATTTTGAAATATGTCATGCACGGCCAGGCACAGTGGCTCATGCCTGTAATCCCAGCACTTTCGGAGGCCGAGGCAGGCAGATCAGCTGAGGTCAGGAGTTCCAGACTAGCCTGGCCAACATGGCAAAACCCCATCTCTACTAAAAATAGAAAAAGTTAGTCAGGCGTGGTGCTGGGCGCCTGTAATCCCAGCTACTTGGGAGGCTGAGACAGGAGAATCTCTTGAACCCAAGAGGCCGAGGCTGCAGTGAGCCGAGATCCTGCCACTGCACTGCAGCCTGGGCAACAGAGCAAGACTCCGCCTCAGGGAAAAAAAAAAAAGAAATACGTTGTGCACTTCACACATTATTTTAAACATACACACAAATTCTCTAATCCTGTTCAATTAATCCCTGGATCAAAACTGAATGTCCTTTCATTATGCTTAACAGCCTTCCTTTAAGAACAATAATTTTTTTAATCATCTAAAAACAGTAATGCTCATTTCTGGATAATTGTTAAGGTTTAAATATCCTCTGGTATAACCAAAATATACCTGTAATATACATTATTTCAAGATAAACCATCCAGAAAGAAATTAGGGAGAGTAAGAACTGGAGTACCAGAAGAACTAAAAGTATACAGTGCCTACATCTGAAAGAATGTGTTGTTTTTCTTTCTGCTCTTCTTTACAATTTTCCTAAGAAAATAATTTCTATCATTTATCTTTTGTTTTCTCATTCCCCTTTCCCTAAATCTCCCTTTTCTTGTCTCTTATTGTAACAGCTTCTGTTTCCCTCTCATGTTGCCCCCATATTTTCTTCTAAATTCTGACTTTGTTGTGTCTTGGCTTAATCTGCCAGACTTCCACTAAACTTTCAGAGCTGGAATCAGAACAGTGCATTTGGCAAAAAGTCAGCCACACATACCACACAACCACAAACAAGCACTCTGGCTGCAAGATCTTTTCAACAATCCACTCCTGTTTCTTGCAGTCAGCAATTCACACAGGTTCATCCATGATCTGAAATAAGCAACACATACATTCTCACACATTTCACATGCACATGGCCTCTGCAATCAGCTCACAAAGACACAATGTCTGCAGAAAGGTCTTGCAGCATACACAGGCAGTGCATTCTCCACCCCTTTCATAAGCTCTTCCTGAATGGCTGTTTCTTCTAGACACCTCCTCCCCTCATGCTGCCTGGCAATGACTCCCCTCCTTTTCCTGCAGTTCTCCAAGTCCTAACTGCAGTGCCATCCATCACTCTCCTAACAGATCCTCAGGCAAAGCAATTGTTTCTTGAAGCTCTCCCCAGTCCCCTGCTTTTTTTTTTTTCTTTCCTGACTTGGAACTTGTTCTAGCAAGAGGACTGTCAGAACAGAATCTCCTTATGGAACACAATAATGTAGGCTGGTCCCCAGTACTCTAACTCCCTAATTTGTTTCAATAGATTTTAATTTTGACATGGATGGCTGAGGGAGAAAGCAGAAAGGAAGAAAAAAGAGAAGAAAATAGAAAGGAAGAAAGGAGGGAGGGGAGCCCTGGTAGAAATTTCATTTTGTCCAGGACAACTTGGGCAAAAGCAGAGACTTACAAAGGAAAGACAGAGAGCAGAGGCGGAGAGGAAATGGAGCAAGAAGTGTGAAAATAAAAGGAGAAACAAAGAAAAGAGGAAAAAATATGAAAAATAAGTTGTAACGTTTCTCTGGAGCTTTTTGTTTCTGGAGTGACCACAGGAGGATGGAGATATTAAGAAAAAGTTAACAGGAGAAACAGTAATGAAGAGGAAAATCCTTTGATGAGGTTGTATGTTTTGAAATGTCCTAAAAAGACAAAATAATCATCACAAATGTCTGCCACAAGGGAAATTTAAACTCCTAATTTGAAAGTACTCGTGATGCTTAGAGAGGAAGCACATTTGAATTTTACTTAGATTATTTGCCCAAATATTACAGTATTCGAGACACATACTAAAAAAATTATATTTTGTTTATCTGAAATTCACAGTAAACGGATCATCCTGTATTTATCTGGCAATCATGCCCTCAGGGGGATTCAGGTACATACTCAAATTTGAGAAATACTGGTATAAAGTAAGAAAGCCTGCATTTAGTGAGCGCATCTGAATCAGAATCACTTGAAGGTGGTTGCCAAGTACATATTCTTGCCCCACCACAGACACACCAAATTGAAATCCTCAGAGAAAGAGCAGAAGATTCTTCATTTTGTTATACATTGATGATTCTGATGCGCTAAAGTTCATAAACACTGATTTCTCCATAATCCCTCTGTGGAGCCCTCTCCAAATCTGCATAGGATTGAATGCTGCATCTATATATATGCAGCTGTCTATATAGCATTAACCTTTTAAAAGTCAGTGGAGGCCGGGTGTGGTAACTCACACCTGTAATCTCAGTACTTTGGGAGGCCAAGGTGTGTGGATCATCTGAGGTCAGGAGTTCGAGACCAGCCTGGCCAACATGGTGAAACCCCATCTAGACAAAAAGACAAAAAATAACCAGGCGTGGTGGCGGGTGCCTGTATTCCCAGCTTCTTGGGAGGCTAAGGCAGAAGAATTGCTTGAACCCAGGAAGCGGAGGTTGCAGTGAGCCGAGACCATGCCATTGCACTCCAGCCTGGGCAACAAGAGTGAAACTGTCTCAAAAAAATTTTTTTTTAAATTAGTTGGCCGGGTGCAGTGGCTCACGCCTGTAATCCCAGCACTTTGGGAGGCTGAGGTGGGCAGATCACCTGAGGTTGGAAGTTCGAGACCAGCCTGACCGACATGGAGAAACCCCGTCTCTATTAAAAACACAAAATTATCCAGGCATGGTGGCGCATGCCTGTAATCCCAGCTACTTGGGAGGCTGAAGCAGGAGAATTGCTTGAACTTGGAGGCAGAGGTTGAGGTTTCGGTGAGCTGAGATCATGCCATTGCACTTCAGCCTGGGTGACAGCGAGACTCCGTCTCAAAATAATAATAATAATAATAAATTAATACAAGTCAATGGAAAATGAAAATAAAAATACAACATAAAATCTGTGGAATGCAGTAAAAGCAGTACTTAGATGGGAATACACAGCAATGAATGCATATATTAGAAAAAAAGAAGCCAGGCATGGTGGCTCACACCTCTAATCCCAACACTTTGGGAGGCCGAGGTGGGCAGATCACTTGAGACCAGGAATTCAAGACCAGTCTGGCCAACATAGTGAAACCCCATGTCTAATAAAAATACAAAAATTATCCCTGGTGTAGTGGTCCCTGCCTGTAATCCCACCTACCTGGGAGGCTGAGGCAGGAGAATCCCTTGAAAACTGGGAGGGGGAGGTTGTAGTGAACCAAGATCACACCACTGCACTCCAGCCTGGGCGACAGAGAGAGACTCTGTCTCCAAAAAAGAAAAAAAAAGAAAAAAAGGAACATCTAAAAATTGCCGAATCTCAGCACTTTGTGAGACCAAGGTGGGCAGATCAGCCCAGGAGTTCAAGATCAGCCAGGGCAGCGTAATAAAACCTTGTATCTACAAAACATACAAAAATTAGCTGGGTGTGGTGGCTTGTACCTATAGTCCCAGCTACTCGAGGCTAAGATGGGAGAATCGCTTGAGCCTGGGGAGATTGAGGCTGCAGTGAGCTGTAATCACGCCACTGCACTCCTGGCACAACAGAGCAAGACCCCATCTCGAAAAAAAAAAAAAATCTAAAAATAAATAATTGAATTTAAGTGTCTGCCTTAGGAAGCTACAAAGGAAGAGCAAATAAATTTAATATACACAGAAAAAAAAGCATAGATATAACGAAACTGTAAACAGGAACTGAGAAAACCAATAAGAACCAAAAGCTAGTTCTTTGAAAAGTTCCATAAAGTCAATAAGCCAGGCTAATTAATTAAAAAATAAAAATAAATTAAAAAGAGGGATGAGACAAATTAATAATGTTAGAAATGAAAGATCATGGCCGGGCGCGGTGGCTCATGCCTGTAATCCCAGCACTTTGGAAGGAAGAGGCTGGTGGATCGCCTAAACTCAGGAGTTGGAGACCAGCCTTGGCAATAGGGTGAAAACCCTGTCTCTGGCTCTGGCTGAGCGGTGGCTCACGCTTGTAATCCCAGCACTTCGGGAGTCCGCGGCGGGCGGATCACGAGGTCAGAATATCGAGGCCATCTTGGCTAACATGGTGAAACTCCGTCTCTACTAAAAATATTTAAAAAATTGGCCGGGCGTGGTGGCGGGTGCTGGAGTCTCAGCTACTTGGGAGGCTGAGGCAGGAGAAGGGCGTGACGACCCGGGAGGCGGAACTTGCAGTGTGCCGAGATGGCGCCACTGCACTCCAGCCTGGGAGACAGAGGGAGACTGCGCTCCAAAACAAAACAAAAGAAAATCCTGTCTCGAAAAAAGAAAAAAGAAAATAGCTGGTCAAGGTGTCACGCGCGTGTGGTGGGGAGGCGGAGGTGGGAGAATCGCTTGAGCCTGGGAGGCGGAGGCGGAGGTTGCAGAGAGCCGAGATCGGGCTACTGCACTCCACCCTGGGTGACAGAGTCAGACTCCGCCTCCAAAAAAGAAAGTAAGAAAGAATGATGAAAGACTGCCGGGCTCGTTGGCTCACACCTGTAATGTAATCCCATCACTATGGGAGGGCAAAGTGGGTGGATCAGCGGATCTGCCGAGGTCAGGAGTTCGAGACCAGCCTAGCCAACATGGTGAAACCCTGTCTCTACTAAAAACACAAAAATTAGTCCGGGCGCGGTGGCTCACGCCTGTAATCCCAGCACTTTGGAAGACCGAGGTGGGCGGATCACAACGTCAAGAGTTTCAGACCAGCCTGGCCAATATGCTGAAACCCTGTCTCTACTAAAAATACAAAAATTAGCCGGGCGTGGTGGTGGGCACCAGCTACTCGGGAGACTGAGGCAGGAGAATCGCTTGAACCTGGGAGGCGGAGCTTGCAGAGAGCTGAGATTGCCGCACTGCACTCCAGCATGGGAGACAGAGTGAGACTCCATCTCAAAAAAGAAAAAAATAAATAAATAATAAAAAAATTAGCCAGGCATGGTGGTGCACACCTGTAGTCCCAGCTACTTGGGAAGCTGAGGCTGAGATTTGGCCACTGCACTCCAGCCTGGGCAACAGAGCGAGATTCCATCTTAAAAAAAAAAAAAAAGAAAAAAGAAATGAAAGAGCAGGCATCACTACAAATCCTATGGATGTTAAAATATCTGTCATAGATGTAAAAATCCTCAAAATATTAGCAAACTAAATGTAACAATTTAATAAAAAGAATTATATACTGCAACCAAGGCAGGCTCAATATCTGAAAAATCGATTAATGCAATCCATTGCATCAACAGACTAAAGAAGAAATATCACATGATCATACCAATAGATGCTGAAAGAGCCATTTGACAAAATCCAACAGCCATTCATGATCAAACAAAACTAACAACAACAAAAAAACTCTTGGCATTTTTAAATGAAATATGGGATAAAAATAAAAACTCTCCGAAGACTGAAAATGAAGAGGAACTTCCTCAACTGCATTAAGAACATCTACAAAGAAACTACAGCTAACATCCTGTTGGTGAGAAACTTGAAGCTTTCCCACTAAGACAAAGGACAAGGCAAGCATGTCTTCTCTTACCACTTTTCAATACTGAAAGTTCTAGCTAATGCAACAAGACATGAAAAGGAAATAAAATGTGTACAGATTGAGAAGGAAAAAATAAAAGTGTCCTTGTTCGCAGATGACATGATTGCCTATATAAAAAGTCTAAGAGAATTAAAAAAAAAAAAAAAAACTCCTGAAACTAATAAGCAATTCTAGCACAATTGCAGGATAAAAGGTTTACATACAAAAATTAATTGCTTTCTTATATATCAGTGATGAGCAAGTGTAATTTGAAATAAAAAAACACAGGCTGGGTGTGGTTGCTCACACCTGTAATCCCACCACTTTGGGAGGCCGAGGCAAGCAGATTGCCTGAGCTCAGGAGTTCAAGACTAGCCTAGAAAACGTGGTGAAACCCCGTCTCTACAAAATATGCAAAAAAATTAGCCGGGCATGGTGAAGTGCACCTGTAGTCCCAGCTACTTGGGAGACCAAGGCGAGAGAATCACTTGAACCCAGGAGACTTGAACCTGGAAGGTTGCAGTGAGCCACTGCCCTCCAGCGTGGGCAACAGGGTGAGACTCTGTCTCAAAAAAAAAAAAAAAAAGTGCTGGAACAACTGGACATTTACATGGGAAAAAAAAATCTAGACAATAGACACAGACCTTACACACTTCACAAAAATTTACTCACAATGGATCACAGACCTATATGCAAAATGCAAAAGATACCACTCCTATGAGATAACATAGGAGTAAATTTAGGCCGGGCGTGGTGGCTCACGCCTGTAATCCCAACATTTTGGGAGGCTGAGGCGGGTGGATCACTGGAGCTCAAGAGTTCGAGACCAGCCTGGCCAACATACTAAAAATACAAAAATCAGCTGGGTGGGGTGGCATGTGTCTGTAGTCCCAGTTACTCAGGAGGCTGAGGCAGGAGAATGGCTTGAAACGGGAGGCAGAGGTTGCAGTGAGCAGAAATGGTGCTACTGCACTCCAGCCTGGGTGGCAGAGCAAGAGTCCATCTAAAAAAAAAGGAGGCCGGGCGCGGTGCCCCACGTCTGTAATCCCAGCACTTTGGGAGGCCGAGGCGGGCAGATCACGAGGTCAGGAGATCAAGACCATCCTGGCTAACACGGTGAAACCCTAGGAGTGGCGGTGGGCGCCTGTAGTCCCAGCTACTTGGGAGGCTGAGGCAGGAGAATGGTGTGAACCTGGGAGGCAGAGCTTGCAGTGAGCCGATCACGCCACTGCACTCCAGCCTGGGCAATAGAGTGAGACTCTGTCTCAAAAAAAAAAAAAAAAAAAGGAGAAAATTTAGATGACCTTCAGTATGGCAGTAACTTTTCAGATACAACACCAAAGGCATAATCCTTTGAAATAACTTGGAAATAATTGAGAACTCCCATTGATAATTTGACTTTATCAAAACTACAAACATTGGTGGAGCACAGTGGCTCATGCCTGTAATCCCAGCACTTTGGGAGGCTGGGGGGGGGGGGGGATCACTTGAGGTCAGGAGTTCAAGACCAACCTGGCCAACATGGTGAAACTTCGCCTCTACTAAAAATACAAAAATTAGCCGGGTGTGGTGGCAGGCACCTTTAAGTTCAACTACTCCGGAGGCTGAGGCAGGAGAATTGCTTGAACCTGGGAGGCGGAGGTAGCAGTGAGCCGAGATCGTGTCACTGCACTCTAGCCTGGGAGGCAGGAGCGAGACCCTGTCTCAAACAAACAAAAAAACAAAATTACAAGCATCCACTTTGCTAAAGAGAATGTCAAGAGAATGAGAAGACAAGCCAGACTGGGAACAAATATTTGCAAAAGACACTTCTGGAAAAGGCATATTATTCAAAATAATACAACTCTTAAAAAAAAAATTTAACCTAAATTTTTAAAATGGGCAAAATATCTGAACAGAAACCACGTCAAAGATATACAGATGGCAAATGGGCATATGGAAAGCTGCTGCACATTATGTTTTATGTGTTATAAACACATTATTATATGTTATTGGGGGCATAACAATTAAAACATAAGACACCACTATGCCCCTGTGAGATTGGCCAAAATTCAGAACACAGACACCATCAAATGCTGGGGAGGCTGTGAAGCAACAGAAACTCTCATTCATTGCTGGTAGAACATAAAATGGGACAGCCACTTTGGAAGACAGATTGGTGGTTTCTTACAAAACTAAACATGCTCTTACCATGTGATCCAGCAATCATACTCCTTGGTATTCATTCATAGGAGATGAAACTTATTGCCACACAAAAACCTGCACATGAATGTTTATAGCAGCTTTATTCATAATTGCCAAAACTTGTGGGCAATCAAGACGTCCTTCAGTAGATGAAAGAATAAATGAACTGTGGTATATTCAGACAATGGGATATTAATCAGCAATAAAAAGAAATGATCAGGCCTCCAAAAGACATGGAGGAAACTTAAGAGCATATTACTAAATGAAAGAAGTCAATCTGAAAAGTCCATATACTGTATGATTCTAACTATATGACATTCTGGAAAAAAACAAAACTACGGAGATGTTAAAAAGATCAGTAGCTGCAGGCCGGGCGCGGTGGCTCACGCCTATAATCCCAGCACTTTAGGAGGCTGAGGCGGGCAGATCAGCTGAGGTCGGGAGTTCAACGTCAGCCTGACCAACATGGAGAAACCTCATTTCTACTGAAAATACCAAATTAGCTGAGTGTGGTGGTGGACTCTGAGTGATGATGTGTCAATGTAGGTTCATCAGTTTTAACAAATGTACCACTCTGGGTCAGTGATGTTGGTGCTAGAGGAGGAAATGCATGTTAAGGCGAGGAATACATGGGAACTCTAACCTGCCTTTCAACTTTGCTGTGAACCTAAAACTTCTTTAGAAAATCAAGTCTATGTAAAAAGAAAAACGGGTTTAAGATGTGGCATGTTTTGCCATGTTGCCCAGGCTGACTCAGCCTCCCAAAGTGCTAGGATTACAGGCACCACGCCTTGTCTTTCTCCACCATCTTTGGTTTGTTTGTTTGTTTTTGAGACCGAGTTTTGCTCTTATTGCCCAGGCTGGAGTGCAATGGTGAGATCTCGGCTCACCCCAACCTTCGCCTCCCGGATTCAAGCGATTCTCCAGCAGGCATGCTCCACCACGCCCGGCTAATTTTGCATTTTTAGTAGAGAAGGGGTTTCACCTCATGTTGGTCAGGCTAGTATCCAACTCCTGACCTCAGGTGATGCGTCCACCTCGGCCTCCCAAAGCGTTGGGATTACAGGCGTGAGCCACCGTGCCCGGCCTTTCTCCACCATCTGAAGCAGTTAGTATTACTGATGGAAATGGGTTTGACCATTTGTTTCTTTATATTTGGGGGAAATAAAAAAATAAGAATCACTTGTTGCTCTTTCCCACGAAATTCTTGACTCCTTGACTGATTCATCTTTTTAAAATATCAGTACTCAACGCAGTGCCTGGCATTGAGAAGGAAACCGACTATAAATGAAGTACAGGTCTTAGTCATCAGGAGCCTTTCATCCTGTCGGCATAGTTCAATATTCTTGCTACAAGAACTATATTAGCAATCAACTAAAGTGTAAACCCCTTGGAAAGAAAAGCAACTCGATGGCAAGGCTCTGGAGGTTATTTGTTGCCCTCTTGTGTCCCATTTTAGGAACTACAGACTCTTCCCTCCACTTTCAAGAATTCTGATCCTTTTATGTGTTTTTAAATTTACGTATTCTAAGAAATACATTTGTTTCTCTACAACCTCACACAGAACACTTTTGACGCCAGATGTGCGAGTTTTTTTTCCCCACCCTGACCAGATTCTCCAACACCAGCTGGGTGTCCTACAATCCAACTCAATACTGACATTATCTACCTGCAGTCGTGTCAGATCCCACAAGCTCAGAGCTCAGTCCCATAAGACTGCTCCCACCCAGATGCCAATTGAAAGTCCCGGTACTTCTGACTGACCAGCTATAAATTTTGGAGTTCCCATGACCTCCTCCTTGTGTTCCATCATTTGCTAGAATGGCTCACGGAATTCAGGAAAACGTATTACTTACCAGTTGATTATGGAAGATGAACAGCCAGATAAAGAAGTCTGGAAGAGTCCTGAGCACAGGGTCTTCAGTCCCGGAGTTGGAGTGCACCACCCTCCTAGCAGTTGGAAGCAGCCCACGAATCCATAAACGCGGAAGCTCATCAAGACCCACTGTTCATGAGTTTTTATAGAGCTTTATTTCCAGCCCCCTCTCCCGCCTGCTTCCCGAAGGTCAGTGGGTGGAGCTGATAGTTCCACTCCTCTTATCCCTTGGTCTTTACCTGAGCAGTTTCATCCGGAACAGGAGCCACGCCTTACGTCATGTATTAACGTAGCACAAGTTCAGGTGTGACTGATGTTATGCAAGATCAGGGGCTTGTTGTGAATAACAAAAGACACTCTTATCACTCAGGAAATTCCAAGGATTTTAAGGTTTCTGTGACAGGAACCAGGCCCAAAGACCAAATGTATTTTTTATTATACCACACTTATTCTATAAATATATATATTTGTACAATTGCTTGTTTACATTGGCAGCAACCCTCAAAGCACTGGTATATGAAGACCAGACCTGCCAGACGCAGTGGCTCATGTCTGTAATCCTAGTACTTTGGGAGGCCGAGGAGGGTGGGTCGCTTGAGCTCAGGAGTTTGAGACCAGCCTAAGAATGGTGTCCATATGCTATGGTGAAACCCCATCTCTACAAAAATTAGCTGGGTGTGGTGGTGTCGACCTATAGTCCCAGCTACTCGGGAGGCTGAGGTGGGAGGATCGTTTGAGCCCAAGATTGTGCCACTGCACTGCAGCCTGGGTGACAAAGTGAGATCCTGTCTCAAAAAAAAAAAAAAAAAAAAAAGACCAGACCTAAAGAACAGCAGCTTTGACCCCAGGAACAAGGGGCTTGTAATACATAATGCGTCATCGTAAGTTTGTTTCCTTTAGATGGGTCTTTTAGATCTAGCACACACAACTTTTTAGAATACCATTCCATAATAGATGCAGGTCAAGGTCACACATTAAAATCTGCCCTAATTGTCATTTTGCTGGGAATGAGAGTCCCTGACTGTCTTGGGAAGATCTCTAGCAACGCTTTTCATCTTAACTGAATGAGGCAGTGCCCTCTGCAGTCCAATAACTTCAATGCCTGAACCCGGACAACATAGCGGTGTTACAGGAAAGGGGTCCCGATCCAAACCCCCAGAGAGGGTTCCTGGATCTTGCACAAGAAAGAATTCAGGGTGAGTCCACAGTGCAAAGCAAAAGCAAATTTATTAAGAAAGTAAAGGAATAAAAGAATGGCTACTCCAAAGACAGAGCAGCCCCGAGGGTGACTGGTTGCCCAATTTTGTGGTTATTTCTTGATGCTATGCTAATAAGGGGTGGCTTATCTATGCCTCCCCTTTTTTTGACCATATAGGGTAACTTCCTGATGTCGCTATGGCATTCGTAAACTGTCATGGCATTGGTGTGAGTATAGCAGTGAGGAGGACCAGAGGTCACTCTTGTGTCCATTTTGGTTTTGGTAGGTTTTGGCTGGCTTCTTTACTGCAACCTGTTTTATCAGCAAGGTCTTTATGACCTGTATTTTGTGCTGACCTCCTGTCTCATCCTGTGACTTACAATGCCTTAACCCTCTGGGAATGTAGACCAGTAGGTTTCAACCTCATTTATCCTGCTGCTATTCACGATGGAGTTGCTCTGGTTCACATGCCTCTGACAGCAGGATGACTCGCAGGCTCCGCTCAGGCCTCACCTCATCTTTCACTAGTTGCTGTGAGAAGAAATATTTTTCTTGGTTTTTAAATATGAAAACAAGATCTTGTTGTTCGTGGTCTAAAGGAGAATACAGAGTAGACATGAGGCCGTGCATCACTTGGACTGTGTGAAGAAGGCATGAATTTGCTCTGCTACCACTTGTCCAATAATCTGCTCGAGTTCTTGGATGGAATCATTACTCAGCTCCTGGATACTTGGAAACTTCTGTAGCAAAAGGAAGGCTTTAACTTTTCCAAATCCTGGAATCTGCTGCACATTTCAAAGAAGGAATGGGTCGGGTGCAGTGGCTCATGCCTGTAATCCCAGCACTTTAGGAGGCCCAGCCAGGCGGATTACTTGAGGTCAGGAGTTCAAGACCAACCTGGCCAAAATGGTGAAACCTCGTCTCTACTAAAAATACAAAAATTCGTCAGGCGTGGTGGTGGCGGGTGCCTGTAATCCCAGCTACTCAGGAGGTTGAGGCAGGAGAATCACTTGAACCGGGAGGTGGAGGTTGCAGTGAGCCAAGATCATGCCACCACTGCACTCCAGCCTACATGACAAAGTGAGACTGTCTCCAAACAAAAACAAAAACAAAGAATAAATGGCTCAGAAAACAGAGCCCCTTTCTTCCTGAGAAAGGATTTTTCTAGAGCTCTTTGGTTTGCTCTTCAAAGCATCCTGTGAGGCAGGATGCTTCCATCTGGTTGGCCATCCCAAGGTCAAGCATAGTGAACTTCTGTATGGCTGGAAAGTATTGTTCACTCATATGAGCTTTTTCAACTACTACAACCCCTTGAAGATTACTGGAATTCCTAACCTGACCAAGCCTCTTTATGTAGCTATTTTCTGGCTACTGAATCAGCTTCAGTGACATAAAGAATGAAGAATCTGCTAAATAGGTAAAAATCTGATGTCAGACCATCCTGAAAAATGAGCTTAATTTTCCTTTGCATCCCCTGCACCAGCTGGAATCCGTGCTATTTCTCAGTGACCACAATGAGGGAAATGCAAGACAGAGCTTGAACGGTCTCTCCTGCACACAGCCCTGCATTCCAGAAGCTAGGGCCTCTGGCAGGATCTCATCTGCAGAGTATTCTTTCAAAGACTGAAATTATTTGCCAATGTCTTAGAAATAAGAAAGACTGCCGGGCGCAGTGGCTCATGCCTGTAATCCCAGCACTTTGGGAGGCCGAGACAGGCCAATCGCCTGAGGTCGGGAGTTCGAGACCAGCCTGACCAACATAGAGAAGCCCCATGTCTATTAAAAATACAAAATTAGCAGAGTGTGGTGGTGCATGCCTGTAATCCTAGCTACTTGGGAGGCTGAGGCAGGAGAATCGCTTGAACCCGGGAGGCGGAGGATGCGGTGAGCCAATATCTCACCATTGCACTCCAGCCTGGACAACAAGAGTGAAACTCTGTCTCAAAAAAAAGAAAAGAAAAAAAGAAAGACCGGCTGGGCGTGGTGGCTCATGCTTGTAATCCTAGCACTTTGGGAGGCCAAGGTGCGAGGACCACTTGAGTCCAAGAGGTGGAGACCAGCCTGGGTGACATAGCGGGACCCTGTCTCTATTTTTAAATTAAAAAAATATATATTTAATTAAAAAACAGAAAAATAAGAAAGACTTCTGAGCTTTTGAAGAACTGTAAGTAATTCAGTATGGCTAAAAAACAAGGGAGAAGGCTGGGCGAGTGAGCATGGTGGTTTACGCCTGTAATCCCAGCACTTTGGGAGGCTAAGATGAGCTGATTGTCGAGTCCAAGAGTTTGAGACCAGCCTGGGAAACATGGCAAGACTCTGTCTCTACAAAAATAAATAAATAAATAGGTAAATAAATAAATGAATAAAATAAATTAGCCAGACATGGTGGTGCATCCCTGTAGTTCCAGTTACTTGGGAAGCTGAGGTGGGAGTATCACCTGAGCCCAGGAGGTGGAGGTTCCAGTGAGCTAAGATCATGCCACTGAACTCCAGCTTCGGTAACAGAGCGAGACCCTGTCTCAAAAAAAGAAAAAAAAAAAAAAGGCAAAGGTTCTGGGGTGGGTAGGTTGGAGCACTGATGACACAACATAAAAATATTATGAATAGCTGTGTATGTCATGCTAAGGAGTTTCATCCATATCCTAAGAATAATGAAGAGTGTTTATAGTTTTTAAACCAGGGAATGACTTAATCAGATTAGTGCTAAAGAGATTACTCTGGCTGCTTTGTATCATAAAGATGGGGAAGCATGGATGGGAACTGGGGGGTCACTTAGGACTCTGTTAGAGTAATGACTGAACAGAGCTGAAGCCGTGTGGAAAGAATAGAAGATGGATGGATTTGAAAGATAGTAAGGAGGTAGGCTCAGTGGGATTCTAATGATAAAGGGTGTGGTGTGTGATAAAGGGTGTGGTGTGTGATAAAGGGTGTGGTGTGTGTGCTGGGACTCAAGTTAGGCAAAGAGAGAAATTGAGGAAAATGAGGATGATTCACACATATTTCAACTGTGTGACTTAGTAGATCATGGCGCCAGTCTAGCTGAGGGCGGGGGTGCACTGTGCAGGAAGATGACAATTCTGTCCCAGACGTGTTGAGCTATTAGGGATTTAGCTAGATCAACATTTATCCACACATTTTTCTTGAGCTTTTCCTGTACTACAGGTGGTGGAAAATGAAAAACTACATATCCAAGACTCTCCTACAGCTAGAGTTTGAATGTGATTTAGGTTCCAGCGACTGTATATGCTAGAATGAGACTTGAATTAAAAACCAAGCTCAGTGAGAAGAACAGCAAGGAGTGAGCATCCAATTTCTTAGTGTGGACAATAGCACAGCCAGGGTGGTTCTCATGCCCGAGTGGTGACATTCCAATATTGGAAGATGGCCCCTAGATGGTGGGAGAAGCAATAGAGTCCCTTGGTAGTCACTCCTGGGGGCTCAGACTAGAGTGTTTCTTTAGCTTTTCCCCTTTCTGAGTGGACTTTCTGTAATTAAAGCCTATCTGACTCAAGGTGTCTATGGGATGTTCAAACAATGATGTGCTATTGCATATTCAGACTTAGAGTTGAGGACATAGATATGTGAAAATAAGTACACTGTAAAAGCTGTTGAGCTGCGTGTGGTCGCTCACACCTGTAATCCCAGCCCTTTGGGAAGCCGAGGCAGGTGGATCACCTGAGGTCAGGATTTCAAGACCAGCCTGGCCAACATGGTGAAGCCCCATCTCTACTAAAAGTACAAAGATTAGTCAGGTGTGGTGGTACACACCCTTAGTGCCGGCTACTCAGAAGGCTGAGGCAGGTGAATCACTTGAACCCAGGAGGCAGAGGTTGCAGTGAGCTGAGATTATGCCACTGCACTCCAGCCTGGGCAACAGAGCAAGACTCTGTCTCAAAACAAAACAAAACAAAACAAAACAAAAAAACAAGCTGTTGGGGGCCGAGCACAGTGGCCCACTCCTGTAATCCTAGTACTTTGGGAGGCCAAGGCTGGGGGATCACTCAAGCTCAGGATTTCAAGACCAGCCCAGGCAACATGGTAAAAACCTGTCTCTACAAAAAAATACAAAAAATTAGCCGAGTGTGGTGGTATATGCTCATAGTCCCAGCTACTGGGAGAGCTGAGGTGGGAGGATCGCTTGAGCCTAGGAAGTCATGCTACTGCACTCCAGCCTGGGTGACAACATGAGACTCTGTCTCAAAAAGAAAAGCTGTTGGAACCCCTCAAAACATTTAAACCTTGCCAGAGATGAGACTGATCTGAGTCACATGTGGCTATAACATGTTTCTCAGATTATAGATTAACTCGTTTTCTCATTTTTCTTGTCCCGTACAATGACTAGAGAAAATTAAACGACGTCAGGGACAAAAACCTCCTGCCTTCTTAATTAATGACCTTTGGTACAGATTAACTTTTTCTTTGTTGTTCTGCCTTGCTTAGACCAGACACAGAAAACCCATGACTATTACACTTCTGTAAAAAAAAAAAGAAAAAGAAAAACAAGAAAACAACTATATGTACTCTCCCAAAAAGAAACACTTTTATAACCATTCAGTTTGCTATAACTATGTGCCAACCTTGTCTAAAACGAGTTGTAATCCTGCTCAAAGTTCCTCTGTCTACATAAATAAACCCTTAACTTCCTGACTTCACAAAGCTGACTTTCTTCTTTTGGAGTTGATATTTCCAGGTGTGCCATCTTCACACTTTGCACTGGAATAAACTGTTTTGAAATTAGATCCTGACCCTTTTGATTATTTTAGGTGACAGATAGAGTTTAGACTGAAGTATAGATCTGGGAGAATAAACCAATAGATGGTAAATGAAGAATTGGGAGTGGATTGAGGAGAGGGAGAAAGTACAGTAAAAAGAGAGGTGGCCAGGCCAGAACCTTGAAAACCAGCACTTAAGAGTAAACAGAAGAAGAAGGAAAAAAAAAATGTAAAAGAACACTAGAGAGGTGTTAAGAGGAAAACAAACATCTGTGATATCATAGATGTCAAGAGGAGTGGACATTTCAAAAGTAGGGACTGGTCAGCAGTGACTAATGTTTCAGAAAATAAGAATGTAAGACTGAAATGTGTCTGTATTATTCAGCAACAAAGAGGTTCTTGTGTGACAGCTTTTCTTAGAACTGTGAGAAAAGGGCCAGATGCGGTGGTTCACGCCTGTAATCCCAACATTTTGGGAGGCCGAGGTGGGTGGATCACCTGAGGTCAGGAGTTCGAAACCAGCCGGGCCAACATGGTGAAACCCTGTCTCTACTAAAATACAAAAATTAGCTGGGTGTGGTGGCAGGCACCTGTAATCCCAGCTACTCGGGAGGTTGAGGCAGGAGAATTGCTTGAACCCATGAGGTGGAGGTTGCAGTGAGCCAAAATTGTGCTATTGCACTCTAGCCTGGGTGACAGAGCGAGATTCCCTCTCAAAAATAAATAAATGAAAGAAAGAAAGAAAGAATTGCAACAAGAGGCTGGATGCAGTGGCTCATGACTGTAATCTTAGTACTTTGAAAGGCTGAGGTGGGCAGATCACTTGAGGTCAGGAGTTCAAGACCAGCCTGGCCAACATGGTGAAACCCCATCTCTACTAAAAATACAAAAATTAGTTGGGCATGGTGTCACATGCTTCTAATCTCAGCTACTTGAGAGGCTCAGGCAGGAGAATCGCTTGAATCTGAGAGGCAGAGGTTGCAGTGAGCTGAGATAGCGCCACTGCACGCCAGCCTAGGCAACGGGGCGAGATGCTGGCCCCTGGTGCCCTAAAAAAGGAAAAAAAAAAAAAAAGAAAAAGGAAAAAAAAAGAACTGTGAGAAGAGGTGAGTTAGGCTTCAGGGAAAGGGCAAAATGTAAATGTTGACTATTTGACACTTAACTGTTGAAACGATGAGGCGTAACTTCAGAGATGCTGTGGAGGACTAAAGATGACTGCAGGTTTGTTTTTTGCCACTCTTCCCAGGAAAAGGTAGAGTTCATTTCTCTTTCCCTTAAATTGGAACTGACCCTGTGGCTTATTTGAACAAACAGAACATGGTGGGAACTTCTAAGACTGAGCCTTAGGAGATGTGATGTTTCTTCACGTGCTCTCTTAACCCATGATTGTGCTGTCAGAAGACCAAGTGAGGCCGGGTGCAGTGGCTCACGCCTGTAAACCCAGCACTTTGGGAGGCTGAAGCGGGCGGATCACCTGAGGTCAGAAGTTCGAGACTAGCCTGGCCATCATGGTGAAACCCCGTCTACTGAAAAATACAAACATTAGTCAGGCATGGTGGCATGCACCTGTAGTCCTAGCTACTTGGGAGGCTGAGGTAGAAGAATTGCTTGAACCTGGGAGGCAGAGGTTTCTGTGAGCCAAGATCGTACCACTACACTCCAGCCTGAGTGACAGAGCAAAACTCCATCTCGGGAAAAAAAAAAAAAAAAAAAAGCAGCTCCAGTGAGTTGGTGGGGATACTACATGGAAGATAACTGAGGCTTCTGCCAAGAACCCTATTTGGGATTCCCACTGGCAGCTAGCAGCAAGTAGCTATTCAGCCATCCCTGCAGCCCAGCTAACGCTATGAAAAGCAGAATTACTACCTGATCAACACACAGAATCAAGAAAAATAATCATTATTGTTGTTTTTAGTCACTAAATTTTGGTGTAGTTTGTTAAATAGCATCATTCAGGGAGTTGAGGAGAATGCTCTTCAAATGGAAAGGTATCAGTGATTCACGAAAACTTGTCAGTAAGGAGTATTTGAAAGACCAGCTGTCACTGCTCTCAGTACAGCTCTGACTGTCACTGTATTAGGCTGTCGTTGCATTACTCTGAAGAAATACCTGGTCAGAGGCCAGGTATGGTGACTCAGGCCTGTAATCCCAGCACTTTGGGAGGCCAAGGCAGGTGGATCACCCAAAGTCAGGAGTTCGAGACTAGCCTGGCTAACATGGTGAAACCCTGTCCCTACTAAAAATACAAAAATTAGCTGGGTATAGTGGTGGGCGGCCTGTAATCCCAGCTACTCAGGAGGCTGAGGCACGAAAATTGCTTGAACCTGGGAGGTGGAGGTTGCAGTTAGCCAAGATGGCACCACTGTACTCCAAGACTAGGTAATTTATAAACAAGAGAGGTTTAATTGGCTTATGATTCCACAGGCTATACAGGAAGCAAAGTGGCATCTGCTTCTGGGGAGACCTCAGGAAGCTTTTACTCATGATGGAAGGCAAAGCAGGAGCAGGCCATTCACATGGTGAAAGCAGGAGCACGGGGAGGTGGGGAGGTAGCACACACCTCTAAATGACCAGATCTCGTGAGAACTGATATGATTTGGCTATGTCCCCACCCAAATCTCACCTTCAACTGCATCTTCTAGGATTCCCATGTGTCATAGGAGGTACTCAGGGGGAGGTAATTATATCAGGGTGGGGGGTCATCTTTCCCATGCTATTCTCGTGGTAGTGAATAAGTCTCATAAGATCTGATGGGTTATCAGAGGTTTCCGCTTTTGCTTCTTCCTCATTTTCTCTTGCTGCTGCCATGTAAGAAGTGCCTTTTTCCTTCCACCATGATTCTAAGGCCTCCCCAGCCATGTGAAACTGTAAGTTCAATTAAACCTCTTTTTCTTCCCAGTCTTGGATATGTCTTTATCAACAGCGTGAAAATGGACTAATACAGTAAATTGGTACCATTAGAGTGGGGTATTGCTGAAAAGATACCCGAAAATGTGGAAGCGACTTTGGAACTGGGTAACAGGCAGATATTAGCACAGTTTGAAGGGTTCAGAAGAAGACAGAAAAATGTGGTGTTGTGGGAAGTCAGGGACCCCGAATGGAGGGACCGGCTGAAGCTGCGGCAGAAGAACATAAATTGTGAAGATTTCATGAACATTTATTAGTTCCCCAAATTAATACTTTTATAATTTCTTATGCCTGTATTTTCTGCAATCTCTGAACATAAATTGTGAAGATTTCATGGACACTTACCACTTCCCCCATCAATACCCTTGTGATTTCCTCTGCCTGTCTTTACTTTAATCTCTTAATCCCATCATCTTCTTCCTAAGCTGAGGAGGATGAATGTCGCCTCAGGACCCTGTGATTGTGTCAGTTGCACAAATTGTTTGTAGAGCATGTATATTTGAACAATGTGAAATCTGGGCATCTTGAAAAAAGAACAGGATAACAGCCATGTTCAGGGAACAAGGGAGGTAACTTTGAACTGGCTGCCAGTGAGCTGGACGGAACAGAGCTATATTTCTCCTCTTTCAAAAGCAAATAGGAGAAATATCGCTGAATTCTTTTTCTCAGCAAGGAACATCCCTGAGAAAGAGAATGCGCCCTGAAGGTAGGTTTATACACGGCCCCTTTAAGGCTTGCCGCCTTTTACAGTGGAAGCCGAAGGGATGAAATAAGCCCCGGTCTCCTGTAGCACTCCCAGGATTATTAGGATGAGGAAATTCCCGCCTAATAAATTTTGGTCAGACAGGTCGTCTGCCCTCAAACCCTGTTTCCTGATAAGATGTTATCAACGACAACGCGTGCCTGAAACTTCATGAGCAATTTTAATTTCCCCTCATCCGGTGGTCCTGTGATCTTGCCCTGCCTCCATTTGCCTTGTGATATTTTATTACCTTGTGAAGTATGTGATCTCTGTGACCCACACCCTATTCGTGCACTCCCTCCACTCCCTCCCCTTTTGAAAATCCCTAATAAAAACTTGCTGGTTTTATGGCTCAGGGAACATCATGGATCCTGCTGACGTGTGATGTCTCCCCTGGACACCCAGCTTTACATTTCTCTCTCTTGTGCTCTTTCCCTTTATTTCTCTAACCAGCCGAGACACTTAGGAAATAGAAAAGAACTCATGTAAACATCGGGAGCGGGTTCTCCCGATAATGTGGGAACGTTTGGAACTTCCTAGAGTTCCACAACACAAGTTGCTGAATGACTTTGCCCAAAATGCTGACAGCAATATGGACAATAAAATCCAGGCTTGGTGATCTCAGATGGAGATGAGCAACTTGTTGGGAACTGGAGCAAAGGTAACTCTTGTTATGTTTTAGCAGAGAGACTGGTGGCATTTTGCTCCTGCTCTAGAGATTTGTGGAAATTTAAACTTGAGAGAGATGATTTAGGGTATTTAGTGGAAGAAATTTCTAAACAGCAAAGCATTCAAGAAGTCACTTGGGTGCTATTAAAAGCATTCAGGTTTTGTTTTGTTTTGTTTCGTTTTGAGATGGAATCTCACTCAGGCTGGAGTGCAAATGACTCGATCTCGGCTCACTGCAACCTCTGCCTCCTGGGTTCAAGCAATTCTCCGTCTTAGCCTCCCGAGTAGCTGGGATTACAGGCACCCACCACCACACCCAGCTAATTTTTGTATATTTTTTAGTAGAGATGGAGTTTCACCATCTTGGCCAGGCTGGTCTTGAACTCCTGACCTTGTGATCCACCCACCTGGGCCTCCCAAAGTGCTGGGATTACAGATGTGAGCCACCACGCCCAGCCAGCATTCATTTTTATAAGGGAAGCAGTGCATAAAAGTTTGGAAAATTTGCAGCCTGACTATGCGATAGAAAAGAAAAACCTGGCCAGGTGCGGTGGCTCACGCCTGTAATCCCAGCACTTTGGGAGGCCGAGGCGGGCGGATCACCTGAGGTTGGGAGCTCAAGAACAGCCTGACCGACATGGAGAAACCCAGTCTCTACTAAAAAATACAAAATTAGCTGGGGTGGTGGTGCATGCCTGTAATCCCAGCTACTTGGGAGGCTGAGGCAGGAGAATCGCTTGAACCTGGGAGGCGGAGGTTGCGGTGAACTGAGATCATGCTATTGCACTCCAGCCTGGGCAACAAGAGCAAAATTCCATATAAAGAAAAAAAAAAAAGAAAGAAAAGAAAAATCCATTTTTCTGGGGAGAAATTCAAGCCAGCTGCAGAGATTTGCATAAGTAGCAAGGAGCCTATGATCCCTAAGACCATGGGGAAAATGTCTCCAGGCCATGTCAGAGAACGGCATGGCAGCCCCTCCCACCACAGACCCAGAGGCCCAGGAGGAAAAGTGGCCTCATGAGCTGGGTCCAGGGTCTCTGTGCTGTGTGCAGCCTAGGGACTTTGTGACCTGTGTCTCAGCCGCTCCAGCTGTGGCTGAAAGGGGCCAACATACAGCTTGGGCTGTGGCTTCAGAGGGTGGAAGCCCCAGGCCTTGGCAGCTTCCATGTGATGTTGGGCCTGTGGGTGGACAGAAGTCAAGAATTGAGGTTTGGGAACTTCTGTCTAGATTTCTTTTTTTTTTTTTTTTTTGAGATGGAGTCTCGCTCTGTCGCCCAGGCTGGAGTGCAGTGGCCAGATCTCGGCTCACTGCAAGCTCGGCCTCCCAGGTTCACGCCATTCTCCTGCCTCAGCCTCCCAAGTAGCTGGGACTACAGGCGCCCGCCACCTCGCCCGGCTGTTTTTTTTTCTATTTTTTAGTAGAGACGGGGTTTCACCGTGTTAGCCAGGATGGTCTCGATCTCCTGACCTCGTGATCCGCCCGCCTCGGCCTCCCAAAGTACTGGGATTACAGGCTTGAGCCACCGCGCCCGGTCCCTGTCTAGATTTCAGAAGATGTATGGAAATGCCTGGATGGCCAAGCAAAAGTTTGCTGCAGGGGTGGGGCTCTCATCTCATGCAGAACCTCTGCTAGGGCAGTGCAGAAGGGAAGTGTGGGATTGGAGCCACCCAACAGAGTCCTTACTGAGGCGCTGCCTAGTGGAGCTGTGAGAAGAGGGCCACTGCCCTCCAGACCCCAGAATGGTAGATCCACCAGCAGCTTGCACCGTGTGCCTGGAAAAGCTGCCGACACTCAATGCCAGCCTGTGAAAGCAGCTGGGAGGGAGGCTGTACTCTGCAAAGCCACAGGGGCAGAGCTGCCCAGGACTAGGAGAACCCACCTGTTATATCAGTGTGACCTGGATGTGAGACCTGGAGTCGAAGACATCATTTTGGAGCTTTAAAATTTGACTGCTCCAGTGGATTTCAGACTTGTATAGGCCTTGTAACTCCTTTGTTTTGGCCAATTTCTCCCACCTGGAACAGCTGTATTTACCCAATACGTGTACCCGCATTGTATCTAGGAAGTAACTAGCTTGCTTTTGATTTTACAGGCTCATAGGTGGAAGGGACTTGCCTTGTCTTGGAGGAGACTTTGGACTGTGGACTTTGGGGTTAATGCTGATATGAGTTAAGATTTTGGGGGACTGTTGGGAAGGCATGATTGGTTTTGAAATGTGAGGACGTGAGATTTGGAGAGACCAGGGACAGAATGATATGGTTTGGCTGTGTCGCCACCTAAATCTCAACTTGGGCGAATTCCCACGTGTTGTGGGAGGGACCCGGGGGAAGTAACTGAATCAGGGGGGTCTTGATTCCTTCTTACTCTCCATGTCTCTTCCTTCTCTCGTCTCCCTTCTCCCTTCTCCCTTATCTCTTCTTTATTTTTTCTTTTCATCTCTTTCCTTTCTTTTCTCTCTGCTTTCCTGTGAATGTATTATTTTCCAAAGGAGGTATACAATTTATGTAGCATAATCATACTGTACTTACTTTTTAGTTAGCATAGCCTAACACATGATAAATGCTCTATAAATATTAGCTATTATTACTAATTTACATTAATATTTAATATATGAGGTAATTTATAGTATTTCATCTTAATATAACTGTATTGATACTATAGCATATAATTATTATATACTGCTATGGTTTGGATATGGTTTGGTCCCTCCAAATCTCATGTTGAAATTTGACCCCCAATGTTGGAGGTAGGTCTAGTGGGAGGTGCTTGGATCATGAGGTCAGATTCCTCATAAATGGCTTGGTGTTCTCCCCATAGTAATTAGTGAGTTCTCACTGTATTAATTCTTGTGAGAGCTGGTTGTTAAAAAGAGCCTGGCTCCTCCCTCTCCCTCTCTTGCTTCCTTCCTCTCTTGCCATGTGATAGGTGCACACACCAGCTCCCCTTCCCCTTCATCCATGAGTGGATGAAACCTGTGTCCCTCACCAGAAACAGATGCTAGCACCATGCTTCTTGCACAGCCTGCAGAAACATGAGCCAAATAAACCTCTTTTCTTTATAAATTACCCAGCCTTGGGTATTCCTTTACAGCAATACAAATGGACTAAGGCATATACTATATATAGTTACATATATATATTAAATTTATATAATACAAATAATCTTGTATTGTAGTTATACAACATATTAGTTACCTATCTAACCCAAAATTTAACAGCTTAAAACAAAAAACATTTATTTTCCCAACGTTTCTGTTGATTAGTAATCCAAACATGACTTAGCTAGGTACCTCTAGCTCAGGGTATCTCACAAGGCTGTCATCCAGGTGTTCGCTGGTGCTGTCATCATCTCAGGGCCCAACTGAGAGAAGATTCACTTCCAAGTTCATGCACGTGGCTTTTGGCGGGCCTTGGGTTGCTGGCTTTTGGCTACAGACATCAGTGCCTTTCCACATGGGCATCTCAATAAAGCAGCTCACAACATGGCAGCTGGCTTTGTTCAGAGCAAAGAAGAAAGCAGGAGAGCAAGAGGAAGCACCAAAAATAGAAGCCAGAGTCTTCTTGTTACACAATCTGGGAAGTCACACCCCATCACCTCTGCTATGTTCCATTTGCTAGTAGTACCTAAGACCAGCCCACATTCAAAGGGGGAGGATCACACAGAAGATGAAGAACAGGAGATGGGAGGCCAGGCACAGCGGCTCACGCCCGTAATCCCAGCCCTTTGGGGCTGACGCAGGTGGATCACTTGAGCTCAGGAGTTCAAGACCAGCCTGGCCAACGTGGTGAAACCCCGTCTCTACTAAAAATACAAAAACTAGCATGGTGGGGTGGCTGGTATCTGTAATCCCAGCTACTCGGGAGGCTGAGGCATGAGAATTGCTTGAACCTGGGAAGTGGAGGTTGAGAGTGAGCCAAGATCGTAGCACTGCACTCCAGCCTGGGCAACAGAAAGAGACTCCATCTCAAAAACAAAACAAAACAAAACAAAACAAAACAAAACAGGCGATGGGGATCATTGGGACTTTCTTACAGGCTGCCTAGTATTAATACATACAATTTCTAAAACTATATATTTATTATATAGATGTGCTTAAATTACTAATAATATGAATTATTATTATTAATAACTATATACATTGAACTTTCCTGTTTTAAACCATATTGGCAAATTCCAGAGTTTCTTTCTCTGTCTCTCTCTCTCTTTCTTTTTATTTTGGCAGGTAGAATGAGAAGATAGATGAATGAATGAATTTTTAGAACTTGTCCTGTTTTGTTTGTCTACAGCCAGTTTTATCAGAGTTATTTATATCTTTTTTGTTGTGGGTTCAGGAACTTGGGCAGCCTCTTAAACCTGGATCAAACATTTTACATTTGTGTGGTCAAGAAAGTATGACTGTAACAGTGTAAGACTGACTACCAGTGCCATCAGAAAATTTACACAAAGCAAAATGATGAGACAGAAGCACTAATTATTGTAGATATAAATTCTATATGTTTTACATGAGACAACTTTTACAGTCTTACTGCCAAAATTCCTTTATTTTAAGACTAGCTGTTGTCCAATTTTTCTGCTTTGAGGGAGCCTATTCCTTTTTGTTCTCTTGCCCCCATATCACTTCAATACATTGATTGCTTGTTCCGCTTGCTGAACTCCAGGTATACTACTCTCAAACCGCTTACTTCCCTAAAACATTATCCTCTACCCCCTTGCATTTGACTAAGTTTTTGAATGTTAATATTTCAGAAATAGGAAGTTACTATTTCAAGTCTTCATCTCAATTCAATCCAGTTGACCAAATTTAGATTTTTTTTTTTTTGAGACAGGGTCTCACTGTGTTGCCCAGGCTGGAGTGTAGCGGTATTGTCATAGCTCACTGCAGCCTAGACCTCCTGGGTTCAAGTGATCCTCCCGCTTCAGCCTTCTAATTCGCTGGGACCACAGGCATATGCCACCATGCCTGACTAATTAAAAACAATCTTTTGGCCAGGTGTGGTGGCTCATGCTTATAATCCCAAAACTTTAGGAGGCGGAGGCGGGTGAATCACCTGCGGTCAGGAGTTCAAGACCAGCCTGGCCAACATGGTGAAACCGTGTCTCTACTAAAAAATACAAAAATTAGCTGGGTGTGGTGGCGGGTGCCTGTAATCTCAGCTACTTGGGAGGCTGAGGCAGGAGAATCATTTGAACTCGGGAGGCAGAGGTTGCAGTGAGCCAAGATTGTGCCATTGTACTCTGGCCTGGATGACAGAGTGAAACTCTGTCTCAAAAAAAAAAAAGAAAAAAAAAACTTTTTTTTCTTTTTTTGTAGAGACAACATCTTGCCATGTTGCCCAGGCTGCAAATTTTGAGTTTTAATGTGTTAACCATTATGTCAGCTAAAGAGGAGTAAGACAGCCTCTGCCATCAAGAAACACTTAGCCTAGGCTAGGGGCAGTGGCTCACGCTTATAATTCCAGCACTTTGAGAGGCCGAGGCAGGGGGATGACTTGAGCCCAGGAGTTCGATACCAGCCTGGGCAACATAGGGAGACCCCATTCCTATAAAAAATAAAAAAATAAGAAAAAGAAACACTCAGCTTAATAGGGATTAAAGATATGTAAAAGAGTTTAATAAAGTGGATTATATAATTATACAAATAAACAAAGAGTTGATTTAATAGAGGGAATGATTAACTCTTCAGAAGCAGAGGGGACCAGGAAAGGTTTCTGGCAGGAGGTGACATCAAGGCTGGATTTTGATGGACAAACAAGTGTTCCCTAGCCTAAGTTTTCTAAGGACATATGTCTTTTGGCATCTAAGTCCATCTTTTGTGTTTGGCTGTTACTACTTCATTGCTTCATTCCTCTACACACACCACTCCCTCTTCCTGCCCTCCCTGCCTCATATAACCTTCCCCCTTTCTTTTCCTTCCTTTTATGGGAAATTTTTTTTGTGTGTGTTTAGCTCCTGGGTTTAATTTAGTTGGATGGGACTGTAGCAATAACGTTTCTGTACATTTGCCCAGAGGCCTTCAGCTAATGGGTGTATTCTTTACAGGCCAATAAACAGATGAATAAAGCCAGCCTGACATCTCACATCTCTGTCTCTCTCCTCTTTCTTTGCACGTTGCCATCTTTCCCAGACATTTTATAAAAACTAAAATTTTCCTGGGTAACTCAAACACAGATTGCCTTCATTAAGTCACTTCTATACCTGCCAGTCAATCCCATGAGGGGCTTTCTTTTTGCTGGAGAATGTGTTGTCGGCCCTCAGGAAATCCAGCCTATGTGGGATGGAAGTATGGGCTGCTACTCAATGAGTCAAAAAGAACCCCAGAACATTATGGGCTTGTAACGCTGGATGGCATTTGCTGGTTTCTGACCATTGGTGCTGATTTTGACTTGATGTAATTAAATGATTAATTGATGTACGATGCAACCGAGGCTGATCAAATCACCCCGAGAAAAGCAAATCTGGGGATCTCTACGCCTGGGGATCCAAACTTGGGCTCTGAAAACAAACAGGGAACTATAGTAGAAAAAAGAGCCCACCATAGTTGCCATGAAAAAATTAACCAACCTTGGCCAGGCGCGGTGGCTCACACCTGTAATCCCAGTACTTTGGGAGGCTGAGGGGAGCAGATCACTTGAGGTCAGGAGTTTGAGACCAGCCTGGCCAACATGACGAAACCCCCTCTCTACTAACAATACAAAAATTAGCTGGGCGTGGTGGCGGGTGCCTGTCATCCCAGTTACTAAGGAGGCTGAGGCAGGAAAATCACTTGAACCCAGGAGGCGAAGGTTGCAGTGAGCCAAGTTCACGCCACTACACTCCAGCTTGGGCAACAGAGCGAGACTCCGCCTCCCCAAAAAAAAAAAAAGAAAAGAAAAGAAACTAACCAACCTTGAAACAAACTGCGTTCTCAAAAGTCTCTAAAACTCAACAACATATTGTTGTCCTGCTCTTCTACCAGTTCCTGCCTCACTACCTCTCCTTTCCTTCTAGGATGCTACTTCCTTCCTGTTCTCTTCTTCAGCCCTGCTCTGAACATTCTGTTCCTGTTTTCACTGCCCCAACTCCAGACTACCTCCCACAACCCCAGGAGAACACCCCCTCCCACTGCCTGGGGAGGCTCTCCCAAACTATAGCCTCTAGCTAGGCCAGCACATTGAGGTCATTGCTCTCCCTGCCAAATGACTGGCCTGAGTTCAGTGTCTCCATCTGTCTGAGCTTCATGGAAAACTTGACTGTTGCTCTAGGCTCTTCATTCTATGTCCTGCCTTAGCTATGTCCTGCTTTGCATCTGCCTTTTTGTTTCTTCTCCCCACACCCTTTTCTTTCCCTGACTCTCCTCAGACTAGAATCACATCTGTTTTCTAGCCTCAGCCCCCTCACTGTGGAGCAGATGGAAGAAGAACAAGTTCTGGGGCAGGAAGATCAGGAAGAGCTGGGCGTAGCACTCGGATTGTTCTGCGGACTGACCAGATTCCATGTATCTTAGAGATGTAGCATTTACAGCTCCCTCAGAGGTCCCAGAGGTGCTTACAAAGTGCGATTTGCTTATTTCTGTGTCCACTGCTCTTTCTTCCTCTCAACTAGACTCCTTCTTTCCTTCCTTCCTGCCTTCCATCATACCTCCCTTTTTTTTTTCTTCTAGTCTGTAATTTATTATTACTATCTGCTCTCTCTCTCCCTGCACTTTTCTCTAATTTATTTCATCAGGGAGATATATAATGTGGACTAAAGGAACGAACAGATAACCTGAAACTTACATATTTCTATGGCATACAAGGTCCACCATTCCTCTGACTTGAGTTTCTGTAATTCACGTTTGCTCTTGAATTCAAAGCGGGAATGTTTTAGTGGTTGAACCACCAGAGTCTCTATGAATAAGAGCAAATACAAAGTCTTTAAAATTCCTGGATCAAGCCTGAGCAACATAGCAAAGTCCTGTCTCTACAAAAAAATAAACATAAATTCACCTGGCATGGTGGCATCACCTGTAGTCCCAGAGACTTAGGAGGCTGAGGCAGGAGGATCACTTGAGCCCGGGTCAAGCCTGCAGGGAACTGTGATCATGCCACTATACTCCAGCCCTGTCTCTTATACACATCTAGATGTGTATAAGAGACAGGCTCCAGCCTGGGTGACAGAGCAAGACCCTATCCTAAAAAAAAAAAAAAAAAAAAAAAAAGATTCCTGGATCAGAGAAAGTGTTATCTACACATGACATGATCTAAGGAAAAATATTGGTAGAAAATAAGGCAAGCATAATAACCTTGCCTTTCAATTTTCTTTGGGTATCTGAGTGCATTTTATCCTTAAGATCCCAGAAACCCAGATTCTTAGTTAAGCTCAAACAAAGCCAAAAGACAAAGTAAGGTTGGCACCCCTTTCACGGAGCTTCTCTATATTTGAAAATGATTTGGAGAGTTCTGAAAATTTCCTCAACTTTTTATAACCCCAAGAGAGCCAACCTTCCTCTTGGACAAAACTCGTATGGCATCTGTGCTTGCTTGGTGGTGAGAATACATAGGATATCCCCAGGGGAAAAAACCATGAAGAGTCTAAACGTGTAGGTCAAGAAAGAGGCAAAACAAAGTGAGAAAGTGGGATGAAGGAATGATTCAAATATGAAAGATAGGGAGGCTGAGGGAGGAGAATCGCTTGAACTCAGGAGGCAAAGGTTGCAGTGAGCCAAGATTGAATCATTGCACTCCAGCCTGGGTGACAGGAACAAAACTCTGTCTGAAAAAAAAAAAAAAAAAAAAAAAGAAGCCAGGGAGAGAGAGAAATAGCATCTATAATGTGCATTAAAACACACCGAGGAGGAGATGGAACTTTTCGGTAAGAAGGAACCCAAGGAAAAAAGGAGCGCTGGGACCAGAAAGTAGGCGGATGGAAGAAAGGCAATACATGAGCTGGTGCCAGCTCTTCCAGGGAGCAGCAAGAGCTCTCACCAGTGTGGTCATAACATTCGGAATGAGGGCGTGAGCAACTG
This sequence comes from Mandrillus leucophaeus, assembly GCF_000951045.1. Classification (NCBI taxonomy): domain Eukaryota; kingdom Metazoa; phylum Chordata; class Mammalia; order Primates; family Cercopithecidae; genus Mandrillus; species Mandrillus leucophaeus. Next base: position 785,003 of record NW_012106119.1, on the reverse strand, counting down.
CCAATTCCCATCTCCCTTCTCATTCCAGCCTCATTGTAACACTCATTCTACGCCTAGCCTGGCTTTCTTGCTCTCCCTCATTTCATTGTTTCAGAGGAGGCCAAATCTGAAGTCCTTTCCAGGGAGTGGCTCTGTTCATCTTATTCTCCAGCCAAAGTAGGAACAGCGTAAGAGGAGAGAGACACATTCAGCAGCCAAAGGACTCGGTGGAAAGAGCAGAACACCATAGACAGTGAGTTGTTTGATTACCTAAAACCCTAAAGAGACAGAGGGAATGTGGGTATGTCTGTGTGTGTGTGAAAGGGCTGGAGAGGGGCAACGGGGAGTGTCACTGAACTTAGACTTGAGCAGACCTCCCAAATAACCATGGAATTCCAATGAAGGAGATGCCAAGATGAGCAGATGATATGAAAAAGACATGCAGATGAGAAAGGAAGATTCCACATCAGGGATGAAAGAGGCCAAAGGGTAGGGCCAAGTATGGACCACGCAAAATGTAAAATTTCCTCTGACTTGGTAGAAGAGAATAATACAAGCAAGAATAATGGTACGTGACCAAAGAATAGATTTGAAGGAGAAATGAATGTTGGGTGAAAGGTAAGAAAAGAGAGAGAGGGTTTGAGTCATAAGGGAAAATGGAGAAAGTTCTGGGAAGACAAAGAGACAGGGACCTCGGAGGCAACTTTCCCTGGCGCTGAAATGCTGATGTGTCTCTGAGCATCACATTCTCTGCTATGCCCGCCACCCCTATAGATATGTCGCTCTTGGGACCCAAGGTGCTGCTGTTTCTTGCTGCATTCATCATCCCCTCTGGTGAGTCCTTTATTCTTTGCTCCCTGAACCCTCAGCTCCTCAGCTATACATGTGTGTGGCAGGAGATGGGATGGAATGAGGTTGAAGAGGAATGGCAGTAGAGATGCTTGATATTGAGCTCTGGAATTCCTAGTAGAAGAAAAGAACAGATTTTGTGTTAAGGAAAAAAGGTCAGGAATGTGACTAGACTTCAGACTAGGGGAAAGCCTCCCGAGAATTATGAAACTAAAGTGCAACGAAGATACACAAAAATGCACATTAACCACCCAAAGAGGGTTGAATAAACAAATTGCAAAGCAAACAAGAAGCTGATATACAAATGCATACACAAACACAGAGGGACTACCTAGAAAGAAACTGGACCTGGGCTGGGCATGGTGGGCTCACACCTATACTCCTAGCACTCTGGGGGACTGAGTGGGGAGGATCACTGAGACCAACCTGGGCAACATAGTGAGACAAGTTAACCTCGTCTCCATTAAAAAAAAAAAAAAAAGAAAGAAATTGGACCAAATTTAAATCTTAAAGAAGAACAGTGAGAATACATACACTATTACCATCATACACGCGGGTATATTCACAGGCATGTGAAAAATATGTGCCACACTGACACACAAGAAAAAAGTGATCTTCCCAGATTTCCCAGAATCTGGCTAGAAGATTGGCCACAGAAATTGAATTTTAGGCTGTAAAGATGTCCTACTCTATTTTTTTTTTCTCCCTCTTCCGATACAGATTGAGAAAAATCATTCTTCTGTCTTGTTCACTAGCATAGCTAGAGGGGAAGCTGTGGGGCTAGAAGAGCAGGAAACACTAGAAGGGCTGCCAGGTCTATCAGTGGAGCTGGACTTCATTCCTGGCCAGGAATGAGGGCAAGAGGGCAGCAGGGCTTTGTTCTCAGGAATTTTTTTTTTTTTAATTTTACCAAACAAATGCACAGCAGTGAAGGAACTTGTCTTTCTGAAGTGTTTCTATTCCTATTGGTTTTGTTCATAGCACTAATGGTCTCAGTAATTTTATATTGAGCTATATAGGAATAAGTCACAGGGATAAAGTATAACCATTTCTCCATGATTTTCTGATTTGTCTCATAAAAGGGTTATGAGGTATAGAGCTGCAGTCACTCACATCTCTTTTCTCTTCCTTCGCTATAGACTGGATACCCCTGGGGGTCAATAGTCAACGAGGAGGTAGGTGAACCTTTGGATAGGGGCTCTGTTGGGGTTCTTATCAGGAAAATTTAGATGAACAGAGTTAAAAAAATCCTTCTTGCTTATCTATCCCTGCCAAAAAAAAAAAAAAAAGAAAACTTTCCTACAACAGAGAGATGCGTTGCCAAAGTGTGAGAAATAGGATCAACTTCACCAGTTTCCACAATCCTGTTATCCCATTCATAAAAGTTTCGTGTGTGTGTGTGTTTAAACTACTGAAACACCTTCCCAAGACCTCCTCTATGCCCATTTCTGTTTTCACTCTTCTCTACACATCTCCTATCTTATTCAGAAAACGCTCACTAGTCCTTACAAAAAGCATTCCTTAATCCATGTAACTGTGGAAAAATGAAAGACCGGGTAAGAAGTCATCTTATACCCATAATCCCACCACTTTGGGAGGCTGAGGCAGGAGGATCGCTTGAGCCCAGGAGTTTGAGACCAACCAGGGCAACATAGGGAGACCTCATCTCTACGAAAAAGAAAAAAAAAATTAGCCTGGCATGGTGGCGCATGCCTGTGGTTCTAGCTACTTAGGAGGCTGAGGCATGAGAATTGCTTGAACCCAGGAGGCTGAGGTTGCAGTGAGCCATGATCATACCATTGCACTCTAGCCTGGTAAACAGAGTGGGACTGACTCAAAAAAAAAAAAAAAAAATAGAAAAAAGAAGTCATGTCAGTACTAAGTGAAATTGTGGCATAACCGGGCAAAACCCAAAAGGTATTTTTTGGTTTTTCTGGTTTTTCTGCTTTTTAGGTATTTTTTGCTCACACCATTCTCCGTAGCAAAAATCCCAAAAGTTGTGACTCCTAAAGGACTACTTTCTTCAACTTCATGAAGAAAACTCCATTCTGCCTCAAGGCATTCAACATAATTATAATTTATCTCTTCATTTCTCCCATCCCAGGAGAGTTAGAGGACAGAGCGCTCCAGTATGTAACCTATTAAAGGGATCATGAAATCAACTTAGTGGGTCACAACTGGTATTAGTTTTTTAAATGAATTAAGATAGACCAAAACAAATATACCAGGATGCATTGCATGTGTTTTACAAGAGTAAAGTATTATTTCATACACATTTAATAAAACTTCTCTTAGTTTTCCATATGTATACACCAGGGTACCGTATAATATATTTTTCTTGCAGTGGGTCCTGGTGCAGAAGACAAAAATACAAAAATTTTTTCTGTTATTGGTAAAAATATCTGAATCCCAGAGTTTCTGAATCTAGATCTGAATCTAGGAAAAAAGGGCAGGAATGTGACTAGACTTCAGACTAGGGGAAAGGCCTCTGGAGATTTCAGCACCAGCAAAACTGAAAATCAGAATCCATTTCTCTGGGCTGATTAGGAACCAGTCCTGTGTTATGACTTTAGATGCTTTTCTTGCAGACATGTCATAAGGTACGATGACTTGTCTTGCCTGTAATACCAAGCACTTTGGGAGGCTGAGGTGGGAGGATCACTTGAGGCCATGAGTTTGAGATCAGCCTGGGCAACAGAGTGAGACCCTCCCTTTTTGTTTTTTTGAAACGGAGTTTCACTTTTGTTGCCCAGGCTGTAGTGCAATTGCGCAATCTTGGCTCACTGCAACCTCCACCTCCCACGTACAAGTGATTCTCCTGTCTCAGCCTCCCAAGTAGCTGGGATTACAGGCATGCGCCACCACGCCTAGCTAATTTTTTGCATTTAGTACAGACAGGGTTTCACCATGTTGGTCAGGCTGGTCACGAACTCCTGACCTCAGGTGATCTGCCCTCCTCGGCCCCCCAAAGTGCTGGGATTACAGATTTGAGCCACTGCTTACAGCCTGACACCCTGTCTCTTAAAAAAAAAAAAAAGCCAGGTGTGGTGGTTTGCCAGTTGTCCTAGCTACTCAGAAGGCTGAGGTGGAAGGATCACTTAAGCCTGGCAGTTTGAGGCTGCAAATGAGCTCTTATGGCACCACCGTACTGGCAACAGAGTGAGAGTTTCTCTCAAAAAAGGAAAAGGAAAAGAAAATATGTTAATTTTTTTTTCAGAGAGAACTTCATGAATACTAGATAAAGCATTTATATGGTGATAGCTCTTGAAACAGTTGGTTAAACTGAGGTATACGCAGAAAAACTGTACGCTGTCCTGAAATCCCAGAGACAGCTAGGATACATTCTCAAGCCCTCTGTTCTCCCATTGCTTTGCGGCTGTTTCTGTGAGTGGCTGGACTGGAATGTAGCTAGGCCTCTGGAGAAAGGGAACCAGGAAGGATTGGGCTACACCCAGGAGAGACTCCTCTCTTGCAGTCTCTGGAATGATTCAGGTTAGCGGTTTTTCAAATATTCTGTGGGATTGGAACAGACTTAGATTCCTTTTATTAAAGATTGTTCTTCCAATCAATGATGTCCAGCTAAAAAAAAGAGTGTTCTGAAAGAAGAAATACTATAATGAGTGTGAAAGGTTAAGAGGCTTTTTTGTCAAGGCCGATGATTTTTTTTTTTTGAAGGAGAGTCTCCCTCTGTTCCAGGCTGGAGTGCAGTGGCAAGATCTTAGCTCACTGCAACCTTCGCCTCCTGGGTCCAATTCATTCTCCCGCCTCAACCTTCTTAGTAATTTGGACTACAGGCATGCACCACCCATGCTCGGTTAACTTTTGTATTTTTAGTAGAAATGGGGTTTCTCCATATTGGCCAGGTTGGTCTCGAACTCCTGACCTCAAGTGATTCACATGCCTTGGTCTCCCAAAATGCTGGGATTACAGGCATAAGCCATGAAGCCTAGCCAAACCTGATGAATTTCTATCTGTAATTTAGAAAAAAGGATGAGGTGGGCAAGGGGAACGCCTATGAAATGCTTTATTTGTATTTCACCTTTTAAACAATCATCCATAACTCTGACATGCTTTATAAAAATATTCGTTCCCATCAGATTTACATCTGATGTTTATTAATAGAATCTGAAGTTAAAAAAAAAAGTCAGGCCGGGCATGGTGGCTCATGCCTGTAATCTCAGCACTTTGGGAGGCCAAGGTGGTTGGATCACCTGCGGTCAGGAACTCAAGACCAGCCTGGCCAACATGTTGAAACCCCGTCTCTACTAAAAATACAAAAACTAGTTGGGAATGGTGGCGCATGCCTGTAGTCCCAGCTACTCAGGAGGCTGAGGCAGGAGAATCACTTGAACCTGGGAGGCGGAGGTTGC
>NW_012106119.1:775287-776725 GCF_000951045.1 Mandrillus leucophaeus | reverse complement strand
CTGAGGCAGGAGGATCGCTTGAGCCCAGGAGTTTGAGACCAACCAGGGCAACATAGGGAGACCTCATCTCTACGAAAAAGAAAAAAAAAATTAGCCTGGCATGGTGGCGCATGCCTGTGGTTCTAGCTACTTAGGAGGCTGAGGCATGAGAATTGCTTGAACCCAGGAGGCTGAGGTTGCAGTGAGCCATGATCATACCATTGCACTCTAGCCTGGTAAACAGAGTGGGACTGACTCAAAAAAAAAAAAAAAAAATAGAAAAAAGAAGTCATGTCAGTACTAAGTGAAATTGTGGCATAACCGGGCAAAACCCAAAAGGTATTTTTTGGTTTTTCTGGTTTTTCTGCTTTTTAGGTATTTTTTGCTCACACCATTCTCCGTAGCAAAAATCCCAAAAGTTGTGACTCCTAAAGGACTACTTTCTTCAACTTCATGAAGAAAACTCCATTCTGCCTCAAGGCATTCAACATAATTATAATTTATCTCTTCATTTCTCCCATCCCAGGAGAGTTAGAGGACAGAGCGCTCCAGTATGTAACCTATTAAAGGGATCATGAAATCAACTTAGTGGGTCACAACTGGTATTAGTTTTTTAAATGAATTAAGATAGACCAAAACAAATATACCAGGATGCATTGCATGTGTTTTACAAGAGTAAAGTATTATTTCATACACATTTAATAAAACTTCTCTTAGTTTTCCATATGTATACACCAGGGTACCGTATAATATATTTTTCTTGCAGTGGGTCCTGGTGCAGAAGACAAAAATACAAAAATTTTTTCTGTTATTGGTAAAAATATCTGAATCCCAGAGTTTCTGAATCTAGATCTGAATCTAGGAAAAAAGGGCAGGAATGTGACTAGACTTCAGACTAGGGGAAAGGCCTCTGGAGATTTCAGCACCAGCAAAACTGAAAATCAGAATCCATTTCTCTGGGCTGATTAGGAACCAGTCCTGTGTTATGACTTTAGATGCTTTTCTTGCAGACATGTCATAAGGTACGATGACTTGTCTTGCCTGTAATACCAAGCACTTTGGGAGGCTGAGGTGGGAGGATCACTTGAGGCCATGAGTTTGAGATCAGCCTGGGCAACAGAGTGAGACCCTCCCTTTTTGTTTTTTTGAAACGGAGTTTCACTTTTGTTGCCCAGGCTGTAGTGCAATTGCGCAATCTTGGCTCACTGCAACCTCCACCTCCCACGTACAAGTGATTCTCCTGTCTCAGCCTCCCAAGTAGCTGGGATTACAGGCATGCGCCACCACGCCTAGCTAATTTTTTGCATTTAGTACAGACAGGGTTTCACCATGTTGGTCAGGCTGGTCACGAACTCCTGACCTCAGGTGATCTGCCCTCCTCGGCCCCCCAAAGTGCTGGGATTACAGATTTGAGCCACTGCTTACAGCCTGACACCCTGTCTCTTAAAAAAAAAAAAAA
>NW_012106119.1:772658-774062 GCF_000951045.1 Mandrillus leucophaeus | reverse complement strand
ATGCCTGTAGTCCCAGCTACTCAGGAGGCTGAGGCAGGAGAATCACTTGAACCTGGGAGGCGGAGGTTGCCGTGAGCCGAGATCATGCCACCACTGCCCTCCAGCCTGGGTGATAGGGCGAGAGACTCTGTCTCAAAAAAAAAAAAAAAAAAAGTCAAAGTAAACTATGTGAATTTGCTGACCCCTAGTGGGTAGAATGGATTATGAATATAAACTATTTACATTGAAGGGTAATTGCTGATGCAATGTTTGCTTAATATTTATTTATTTTTTAATTATTTTTTTGAGATGGGGTTTCTCTCTTATCACCCAGGCTGGAGTGCAATGGCGCGATCTCGGCTCACTGCAACCTCTGCCTCCAGGGTTCAAGCGATTCTCCTGCCTCAGCCTCCAGAGTAGCTAGGATTACAGGCGTGCACCACCACGCCAAGCTAATTTTTGTATTTTTAGTAGATCACCATGTTGGCCAGGTTAGTTCTGAATTCCTGACCTCAGGTGATCTGCCTGCCTAGGCCTCCCAGTATGCTAGGATTACAGGTGTGAGCCGCTGCACCGGGCCTGTTTGCTAAATATTTAAATGTTGTTTGCTAAGAGAGTAAATTTCAGGTGCTCTTATTATACACATACAAAAAAGGAAACTAATGAGGATATGGATATGTTAATTTGCTTGACTGTAGTAACCATTTCACTTTATACATGTCTATCAAAATGTCACGGTGGATACTATAAACACATACAATAAAATTTATATGTAAATTTAAAAATAAAAGTAAATGTTAATGCTGCTTTGTTATTTTGCTTATAAAGTAGAGACCATTGGTTTTAGGAAGTGCTATTATTTACAGTTTCAGAAACAGTTTTCTCAGTTTATCCTAATATAATAGATTCCACCTTAAGACCTGGACCATTTTTATTTCTTTTCCTCTGACTTTACTTTCCGATAATCAAATGCAAACTATTCTGTACTTATATTGACATTTTCCCTCCCCATTTTCACCTCACTTCTCAATGAGCATCGGAAAACCATCAACATAGCCGGGCGTGGTGGCTCATGCCTGTAATTCCAGCACTTTGGGAGGCCAAGGCAGCTGGATCGCAAGGTCAGCAGTTTGAGACCAGCCTGGCCAACATGGTGAAACCCCGTCTCTACTAAAAATACAAAAATTAGCTGGGCGTGGTGGCAGGCGCCTGTAATCCCAGCTACTCAGGAGACTGAGGCAGAGAATTGCTTGAACCTAGGAGGCGGAGGTTGCAGTGAGCCGAGATCACGCGCCACTGCACTCCAGCCTGGGTGACAGAGTGAGACTCTGTCTCAAAAAAAAAAAAAAAAAAAAATATATATATATATATATATGTATGTATATATTAGCCAGGCATGGTGGTGTGTGCCTGTAATCCCAGCTA
>NW_012106119.1:771578-772608 GCF_000951045.1 Mandrillus leucophaeus | reverse complement strand
GCCAGGCATGGTGGTGTGTGCCTGTAATCCCAGCTACTTGGGAAGTTGAGGTACGAAAATTGCTTGAACCTGGGAGGCGGAGGTTGCAGTGAGCCGAGACTGGCCACTGCACTTCAGCCTGGGTGACAGAGCGAGATTCTTAAAAAAAAGAAAAAAATCAGTGCTACCTTTTATAAACACTCATAAGCATATCAGCAAATTTATACCCAATTATATCAGAATCATGAATGTCAAAATCACAATGCCTTTGGTATAGCTGATTTCATTTTAAATAAGTATTGAAAAGAGGTCATCAATCGTTTGTCATTGTAAGCAATCGAGGAAAAACATTTGTGGAATACTCAACTCCGCTGGGCACTATGCTTCACAATTTAAGTTATTGGAAGTGGAAGGGTGGCAGGGAGACAATCTCAGAAATTGTTTTCTAATTTTCTTTTCAGACGATGTGACTCAAACGACTCCAGAAACATTCACAGAAGATCCTAGTAAGCTACGCCTTGTTTGTTTGTTTATGTGCCTGTCTCTTATACACATCTAGATGTGTTCAGACGATGTGACTCAAACGACTCCAGAAACATTCACAGAAGATCCTAGTAAGCTACGCCTTGTTTGTTTGTTTATGTGCTGTTTTATTAGGGATAGATAGATTGAAGGCCATGTCTATATATAGAAAAAGAAAGACTTCAAAAGGGTTGGTGGGTGCTCTGAGCTCATGCAGAGCTCTGTTGCCACCTTAGATGCCAGCACCTCTTTACACACGCCCAATCTTATTCTCTCTTCCATTTCTTTCTGTGATAGTCCCTCAACTGCCCGAGTCCACATACTTTCTCTTCAGCCTTTCTTTCCTCCTTTGAGATCATCATCCCTTTATCTTGCTCTCCTTAGCTACTTTTCCTGACTGCATTTTTTCATTCCTTGTTATGTGTCTTTGCAGATCTGGTGAATGATCCTGCTACAGATGAAACAGGTAAGTTTTACTGTAGTTAAAAAAAAGGCATAGTTCTTATTAATATTAATTTTATTAATATTA
>NW_012106119.1:756881-771008 GCF_000951045.1 Mandrillus leucophaeus | reverse complement strand
TTTTTAGTAGAGAAGGGGTTTCCCTATATTCACCAGGCTGGTCTTGAACTCCTGACCTCAAGTGATCCACCTGCCTCAGCCTCCCAAAATTCTGAGATTATAGGTGTGAGCCACTGCAAGCCACCCAGGACTAATATTCTTTAAACAAATTATAATTATTTCCATTAATTCTATTCCCTTATACATAAAACACAAAGCCAGACATAGTCTTCCTCTTGCCACAGTATCTCCATTCTCCCTTTTCTTACTCTGCCTTGCATTTGCAATTTGAAGCCCTCCTCATACCTGCTGTTTTGTGCCTTTTCAGTTTTGGCTGATATTGCACCTTCCACAGATGACTTGGGTGAGTTCAGATCTGGGATCCCTGGGCCATCAGAGCCATTCTAGGTTTTCCCCAGAGCCCATTCTGGATGGTGTGCAATTGCGGAAGGATCCTAAATAGACAGGATGACAGTTTATGGAGCACATATTTCCAGTAGCTCAATTCAAATTAATGACATTGTTGAACACCCAATGAACAGGAACTGTGCTAATCTTTCTCTCAAAATTTCAAGACTTGATGGGTAAAGGCAAGACAAAAGTATAAACACGTTTTGGAGGATAAAGGGTAGAAGGAGCAATGCTTCGACTGAATTTTTTTTTTTTGAGACGCAGTCTTGCACTTGTCGCCCAGGCTGCAGTGCAATGGCATGATCTCGGCTCACTGCAACCTCCGCCTCCTGGGTTCAAGTGATTCTCCTGCCTCACACCCTAGTAGCTGGAATTATAGGCACCCACCACCATGCCTGGCTAATTTTTTGTAGTTTTAGTAGAGATGGGGTTTCGCCATGTTGGCCAGCAGGTCTTGAATTTCTGACCTCAGGTGATCCTCCTGCCTCAGCCTCCCAAAGTGCTGGGATTACAGGTGGCTAGATTATTTTTTAACAAGACACAGGAGTTCTTGACTAGGTTCAGTGCGGGGGGTGAGAAAAGGCTTTTTCTGGAGGGCACATTTGACTAAGCTGCTTCCTGAAAGACAAGTAGAAGTGAACTAAGTTAATAGAAGAGGAAAGAGCTTTTAGATAAGGAAAACAATACAAATCAAAAGGTGTAGGGTGGACAGGAAAACCAACCAGAGAGACATTCATTTAAGGTAAGATTATAATTAGATTTGTGCATTGGAAGGATCACACCCCACCTCCAAACCCCCTACTGTATTCCCAGGGCAGTTGTGGAAAACTGATTTGACCGTGATCTATCGCCTGGAACTGGGAAAACCAGTGGGGCCACTGTTGCAGTGTTCCCAATAAAAGATGCTGGCCTGAATCAAGGTAGAGATAGTGAGAATTAAATGATGTGAGCTATAAGGGAGAGGGGATTGTTGAGATGACATCCAGTTTTCTTTTTCTTTTTTTCTCGCTCTGTCACCCAGGCTAGAGTGTGGTAGTGCGATCTCGGTTTATTGCAACCTCCACCTCCCAGGTTCAAGTGATTCTCCTGCCTCAGCCTCCCTAGTAGCTGGGATTACAGGTGCCCACAACCACGCCTGGCTAATTTTTTTGTATTTTTAGTGGAGACGGGGTTTCACCATGTTGGCCAGGCTGGTCTCGAACTCCTGACATCAGATGATCCACCCACCTTCGCCTGCCAAAGTGCTGGGATTACAGGCATGAGCCACCACGCTCAACCATGACATCCAGTTTTCTAGATGTGGCTGTTGGGTGGATAGTGGTCTCAGTCACTGAAGAACAACTAGAATTAGTGAAGGGAAAGATAATTAAGTCAGTTTGAGATACATTGAATGTGAAAGATCTTTGAAATATTCAAGAACTCTTCCATAAAAAGGCAGTTGGATTTATAGGTCTGGAGCTTAGGGCAGAGATGAGATTGGAAATATAGGCTTGGAAATTATCAGCATATAGACCTGCATTGAAACCATGGGATAGATGAGATCTCATAACACAGGTCCTAGTATTCTATTTGCAACACTTCCAGTGACATTTTCTCTGGTAACTCCCTTGACTAGTCTATTCATCTAACCCCTTGACTTATTCTTTATTCTGTGAATAAGGCCCACGTTAAATTTGCCCCTAGTTTAGGATGACCCTCATTCTTTTTTTATTTTTATTATATTATTGTTTTTTTGAGATGGAGTCTCCCTCTGCCACCTAGGCTGGAGTGCAATGGTACAAACTTGGCTCACTGCAGCCTCTGCCTCCCAGGTTCAAGCGATTCTCCTGCCTCAGCCTCCTGAGTAGCTGGGATTATAGGTGCACATCACCACACCCGACTAATTTTTGTATTTTTAGTAGAGAAGGGGTTTCACCATGTTGGCCAGGCTGGTCTCGAACTCCTGACCTCAAATGATCTATCTGCCTCAGCCTCCCAAAGTGCTGGGATTACAGGTATGAGCCATTGTGCCCAGCCGACCCTCATTATTCTTTGCCCAACAACTTTTATCAAAATAATTTATGATGATGTGTCTAATCTACAGAAAATAAATTTTCCCTTTAAGGAAGAGCTTATACAGGATAATAATCTTTTCTCTACTTAGCTCTAGGAAGAAGCTCCTCTAAGCATATAACTCTTTGCCTTGTGTTCCTACTAAATTTGCTTCTTGTCAACAATACAGAGATATTCACAACACAATGAATTTCTCAACTCTTTAGGAAGGAAAGGAGAAAGGAAAAAAACCCCATCCTACTTCCTAATCTCTTCAATTTTGTGGAGCAAATCAGCTCAATGAAAGTTTTCTTTTAGAAGTTGCTAAGAGTTATTAATTCATTTGCTCCCTATTTATGGGCACTCCAAGCAGGTCCTAAGTGAGGCAGCGTGGCAGTTACAGAGGTAGTAACTTCTAGAATTGGTAATAATGGAATAAAATTTCTGCCTTTCAGCCTCCCTTGGTGAAAAAAATACCACTGCAGGTATGATTGTTGCTTGCATGTCTTCTTTCTTCCTGTGGATTCTTTACCTCCTTGTTCTTTGGAGGTTACTTGGCACATCTTCTAGTTTACTTTCAATTATTTCTCAGAGTATTAGTGTTCTTCACTCCCTTACTCCTTTTTTTAAAAAAAATGAGCGCCCGTCATAAAAGTCATGGGGAAAGAATGGAACGAATATTACATGGTCCCCAAATGGCCCTCTCCCTAAAGTACCTTGCACTTTACATGGTGGTTAGTGGATTAGGAAGTGACGTCAATTTAATTTCGAGGACTCCATATTACCATAGAGGTCATGGTTAAAATTGTGTTTCCTAATGTACTGATAATTCTGATATATAGCTAGGGTTGAAAACTACTGGAACAGAGAAATAGCAACCTGCCTAAGTAATCTTATTTTTTTCAGAATGGGATTATCAGCATTTCTATTTTATTTTATTTTATTTTACTTTATTTTGTTTTGCTTTGTTTTATTCTATTTCTTCTGAGTTGGAGTCTTACTCTGTCACTCCAGGCTGGAGTGCAGTGGCATGATCTTGGCTCACTGCAACCTCTGCCTCCCAGGTTCAAGCGACTCTCCCACCTCAGCCTCCCAAGTAGCTGAGATTACAGGCGCCCACCACGACTCCTGGCTAATTTTTGTATTTTTAGTAGAGATGGGGTTTCACTGTGTTAGCCAGGATGGTCTCGATCTCCTGACCTCGTGATCCACCCGCCTTGACCTCCCAAAGTGCTGGGATTACAGGCGTGAGCCAATGCGCCTGGCCTATTTTATCCACTTCTAGTTCCAAGTAGAGAAGCACCAAAACTTCATTTAGTCAATTCCCTCTTGCTGTGTTTTTGGTGAGCAGGAAGGATGTAGCCCAATTTATAATGATTCTCTGCAGAGATTACTCTGTATTTTTTTTCCTACTTTATCTATTCTTCCCAATTCCTTTAATACTTTGTTTATGCTACTTTTATTTGGACCTCTTTATTTTTTGTGTTGGGCTTCTTCAGAGTGCTGGGATGAGAAATTTACTTGCACAAGGCTCTACTCTGTGCATCGGCCGGTTAAACAATGCATTCATCAGTTATGCTTCACCAGGTAAGGGATCCCAGAATGCCCAAAAAGCATCTTCTATGGTAGTGTTTTTGTGTTGGTAACTAATGAGTACCCACTATGGAATTGCAACCTTTGATGGGGGTCCAAGTTTTTAGCACAACCCTCCTAGCTATTTCTGAATGTACCAACTAGAACCTGAAGTCTGGGCTGAGGTATACAAAGAATAGGCAGAGTAATAGAACTTAGAAGGGAAATGAAGGCGAGGGCTGGAGGAAGGAGGGTCATGAGGGAAACACTGGCATACTCAATTTATTACCTGATAGAAGGAGGCTGAAGAAAATGGCCCAGCTCTAAGGTAGAAAATAGTGGGGAGGAACATTAAGCCTGACCCTAGGTAGACTGTGCAAAGTATCATGAAGAAGAATAATTAAAACAATGGCCTTTGCAACAACTTGGATGGAACTGGAGGCCATTATTCTAAATGAAGTAACTAAACAATGAAAAACCAAATGTTGTATGTTCTCACTTATAAGTGGGAGCTAAGCTATGAGGAGGCAAAAGCATAAGAATGATATAATGGACTTTGGGGACTCAGGGGAAAGCGTGGGAGAGGAATGAGGGATAAAGGCTACATATTGGGCAGAGTGTACACTGCTTGGGTGATGGGTGCACCAAAATCTCAGAAATCACCACTAAAGAACTTATCCATGTAACCAAAAACCACCTGTACACCAAAAACTATTGAAATAAAATTTAAAAAATAGAAGAGTAATTAATACCATTCCCTCCCCTATTTTCCAGTGGGGGGGCAAAAGTCTGAAATACTTACGGAAATCCAGTTGGGGAAGAGCAGATAGGGAAAGTGGGGAATACAAGAGTCGAAGAGGCGTCCCAGACCCAGGTTAGTTCTCCTCTCAAGGCTTTCTTCCATCTCCTTCCTTGCCTATGACATTGGGACGTCTGCAGTTTACGACGTATGTACATCGTCAACAAGGAGATCTGCTCTCGTCTTGTCTGTAAGGAACACGAAGCTATGAAAGGTAAGATGATGTCTGGATGTTTAATGGAGAGAAGCAGTTATGAGAGGGATAAATAGGGACATGATATTACTATATCCAAAGTCTGGTATTGGGGGAGGGCTTTAGGCTACCCCCTTAGATTCCATCAGTTCCTGCTGGAAGTGATCTCAAATAAACACTCTATGTAAAGCAGTATGCTTGATATACAAACACAACCCTAAGAAAAGTACCCCTAGATCCCTTTTCTACTAGATTGTGACCCCACAGTGTCTCCTATTTGGAGAGCTTTCTGACACTCTGGCTATTTTAAAGATTATTCACTGGGGTTCTAGGGAAAATTTCAAGTCAGCCATTACAGATAATAGACTCTGCTAGTCTGCAGCCCTGATCATAACTAAAAATAAAACATACACACACACATGCGCTAATTTGGAGACAGTAAGGTTTGGATAGGACCTATAAATAAAAAAATAGATAGGACATTTAGAAATCAGCTACGTTATAAATAGTTCACCAATTCCAGGAACAATATAAATTTCGTACTGTAACACTTCAGGTAGAAGGAGGTAGAAAGAAGTTATAGGACCAATTACAAGGGCCCAAAATGTGTGGTTATAGACCATACATGGTGGGAACAAACATACTCTCACCTTCCCCATGGCCAGCCCCGAGTGATGGCTGTGGTTGGTGAAAACACCACAGACAAAGCCATTTCTGACTCAGCAGCGCGCTTTGTGCTGAGTTCCTGAGTAAGAGCTGTAGTTAACTTCGCAGAAGGAAACTTGCTCTGTGCCCGCATTGGCTCTGTGCAGGCCACCTGCAAGGGAAGCACCTTGAGATTGAGGATGAGTATTTGGGACTCTAGGCACTTTCAAATATCTCAGGGGACTTACTAAAGTTAGCTGTTTGCCCATAGTAAGCACATAAATGTATACTGAATGATTGGACCTCATTTTTCTATTTAATAGATCCATGATTAGAAGAATTGGCAGCTGGATATATAAAGGAAACTAACATTTACTGGTCACCTGTGCTAGGTACTTTGCATACATGATTTCATTTTAATACTCAGAAATATACTGTTGAGGTAGGTATTTTAATACTCATTTTACAGAAAGGGATAGTGAGGTTTATAAAATTTAAGAAACTTTCTAGGAAGTGGCAAATAACTAGAGTAAGTGGCAGAGCTAGTTAAAACCCAGATCTTTTTCTCTCCAACCTTTTCGCTACACCACACTGCAAAGTCTTCTCTATCCATTAAAACGAGAGTCTTTGTTATCTTCCTGCATTCTCTTCTCATGATGTTCTGCTTCTCTTCTAGATGAACTTTGCCGTCAGATGGCTGGTCTGCCCCCTAGGAGACTCCGTCGCTCCAATTACTTCCGACTTCCTCCCTGTGAAAATGTGGATTTGCAGAGACCTAATGGTCTGTGATCATCGAAAAAGAGGAAAGAAGAAAAAATATGTGGGTGAGAGGAAGGAGGATCTCCTTCTTCTCCAACCATTGACAGCTAACCCTTAGACAGTATTTCTTAAACCAATCCTTTTGCAATGTCCAGCTTTTACCCCCACTGTCTAATTTTTCACCCAAACTGATAACATTTATCTCATTTTTTAGCACTTAAAATACAAAGTCTATATGATTGCATAATTTTGCTGCTTCTCAATATCATAGACACAGTGAATAGATGATGACTATATGGCTTATATACAAACATTCTATGTACAATTTCAAGGGAGACTAAACTTTAGGCTAGTAATCTTTACTATTGAATCTGTCTGATATAGATCTTAGGGTTGTTGAAGAAGCTATCCTTGTCTATTTGGGCTAACCATAGAACTTCATTTATTTTCCTCACAAGAGTTTCCTAGACCAACTCCCCATCATTCACATGTTCCTCTTTACTCTTTAACTATTTTGCTGGCTTGCCCGAAAATTTGCCTGCCAAGTCTTCCTTATAAGATACATCATGGTAACTTTTGTAGTCCTGTAAGATTCTGCAACACAGTCAAGAATTACACAATTCTACTAGCAATACATAAGGACCCAAAAAGTCTTCTGCTAAGCTCAGAGGCTGGGGCTAAAGCATGAGGACTATGCCAGGTATAGAACTTGGACTCATAATTCCCTATCCAATTTTTCATGCAGTTGTCCAGTCGGGAAGTAAGGTTGGAAAGTAAGTCTCATTTACTGATTCGTTTATGGGTAGACTGGGGTTAACCCACCACCACAAAGCAAATTAGAGAGCTTAATGTGAAACCATACCATTGGTTGGCATTTCCTTGAGTTGCTACTTCATTCATCCTCCCAACTTACCAGTGCACGGTAGAAGTATTGTGCACATAGCTTTTGGAATATCCTGACTGGGGCCTAAGAAGGGCATTCAGACTTGAATTTTAATAGGCAGACAGAAAGTTTGCCTAATAGTTAATATGAAAGAGTGAAAGAAACACAATATTCAGACAACCCACATTCTTATCCTGGCTCTAGCAGTAACCGTGTAGCCTTGGATGAGTCATTTTCCTTCATTAGGTCCTGGTTTAATTTCCTCATCTTTAAAATGAGAAGGTTAAATTTATCTTAGTTCTGCCAGGCACAGTGGCTCATGCCTGTAATCCCAGCATTTTGGGAAGCTGAGGCGGGTGGATCACTTGAGGTCAGGAATTTGAGACCAGTCTGGCCAATATGGTGAAACCCCATCTCTACTAAAAATACAAAAATTAGCTAAGCATGGTGGCACGTGCCTGTAATCCCAGCTACTCGGGAGGCTGAGGCAGGAGAATCAATTGAACCTGGGAGGTGGAGGTTGCAGTGAGCCAAGATGGAGCCATTGCACTCTAGCCTGGCTGACAAGAGTAAAAGTCCATCTTAAGAAATATATATGTATTATATATATCCTTAGTTCTAAGATTTCCTTTAATTCTATGATTCTCTGGATTTAAATGCTTTATTCATATTTCTTGAAGCTTAGACAAAGTCTACTTTACAGCAACCATATCTGTTTTATCCTGGTGAGGATAGCAGTCCATAATGGAATAGAACAAAATCCCATTATAACAATTGACAAATTATATATCATGAATCCTTCTGTCTGAATAACTCAATAACTTTCTATAAAAGCCAATGGAATTCAAATAGGAGCTAGGAGACAAGTAACATAAGACAGTGGAGGTTGTATTCCTTTTATATTGCTGAGAAAACTAGTTAAATGATCAGATTCTTGCTCTTAAGAAATATTTAGTTTAATGGGATCTGTACAACTGATTAAAAAGAAATGCTATGAAAAGCCCCAAAGCATATAATCTCTATTCCTTATAGTCTCTAGGATTAAATGTACTCATTTAGACAGACGTATTAAATGCATGTTTTAGCCACTTCAGAGAAGCCTCATAGGCACAGAGTTTCCAAGATTCATTTTAAGAATATCTTCGTGAACTTGACCCTCCTACTCCACATTGCAACATTTCCATCAGACAGCATTTCAATTCCAGTATTATGTATATTGCAAATTAAACATTTTAAAATATTTTTTTCCAATTTGTTTCTCAAAATAAAATGTCTTTTGTTCTGGTTCTTTTTCTCTTTTATGTTTACAAAAAAGGCCTGAATTTATGAACTTTTATTCCACTTTTAAAAATGTGTATCAGCCGGGTGTGGTGGCTCATGCCTGTAATCCCAGCACTTTGGGAGGCTGAGGTGGGTGGATCACCTGAGGTCAGGAGTTCGAGACCAGCCTGCCTAACATGGTGAAACCCCGTCTCTACTAAAAATACAAAAATTAGTCAGGCATGGTGGCGGGTGCCTGTAATCCCAGTTACTTGGGACACTGAGGCAGGAGAATTGCTTGAACCTGGGAGTGGAGGTTGCAGTGAGCTGAGATTATGTCACTGTACTCCAGCCTGGGTGACAGAGCAAGACTGTCTCAAAAAAAAAAAAAAAAAAAAAATATATATATATATATATATATCACAATATTGTTCACATGTCTCTTTTCTGCTATCCTCTATTCTTTCCTTCACTCCATAACTTTACCATCAGTTCCCCAACACTCCAAATGTATTTATACTCCTCCCCATGTGGTCCCCTTTTTCTTTTCTGTCCCCTGCAAGTCTGACAGTCTTGCTCAGTGAAGTTTCATGCTGTATTCACTTCTCTTCTACATGATCAAATTTCTGTATGTTGCCATTTCTCATTGTTCTTATGTTCTCTACACTTTTAAACTCTTCTTACTATGTAAAACAAATTTGTAATCTGCTTTCCATGCTTTCTTTCCACATCCTTACAAAGTCTTATTTCCCCCTCTGACTTTCCCCTGAGAAAGGTCCCAGATCAAATTTCAGGTGGTTGTTTTCAGTCCCAGCTACTTCCCTCCCTCCCCTCCCCTCTGGCGGAAATTCCATTACCCCCCTTAGTTGTGGTTGTTGTTTACCCCTATCCCATCTCAGGTCCCTGATAATCTTGTTTCCAAGAATTAGGAAAGCTTTTACTCGCTGTCTTTTCTTTTTTTAAAGAAGATTCAGGGTCGGGTGCGGTAGCTCACGCCTGTAATCCCAGTACTTTGGGAGGCCGAGGCATTAGGGAGTACCTGCCTTAGAGGTGGTTCTGTGAATTAACAAGATTATGTGTTCAAAGGTTTACTAAGACTATTAAGTATATAATAAGACTATAGGGTTTTTTTTTTTTTTTTTCTACTTAAGCTGATTGGTTTCTCTTAAACTGTTCTTGAGTAGGTTGGCTTTTCCATTCTTTTGCTTGTAACAAAAGTGGATCACCTGAGGTCAGGAGTTCGAGACCAGCCTGGCCAACATGATAAAACCCTGTCTCTAAGAAAGATACAAAAAAATTACCCAGGCATGGTGGCAGGTGCCTGTAATCCCAGCTACTCGGGGGGCTGAGGCAAGAGAATCGCTTGAACCAGGGAGTTGGAGGTTGCAGTGAGCCAAAATCGTGGTACTGCACTCCAGCCTGGGCACCAACAGTGAAACTCCGTCTCAAAGAATAAAAGAAGATTCAGAAGAAAGTTTTTCCTCATTAAGGTGTTAATATGTTTTTTTCCTGGTGAGCCCAAACGACAACCTTGCTAAGCAATGGCTTTCAATGAAAAGCCATTTTTTAAACCAAAATAATGGATCTTTAATATTAGAATTAAGGAATTTGGTAAAAATATCGTTAGATATTGAATGCCCTCCTGGTATCCTGAACAGATAGCAGCCTCATCTACCCATTCATAAAGATTCACTTTTATTTTCCCTTCTCTAATTGAGTTGATTCTATTCTGAGGCTTTTTCCATATTCCGTGCTTATCATTCAAGAAAATTCTCCTTTCTCCTCAAATGAACGCATTATGGAAATTCGAGTGTGTCTTCTACTCAGTAAATACAGTTCTATGCACACTTTTTCTCAGTATTGTTTTGACTGATGGCAGCGAGTGCAAACCGCAGCTGGCTTCCCAACTTCTGAGTCTTACTTTGATGACATACACAGCAGCATATGTTGCTTGACACAAGCTCCTCCCCTCTCCGCTTCAGGGTACTTGTGGCCAAAGTTAGATGTGTAGCCAACCACTTTACACCTGGTGAGAAGGCACAAGCAACCTCTAAGATCCCTCTTCCTTTTGTACTGAAGCAGCTACAACACAGTGAAGAAGGAAAGGAATCCTAAAAGAAGTGGCAACAAAGATGGAAGAGCACCTGACCACGGGATAGCCAGATGAGAGAGTGACAACAGGCTGACACCAGGGTGGGGGAGCAGGAAGCTAAAAGACGGAAATTGCAAAATTCCAAATTCAAAACGAATTTGAGAAGAAGTGGGGAAGGGGTCCTGGGGCATCTGGAAACTTCGGGTAAAACAGGAAGACATCAGGAGCACAGTGGAGGAGAGGCAGGGGTTGTCTTTGTAGCTTTGTCAGCGCAGGGAGGCCTTGATTAAAAAAGCAATACTCTGATAAAAACGGAAGCCCTTGTATCTTTGAGCATTTTCACCAACCAAACATCAGGGAAAGTGACTTGTTAAGACTGTGGTAAGGAGAGGAACAGGTGGCCACAGTTTTGTTTTCTTTCTTTCTTTCTTTCTTTCTTTTTTTCTCTAAAAACCAGTCAAGCAGACCCAGAAACAGCAGTCAGACGACAAATTCTGGGCAGAACCCAAGATGGAAAAAGCAAATGTTTATAAAAATAGAGGTGCAGAGCCCACAGCTTCCTGTTGACAAATCGACCTTCACTCTACCTCAAACCCTCATTTTTTTTTTAATAGCTGATAATGATTTTGTGTTATTTTTCAACTTGTCCAATCACTTAGAGTAAGGTTCTAGTTTATTCCTAACCCTTGGGTCTTGCAGTGCTTTTCTCTGCCTCTGGTATTTTCCCCTTTCCTCTCCCTTTTCCTTTCTCCTATGTGCTTACCTGGCTGTACATCTGTGCTGTGTAGCTTTATGGAGTGTTTGCTTAAATTTATGTAACAATCCATAGGGATTCAAGATGATCTCATAAATTTGTGGGAGATTCACCTTGTCTTCCCTCCTCCACCAAACAAACAAACAAAAACCCCGAACCAAACCAGAATAGTTAAATTTTGAGCAAGTATAAGGAAATTCATTTTCTGGAAAATAATCTGTATTATACTGAAGAGATTGATGGATGTTAAGGTATCAACTGCATCATCGTATACCATTTCCTAATATGTGCTTCTGTCCCAAATGATCAAACACAAGGAGTTATAATGAATGGTAATGAGAATTGTACACAAAAACATTTCTTCCATTTGTATAAAATTACCTCTATAAATCCATCTATTCTTGAAAATGGATGAGATTTTAGAGGAAAGGAGAATGAAGTGGTAGTAACACAAATAAGCAGGTCAGGCGCGGTGGCTCACACCTATAATCCCAGCACTTTGTTTGGGAGGCCGAGGCAGGAAGATCACCTGAGGTCAGAAGTTGGAGACCAGCCTGGCCAACATGGGGAAACCCCATTTCTACTAAAAACACAAAAATTAGCTGGATGTAGTGGCCTGCGCCTGTAGTCCCAGTTACTAGGGAGGCTAAGGCAGGAGAATCACTTGAACCTGGGAGGCAGAGGTTGTATGTAATGAGCCAAGATCTCAGGCCACTGCACTCCAGTCTGGGCAACAGAAAAAAAAAAAAAAATACAGATAAGCTTATGAAAATGTGTAACATTAACATAAAAATCAATACATGTTGAAAACAAAAATGACTTCAAATACTTATATAAAATAATAAATGATAGCTCCTTAATTGGTTATTAAGAGAAACTGGTTTGCCGGAAGTTAATTTATAACTTGAGAAAGTCAAACAATTGTGGTCATTTATGTTGCCACTATCTGACAAAGACTGAGATAGAAAGATCTGACATAATGTAATAATTCATAATTAAAGTACAAGTACTCACAAGAATGCCAATATATTCTAATGAGATAGGGTAGGAATAATTTATCTCTTGTCATGTAGAAACAAAAAAAATTATTACATCATTGATATATGGGACATCTAGATCCCCAAATCAACATGGTTCTAGGTACAATAAAAGCAACACTTACATCATCCTGTTCATTTTAATTTCAAATACTAGGTATTTGTTTCAGTGCCAGTCCAGACTTGGTACTCACTAGTGGTGTGATGTTAAGCAAGTAACTTCTCAACTGTAAACTGGTGGCAATATATCTGCCTTAGGGGTGGTTCTGTGAATTAACAAGATTATGTGTTCAAAGGTTTAGTAAGAATGTTAAATATATAATAAGACTATAGGGTTTTTTTTCTACTTTTTTTTGAGACTGAGTCTTGCTCTGTCCCCCAGGCCGGAGTGCAGTGGTGCAATCTCGGCTCACTGAAAGCTCCGCCTCCCGGGTTCACGCCATTCTCCTGCCTCAGCCTCCCAAGTAGCTGGAAATACAGGCGCCCCGCCACCTCGCCCAGCTAATTGTTTTGTATTTTTAGTAGAGATGGGGTTGCACTGTGTTAGCCAGGATGGTCTCGATCTCCTGATCTCGTGATCCGCCTGCTGGGATTACAGGCGTGAGCCACTACGCCCGGCCTTTTTTCTACTTAAAGCTGATTGGCTTCTCTTAAACTGTTCTTGAGTAGGTTGGCTTTTCCATTCTTTCCCTTGTAACAAAATGACATGAACCTTGTTGGATAGTCAATGAGTAGGAAACTTGCAAAAAATGTGCAATACCACAAATACTAGTTTCTCTACTGTTTAAAGTGTGTTTAAATTTACCTTTTTTTTTTTTCTCATACAGATGGGGGTCTGGCTATGTTGCCCAGACTGGTCTTGAACTCCCAGTCTCAAGTGATTCTCCCACCTTGGCCTCCCAAAGTGTTGAGATCACAAGCATGAGCCATTGTTCCTGGTCCTAATTTAAATTTAATTACAAATTATTTTTTGGCCAGATTAGGTAGCTCACATCTATAATCCCAATGCTTTGTGGGAGACCAAGGCAGGAGTTCAAGACTAGCCTGAGAAACACAGCAAGACTGTCTCTACAAAAAATTAAAATACTAGCCAGGCATGGTAGCTGCCCCTGTAGTCCTAGCTACTGTGGATGCTGAGGCAGGAGGATTGCTTGAGCCCACAAGGCCGAGGTTACAGTGAGCTATGATGGTACCACTGTACAACAGCCTGGGTGACAGATTGAGATCCTGTCTGTAAAACAATTTTTTAAAAGTAAAACTTTTTTAAAAGTGGAATTAATCCAAATTTGGTATTTGGAACTCTGGGATTTGGTATTTGGAACTCCCACCATGAACAGATAAACAGTAAGTCTAGTGACTTTGGGAATCTAATTTGTTTCTCTTTCAGTAGATTGTATTTTTTATTCCAGGTTTTCTAAGGTGTAGCGTCCCAAACAAACCTTTGGCAAGCAAGTAAACTACTCCTTTGTCTTGGAGTCTTCCTTTTGCGACTGAATGAACTTTTGGAACTTTTAGAAGTTTGGTATTTGGAACTCAAACCATTGTTATGGTTTGAATGTTTGTCCCCTCCCAAACTCATGTTGAGTTTTAATTGATGTGGGGTCTTTAAGAGGTGATTAGGGGTCGGGCATGCTGTAATCCCAGCACTTTGGGAGGCTGAGGCTGGTGGATAACCTGAGGTCAGGAGTTCGAGACCAATCTGGTCAACATGG
>NW_012106119.1:752070-752556 GCF_000951045.1 Mandrillus leucophaeus | reverse complement strand
CAGCATCTCAAATACAGAACAAAATGGAGTCTCTTATGTCTACTTCTTTCTATATAGACACAGTAACAGGCTGATCTCTTTCTTTTCCCCACACCTATAATTTGCTTAAGGGCAGGATTCATAGTAAGTGCCTGTTTATGATAACATCAAGGTTTTTTTAATCTAGGGGCTAGACTTTTGGTAAATATGTGTTCTTAACAGTAGATAAAGTAGAAATATTAGAGGTATTACTGGAACTGGGAGTTAATCAGAAGTCAACATGGTGTTTGAGTAGCCAAGATGGAGTTACTTTAGCCTCCACGCCACCATTATGATTCAAACCATTCTATGCCTGACTTTTCTCATCTGTAAAAGAGATCAGTGATATAAAACCCTTAAGGCGGCTGGGCGCGGTAGCTCACGCCTGTAATCCCAGCACTTTGGGAGACTGAGGCGGGCGGATCACAAGGTCAGGAGATCGAGATCATCCTGTCTAACATGGTGAAA
>NW_012106119.1:750791-752020 GCF_000951045.1 Mandrillus leucophaeus | reverse complement strand
GCCTCAAGTGATCCTCCTGCCTCGGCCTCCCAAAGTGCTGGGATTACAGGCATAAGCCACCACAACCTGTCAGATTTTTTTTTTTTTTTTTTTTTGCATATGGTTCTCATATCCTCAAAGATTATTACCCACCTTCAGAGATCGCCATTGGCAAAGTCAGAGATGCAGTTGTTTTCATGAGTCAGTAACTTATGGAGGAGACTTGAAGGTTTCATTTATTTTGGAAATTAGAATTAGAGGTTATGGCCCTGCTTATTTGTTTTCTTGCTTACCTCAAGGTGCAGAATGCTTTTATGTCCACTGGATGTGAAGTGCTCTCTTATTCAGAGTTGAGGCAGAGAAACTTAGTGTGGTGGCTCCTGCCTATAATCCCAGCTACTCCCCAGGCTGAATTCAGCAGGATGACTCCTTGAGCCCTGGAGTTCAAGGCCATCCTGGGCAACAAAAGGTGTGAGACCCTTGTCTCACAAACAAACAAACAAAACAAACAAACCAAACAAAGTTGAGGCAGAGTACAGGTGTCTGTTGTTTTCACACATCACACACACTACCAGGAATTCTATGGAGACCCAGCCAGTGGCTGTTAGCTATGAATCTGACCAAGAACCTGGAAAAGGCCAAAGAGGTTCCGATTTTTCCTCTTCTCAGAAGGGTAGAGAATCAGTGCGTTTACTGGCTCATCAGTCTTTCTCTTTATCCTGATTTCTTTGACTGACTCCTTCAGGAAGGATAGCCTATGTGTCGGAGCTAGACTATACGGGTGCAATTCCTGACTCCACCTGTTCTACGGTGAGCAGGCCTGTGCAAACCTACCCCCAACGGCGGAGGGAGCTGAAAGGCCAGATAAAGAGGCAGACACGCCCAGTTTCTCAGCAAAAAAGCATTTAACAAGAACTTAAAAGCAGAAGCCATGTCCCAGGCATCTGCAAGATGGTGGATCCCCTTGCTGTTACCCCAACCCAGACCCAGGGCTTATATACCGTAGGGAAAGGGTATCCGTGCTTCAGAAGGGATGTGTAAGACAATTGAAGCTGACTCCTCAGGGAAAGGCAAGAACGCTACCTGCATCATAGCCTATTGAAGGGGTGGCCTGCCCCTCCACACCTGTGGGTGTTTCTCGTTAGGTGGAACGAGAGACTTGAGAAAAGAAATAAGACACAGAGACAAAGTATAGACAAAGAAAAGCGGGGGCCCAGGGGACCGGCGCTCAGCTTACGGAGGACCCACGC
>NW_012106119.1:731312-749754 GCF_000951045.1 Mandrillus leucophaeus | reverse complement strand
AGATCGCGCCACCGCACTCCAGCCTGGGCGACAGAGTGAGACTCTGCCTCAAAAAGAAACAAACAAACAAACAAAACCCTTAAGGCTACTGCAAGATTAAATAAATTAAGTGGTTTAGAGTAGCACGGGGCACATAGGCCCTATGTAAGTGTGAGTCATTATCCTTCAGTCAACAAACAACTTTAGAACACCAAGTGCCCAGGTCAGTGCTGGGATGCAGAGTTAACTAAGACATGGCCTCCGCATTTATTAGAGTCACTTCTTCTTCTTTTTTTTTTTTAGACGCTCTGTCACCCAGGCTGGAGCACAATGGCACAATTACACTCACTGCAACCTCCGCCTCCCAGGTTCAAGCGATTCTCCTGCCTCAGCCTCCTGAGTAGCTGGGAGTACAGGCACGCACCACCACACCCGGCTAATTTTTGTATTTTTAGTAGAGACGGGCTTTCATCCGTTGGTCAGGCTGGTCTTAAATCCTGACCTCCTGATCCGCCTGCCTCAGCCTCCCAAAGTGCTGGGATTACAGGTGTGAGCCACCAGGCCAGGCCTAGAGTCACTTCTTTATAGCTCAAGTTGTTTCTTTCTGCTTTTAATAACACCTTTTGCCTCCTACAATGACATTCATTTTCTTGTTTTCTTTTCAAGTTTTTATCATTTTTGATAATAAAAAATTAAGTAATGCTTTAAATTATACTATAAATGTATCACGTGTCCTCCTGTTCAGGGAAAACATACATCTGCTCACCGCCTTTAGTTCCCCTCTTCACATCTGCTGCCTAGTTTTGGCCAAGTGAACTTTCCATTGATATCCTGGGCTCTTTCCTCCCATTCCCATATCTGTTCTTGCTTCTCCGTCCCAGAGCCCTTGCCATCTTTGCACCCCTTATTTA
Source organism: Mandrillus leucophaeus (assembly GCF_000951045.1). Taxonomy (NCBI): domain Eukaryota; kingdom Metazoa; phylum Chordata; class Mammalia; order Primates; family Cercopithecidae; genus Mandrillus; species Mandrillus leucophaeus. The sequence continues at coordinate 748,864 of NW_012106119.1, read as the reverse complement.
TGAATTTTCTCCTCTGATTGTACAAACTAATAACATACCTGAAGAGAAAACAGCCCAGTCATTGCTTGTTTCTTTTTTCTGGCTATTCAGTCCCTAGAAGTCTCTGAGTTTAAGCAGGTTTTTTTTTTTTTTTTTTTTTCCTGGGGAAAGAGCTTTAATATCCTTGTACACCATGGTGAGCAGAAGCCCAGGCAAAACATCTACACAGGCAGGTGTGTGTGGTTTTAAGCCCACTAGGTCCCACTTTCTCTCATCACAGTCCCTCCCTAAGGTGCTGCCTAGAATTCTGCACAAGCATTCTTACTCCCAAAGCACAGGGCTTTCTTCCAGCTTGCTTTTCGAAGGAGGCATCTCAACCAGAAGGGCAAAGCCAGAAGAAAGAGGAAAAACCAGGCAGAGACGCTGATACAGAGTTTACTGTTACGTGTTTGGCTGGGTGCAGAATTGCCCTCGCCACCCCTGGCCACCCTGGCCTCCTGGGAGGAACAGGCAGAGATGGCTCCAGACGGCTCTTGGCTGCCACTCTAGGCCTCAGGGCTTACACAATGAGCACAGCGGGTTCCACCCTCCGATAGGAAGTGCAAACTCGAATTCACAGTCAGACTTCACCAGGAGGGAGAGATGGTCTCTGGCTGAAGGCACTTTAATCAGGGAGCAAACCCAATGCCAGGGTTTGTCTTCCTTCTCGTTACTCTGAGAAATCTAGACGCCACTCTGTTGGAAAACCAGCACTGCCTGAAGCTGGGGTTAGCGCACTGACCGAGTGAGGCATGAGACCTGCTCACTGACAACTTCTCGTTAGGGCTGTTAGTGTGGTCAGCCAGCAGCTAGCATGGAGTGAACTGTTTTCCACAGGCAGCCTCATACTTCTTGAGCCGGCCCACTATCTTCTGGGTGCCATGCAGATCCACAAAGCAGAAAGGCCCTCCAAGACAAGGCGGGAAGCCGAGCCCAAAGATGGCTGTGGTGTCTCCCTCTGCAGGTGTGGCCGAGATCTCCTCTCGCAGGCACATGACTGCCTCATCCACAAATCTTGTCGCCAGGCGGAACTGGATGTCTTCGCCTGAGGAGACTTTAGACTTAGGAGGCATCTTTAGACTCACTAAGATACTATCCACGTCAGAATTCAAATTCTTACTCTTCACATTCTCCTGATAGATGTAAACGCCCTTCCCAGACTTGAAACCTAGGAAGCCCTTGGACACCATCTGTGTCAGCAGTTCTGGGTTTCCACCTCCACACCGCTCCCCAAAGGCTTTGCGCAGATCTTCCGCCACGTGTTTCGCTACATCCACCCCAACTTCATCCACCAGTGTGGCGGCACCCACAGGAAAGCCAAAGCTTGTGGTCAGGGAATCCAGCTTCTTGAGGTCAACTCCTTCCTGGAGGATTCAGATGACTTCAGACATCATGGGTGAAAGACATCTGGTGGTATAGAAGCCAGGTCCATCCTTAACCACAATGATGACCTTCGCCTGCTTGAGACCGACTGCTACAGCGGAAGCACTGGTGTCTTTGGAAGTTTTCTTGGTTGTGATCATCTCCAGCAGCTGCATCTTGTCGACGGGAGAGAAGTAGTGCATGCCAATCACCTTCTCATGTCTTTTGCTGACAGCAGCGATTTCACTGATTGGGAAAGCGGATGTGTTACTGGCAAAGACACAGTGATCTGGAACCACCGCTTCTACTTCCTTTAGCACTCTGTGCTTAAGACTAAGGCCTTCAAACACAGCTTCAATCACCATGTCGACCTTTAAAACATTGCTAATCAAGCTGCCCAGTCAAGTTGCTGAAGATGGAATCCCTTTCAAATGACTCCTCTGGAGGTTTCAAATGATGTTAGAGCTTTCTTTTTCACTTTATCATTCAATCCTTTGAACACTTGTTGCTGTCCTTGGCCTAGCCTAGTGAGTGTGGCATCTTTAAGTATAGTCTTTAGCCTCTTATCCACAGAGACTTGGGCAATGTCTGCTCCCTTCAGCCCTTCACCAAGAATAACCAGATGCTTAACATCCTTCTGTGGAGCTCCAAATATATTCTTCTTGCACAAGACCTGACCATGGCAGAATCCCATCAAGGCCTTTGATTCACTGGTCATTGCAAGCTCTCCAAATTTCTGAGATTCAGAGAGATAACCAGCATCACTCCCTTGCTCAATTCCAGTCTTTACCACATCAATTATTTTCAGAGGCGCAGGATAAAGGCCTTTAGTCTCCTTTCGCACTTTTTCTTCTACTTTTTTGGAAACCTGTTGCCTGACAAATGGAATGGTCATGGCGTACTCTGTCAATTTTTCCACCAATCCCTAGTCTCTCTTTGGAGAGATCTTATCAACTAGACCTTTGGCGAAAGTAATTGCAACTTCTTCTTGGTATTCGATTGCCCGTTACTCTGGAGGTTTTAGTCCTGTTCCCAGGGGTTCCACCAATCGGTCAACCAGTCCCATTTTCTTTGCCCTGTCTGCATGAATGTTTCTACTAGGCAGCATCATGTCAAAAGCAGCAGGCACACCCACCATTTTGGGCAACCTTTGTGTGCCTCCTGCTCCTGGTAAGATCCCCAGCAAGACTTCAGGGGCACCTAATATGTTTTTCCGTCTTTTGTTGCTATTCTGTATTGGCATGAAATGACAAGCTCAAGTCCTCCTCCCAGGCAGCATCCATTGATGGATCAAACAGGCTTTGTGACCTTCTCAAGTTTCTCAAATGTTCTCTACGCTTCTTGTGACATCTGTGTTACTTCTTGAGGGGTCTTGCAAGTGGCTAACATGTTGATATCAGCACCTGCAATAAAGCAGCCTGGCTTTGATGAGATAAGGGCGGCACTTCTGATGTGATTAGTAACCCAGATTTCATTCATAACTTCTGTGAACTCTGAATGCAGCTCTTCATTCAGTGTATTTACCTTTGAATTGGGAGAGTTAATTCGAATAATTGCCACATCCCCTTTGACTCCGTGGTTCATATGGGTTCTGGTCAGCAAAGCAGAAGACTGTAAAACTGCAGCATATATGACTTCGGGAGCAGAGGATCCTGAAGGCAGAGAAGTGGCTGAGGATGCCAATTGCCCAGTGGGCCACCATGTTGAGTTGAAGAGGACAGCAGTGGAGAGCGCTTTTAGCGGGGCCGGCCGAGCGGAGGAGTTTTCCTCTTAATCAAGATTTTTAAAAATTGAGGTGAAATTGACATAACGTAGTATTAAGCATTTTAAAGTATACAATTCAGTGGCGTTCAGCATATATAGACTTGTGTAACTACCACCTCTATTTTCAAAACTTTTTCCTATCCCCAAAAGAAAACCCCATATTCCTTAAGCAGCCAGTCCCTAGTCTCCTCTCTAGCTCCTGGGCAACTACCAGTCTGCTTTCTGCCTCTAGGGATTTACCTATCCTGGCTATATTTTCATAGAAATTGAATACTTCCATATAAATGAAATCATGCACAATGTGACCTTTCTAGTCTGTCTTAAGATTTTAGGATTAGTTGCATGGAGCATAAATAACTAATTACAGAGCACATCCAGGAAAATTGTCTCAATGGAGAATTTTGATTTTATTTAATTTTTGCTGTAGCCATGCCTCCTTTAGGGAACCTGTGGATGGAGGTCTAAAGTAACCTGAATGCATGGAGGTAGGGGCAGGCTGAATAAATTACCCACAGTTCTGGCATGTACTGAGTGAGTTACTAGTGTTGTTTTCTAACTGTGCTGAGATGGTTGACTCTTCCTTTCCTCCTCTGGTAACAAAGTGAAAAGGCCCTCATTGGTTGCTACTTTTAGCCAATGTGTGGATGCGGGTGGGGAGTGTGTGGATCGGTGGGTAAAAGGGGTGAGGGGTTGTGGGGAGGGGGAAACTGGCTGCAGTGTGAACTAAAGAATTTGGAGCTGTTGATGTCGTTTGCTTCTCAAATCTCATTAAGGACACTGATTTTAATGAAAAGAAGAGGGGTTGTGATTTGATTAGTAGTGACTGAATAGATTATCATAAAAGAAAGGCAATCACCAGTGCAGACCCGAAAAGAAAAAACGCAGCCCGGTGCAGTGGCTCACTCCTATCCTAGCACTTTGGGAGGCCGAGGCAGGTGGATCATGAGGTCGGGAGATGGAGACCATCCTGGCTACCATGGTGAAACCCCGTCTCTACTAAAAATACAAAAAATTAGCCGGGTGCGGTGGCAGGCACCTGTAGTCCCAGCTACTCAGGAGGCTGAGGCAGGAGAATGGCGTAAACCCGGGAGGCCGAGTTTGCAGTAAGCTGAGATTGCACCACTGCACTCCAGCCTGGGCGACAGAGCGAGACGCCGTCTCAAAAAAAAAAAAAAAAAGAAAAGAAAAGAAGAAAAGAGCCGAGGAGGAAGAATTTGCCAACATGGTTCCAGGACTTCAAGAATCTCTGGAAAGAAGTATCTTTAGAGATGAGAATGGCAATTCTACAGATGGCATGGTGTTTCTAATATGCTATAATTTCCTTAGGAACTGTCCCTCATCCATTTTAGAGCTAACTGGGTCAATATTTACTCTACTAATCTTTGGAATCATATCAGACCTTACATTGCATCTCTGAGCAAACAACCAATATGGAATTTGGTCTTTGGAATGTATCTACCCACAAAGAGAAAAAAACCCTATGAAGAGTTCCATGTAATTTGGAACACCTCTAATTTTCCCTGGCATTTCAATTTGTTGAAAACTGCCCTCCTTCCCCCGTAACCCCATGACAGCTTAAAAAAATTTATTTTGTCATTTTAGAGCTGGATGAGACTTTGGAGATCTTCTAGGCCAATATTTATCAAAGTTCGCCTCCAAACTGACCACCAGCTTTGGAATGAATTATTGGCATGTTTTTCAAAAACGCAGAGCCCTGGGATGCACAAAGTCAAAATTTGTGGAATCTGCAATTTTATGCACTCACTCACTCACACCAAAATGTGAGAACCATAAATCTACTCATATTTCATAACTAATCAGAAAACTTTGAACCATGTGTGCAGATAACTTGTGGATGGTCACAACTTATATTTTTGAAATATCTCATCTTCTATTTTTTTTTTTTAAGAGAAGCTTTGAAGTAGAAGGATGAAATTTTTGTTATTCTTTTTTTTTTTTTTAAATTTTACTTTAAGTTCTGGGATACATGTGCAGAACTTGCAGGTTTGTTGCATACGTATACATGTGCCATGGTGGTTTGCTGCACCTTAAAACCCATCATCTAGGTTTTAAGCCCTGCATGCATTAGGTATTTGTCCTAATGCTCTCTATCCCCTTGCCCCCCACCCCCCAACATGGCCCCGGTGTTTGATGTTTCCCTCCCTGTGTCCATGTGTTCTCATTGTGCAACTCCCACTTATGAGTGAGAACATGCAGTGTCTGGTTTTCTGTTCTTGTGTTAGTTTGGTGAGAATGATGGCTTCCAGCTTCATCCACGTTCCTGCAAAGGACAATAACTCATTATTTTTTTTATGGCTGCATAGTATTCCCTGGTGTATATGTGCCATATTTTCTTTATCCAGTCTATCATTGATGGGCATTTGGGTTGGTTCCAAGTCTTTGCTATTGTCAATAGTGCTGCAATAAACATACATGTGCATGTGTCTTTATAGTAGAATGATTTATAATCCTTTGGGTATATACCCAGTAATGAGATTGCTAGGTCAAATGGTATTTCTGGTTTTAGATCTTTGAGGAATCGCCACACCGTCTTCCACAATGGTTGAACTAATTTATACTCCCACCAACAGTGTAAAAGCATTCCTATTTCTCCACAGCTTCACCAGTATCTGTTGTTTCCTGACTTAATAATCACCATTGTAACTGGCGTGAGATGGTATCTCATTGTGATTTTAATTTGCATTTCTCTAATGACCAGTAATGATGAGCCTTTTTTCATGTGTTTGTTGGCCACATGAATGTCTTCTTTTGGGAAGTGTCTGTTCATATCCTTTGCCCACTTTTTGATGAGGTTATTTTTTTTTTGTAAATTTGCTTAAGTTCCTTGTAGATGCTGAGATATTAGATCTTTGTCAGATGGGTAGACTGCAATTTTTTTCTCCCATTCTTTAGGTTACCTGTTCACTCTGATGACAGCTTCTTTTGCTGTGCAGAAGCTCTTTAGTTTAACTGGATCCCATCTGTCAATTTTGGCTTTTGTTGCGATTGCTTTTGGTGTTTTAGTCATGAAGTCTTTGCCCATGCCTATGTCCTGAATGGTATTGCCTAGGTTTTCTTCTAGGGTTTTTATGGTTTTGGGTTTTACATTTAAGTCTTTAATCCATCTTGAGTTAATTTTTGTATAAGATGTAAGGAAGGGGTCCAGTTTTCTGTTTTCTGCATATGACTAGCCAGTTTTCCCAGCACCATTTATTAAATAGGGAATCCTTTCCCCATTGCTTGTTTTTGTCAGGTTTGTCAAAGATCAAATGGTTGTAGAGGTGTGGCATTGAAATATCTCATCTTCTAATATACCAGTTATTAAATATACCAGTTATTGTAAGATAATATTTTATAAAAATAGTTGTTATTTATAGAGTAACTTCTGTGAGACACTTGTTTATGTTATTATCATTTTCAAGACAGGGTCTCACTATGTAGCCCAGGCTGATCTCAAACTCCTGACCTCAAGTGGTCCACGAGCCTCAGCCTCCTAAAGTGTTGGGATTACAGTCATGAGCCTCCATGCCTGGCCCATGTTATCTTTGGCTATCCTGCAAAATAGCTGTTTCACCTCTGAGCCACCTCAGATATTTATGCCTGAACATAGGAATAATAATATTTCCTACCTCTTGGATTTAAATGAGATACTATATGCAATGTGCTTCCATAAAGTAAGTACACAATAAACATTAGCTATTATCACTATTATTTGATCACATTTTATACATGGAGGAACTGAAACATGTGACATTAGGTAACACATTCAAAGAAATGTGGAGGAGGAGGATGGTTAGGAAATGGTGGAGACAGAATTCAAATCTCTACGTGCTAGATTACAAAACCTAACTTTTCCTGCTACTCTACATCTTATATGTGCATGATCAGAGAAGGTTCCTTAGTTCATTTTCCCATTAAAAATAATTCTTTTGCTTTAGCCCTTTGCCCAGTCCTAGATTTTTGATACATTCTTGTTTACTGTTCTCTCATCCTTGAAGAGTCCTGGGCAGCTGCACAGCAGAAGTTGAATGAGTAATTCCTGTATATGCATAAAGGCCTGTCACTCAACTTCTTCATACCCCAGAGAAGTTCTGTAATATGGCTGGCAGTAAACTGAGAAAAACAAAAATCGGGGAATGCAGAAGTAGAAGCACTCCAAAAATCACACTTTCACCCACACAGACTCCTTTTTGAGCTCTTTTAAAAAACAACAAAGTATCATATTGAACAATCTAGCTGGTGTCCAAAAATAGTGGCCTGGGGAGTCACTGCCGGAGCATGCTGGCCTCAGACACAGGAATGTACACCCTGGAGACTCCCAGGGGAAGTCCCCAATTTGGCTTCACATAGTGGCCATAATGAAACCTCACCTTGTGCTTCTCATGGTGAGGATTAAGTGGTGAAGTCCAGATGTGCACCAGCAGCACAATTTCCAAGTCATGTTATTTTTGTTAAAAATGAACTAGCCAGGTTGTGCTGTGGTTTTTCAATAGAAGTTGGTGAGGGGAGAGAGTAGTTAGTAAGGAAAATAACTAATAGCTGAATGAAACCCCACAAAATTGTTTTTCAGTCTCACTAACTCCAAATCCCCCAAAAGAGAAAATGCTTCTGTAATTATAAGAGATATAATTTTTATTCCTTTAGAAGAAGCAAGGTGAACAGGGAATATTGCTTTCTAAGAAAATAAAGTATTTTCTTATGCTGAACAAATCAGGTTTCCTTAACATAAAGAATTTTATAGCTACATGTAAGTTAGTTAACTCTGGATTTTATTAGAGTTTTCCTTAAGAAGATTATATAAAATATGAATAGCATCTTAATTTTATGTCATCATAGCTTTACTGTGAGCCTTCACTCAAACCAGACTGAGCTCAAACTGTTGCTAAAATATCAGAAGCAAGTCCTCACAACCCTGCTGTTCCTGTCACCTGGAGAGAAGATGACAGGAACAGCAAGGTTGGGAGGACAACAAGCTCATGCTGTTCCTGTCACCTGGACAGATGAGAAATTTTATCAAGCATATTTTACATATCCCAGGTGCCATGCTTTCAGATTCACACACAGTAGCTAAGAAAACCATCAGGATGACTTTGTGAGGAAGGACTTCTTTCCCAATGTCATACATTTCCTAAGGGAAAGCGCCAGATCTGCTGGACACGATGGCTCACTCCTGTAATCCCAGCACTTTGGGAGGCCAAGGCAGGCAGATCGATTAAGCCCAGGAGTTTGAGACTAGCTTGGGCAAACATGGGGAAACCTTGTGTCTCCAAAAAATACAAAAATTAGCTGGGTGTGGTGGCACACGTCGGTAGTCGCAGCTACTCAGGAGGTTGAGGTAGGAGGATCGCTTGAGCTGAGCAGTTGGAGGCTGCAGTGACCTATGATTGCACCAGTGCACTCCAGCCTAGGTGACAGGGTGAGACCCTGTCTCAAAGAAAAAATAAAAGGGGACAGATCTTGGGCCCAAGTTTCTCTGTCTTCGAAGACCATGCTGGTTTCATTACACTATACTCTCTTCCCAGAATTCTCTGCCCCATCCTCAATGAAGATAAATGAATAGTCAAATATTTTCTATTCATTTTATTATTCAAATGATAAACGTTCAAATCCTATCTATTCATCAAAGTCTCAATCAAGCACTGCCTGTATATCATTAAACTTGTGATTATTTCAATTATTTTTATTATTGTAGCTTTTATCTACCATGGTTTTCTTCTTCCTCTGAACTCATGCCACAAAGTGGATGATGCATATCCTGGTACAGCTGTCCCTTGGGAACCACGAGGGATTGATTGGTTCCAGGACCCTCCTCAGATACCAAAATCCGAGGATGCTCAAGTCCTTTATATAAAATGGCATAGTATTTACATATAACCTATACACATACTCCTGTATACTTTCAGTCATCTCTAGACTACTTATAATACCTAATACAATGTAAATGCTATGTAAATAGTTGCTATACCATATTGTTTTTAAAATTTGTATTATTTTTAATTGTTATTTTGTTTGTTTTTCAATTATTTTCAATCCAAGGCTGTGGAACTCATGCATATAGAGGGCCATCCATACTGGGTTTGTACAAGAGAGTAAGAGAGGCCAGGTACAGTGGCTCATGCCTGTAATCCCAGCACTCTGGGTGGCTGAGGCGAGAGGATCGCCTGAGCCCAGCAGTGCAGGACTAGCCTGGGCAACATAGTGAAATCCTGTCACTATAAAAAATTAAAATATTAGCCGAGAGTGGTGGCACATGCTTGTAGTCCTAGCTACTCAGGAGGCTGAGGTGAGAGGATCATTTGAGCCCAGGAAGTTGAAGCTGCAGTGAGCTGAGATTGCGCCACTGCGCTCCAGCCTGGGCAACAAAGCAACAAAGCAAGAACTTGTCTCAAAAAAAAAAAAAAAAGTAGGAGACCACATTTGGAAAATTTTAGCAAGAATTCATGCTTTTTACAGAGAATTAGAGAATCATTTTTTCTCAGTTTTTCCCCCATCAAACTGTCTATATAAAGAAGAGCAAACTAAGAAATGCTGAGCATCTGAGGGTATAATTGCAAATCAATCAACTTACTTGGAATCTATGTTTGATCTTTAAAAGTTTCATGATGCTATATTAGCAATCACACTGGTAGGCCTGCTACATGTGGGTTTACTATGCAGACAGGGGAAAATAAAAATTGTTGAAGTCTTCCATGTCTTGAGGCCTTTTCCTTTGCTCATGAGAGTAGAAGATAATAATGGGGAAAAGAAAGGCCTGGTGTGGTAGCTCACATTTGTAATCCAAGCACTTTGAGAGGCCCAGTCAGGTGGATGTCTTGAGTCCAGGAGTTCGAGACCAGCCTGGACAACGTGGTGTAACCCCATCTCTATAAAAAATACAAAAATTAGCCAGGTGTGGTGGTGGGTGCCTGTGGTCCCAGCTACTGGAAAGGCTGAGGTGGGAGAGCCTGGGAGATGGAGGTTGCAGTAAGCCAAGATTGTACCACTGCACTCCAGCCAGGGTGGCAGAGTGAGATTCTGTCTCAAAAAATAAAAATTAAAAAAAAAAGTGGGGGAAAATACATAAGTATAAGGAAATTAATGTGCATATTACATTAGTCTCTAAATAATTTTTTATTTTTTATTATTATTATTTTTTTGTATTTTTTAGTAGAGACGGGGTTTCACTGTGTTCGCCAGGATGGTCTCAATCTCCTGACCTCGTGATCCGCCCGTCTCGGCCTCCCAAAGTGCTGGGATTACAGGCTTGAGCCACCGCGCCCGGCCTAAATAATTTTTTAAATAAAAATAATGTTTTCCTCTAATTTTTGGGAAACCTTTATGTGCCAGGAAAGCATGGCATGTCCATCCTGTGGCTTCAACTTATCCTTGATCAATTGCTGCACCCTCAAAAAATAAGCATATCTCCGGATGTGCATGTGCCATTTTGAAAAGCGTATGGCTAAAGAAACACTAAAGTTCCTTCAACTTTGAGATGCCATGATTCAGTAATTTTTAGATTTGTCTTTTATAGCTATTTATTTTAATATCGTCAGTCATTTAAGTATTTTGTCTTTTCTTTTCTTTTTTTTTTTTGAGGCGGAATCTCACTCTGTCACCCAGGGTGGAGTGCTGTGGCACAATCTCGGCTTTCTGCAACCTCTGCCTCCCGGGTTCAAAGAATTCTGCTGCCTCATCCTCCCGAGTAGTTGTGACTACAGGCATGCACCACTGCGCCCGGCTAATTTTTGTGTTTTCGGTAGAGACAAGGTTTCACCATGTTGGTCAGGCTGGTCTCAAACTCCTGACCTCAGGTAATCTGCCTGCCTCAGTCTCCCAAAGTGCTGGAATTATAGGCGTGAGCCACTGCGACTGCCTTTAAGTATCATGTCTACTTTTAAAGCTTTTAACAACATTATAAACTGCTTGAAGACCTATAATGCACACCAGTATTCACCTTTGATGTTTCCCTTATGCTCTCTCATAATAGGCCTTTAATAAATATTAATCAGATGAATGAATTTCAGCTTTCAAAGGTAATCTTTATAAATTTCTCATAAAATCACTTTTTTAACTTGACCCCAAAGGGGTAGAACATCAAAACAAACAGAATATTTGTTTCTCTTCAGGAACTTCATTTTCAAATGCTGAATATCTAAAACGGATTGATATATGTTAAAGAGAATCTTTTTTTACAGTCTATATACTGACAAGATTTTCAAAACAGAAAGAGACATTATACAGGAATGTAGACTGTATTTTGTGTTGTGTTTATTAGGTTTTGCCAGCACCATAGCAAATACACTTTATAAAATAGAGTAAACAAATATCTACAGATAATTCTGCCAACAGAGCCTCTTTTGATAAAACAGGGAGCTCCAAAGAAGTACAGGTCCATGTTTCAACTAGATTTAGATTTGATACTTGCTAGGTCAACTGTCTACATTTTTGGGTGGAAGACAAAGTCTTTCTTGCATAAGCCATTTATTGAGTTTGCCTGACATATACCAATTCTAAATGATACAGTTATGTGGAGGTGGCGGGGGGATCTTTCTCTGTAGCTCTGATGAAGATTTCTAAATTGATATGGTCAAATAGATTAAGGTCTGTAGGGTTGATTTTACCAGCTTGAGAGTATTGCACGGGCTTTGGAATAAGGCTGACGCATTCAAATCTCAGTCCCAGCTTTTCTGCTTTCTAGCTGTTGGCTGAACTTTTTAGATGATTTTTTGTATAGAGAATGGGATCATTCCCCAGTCAGAGACTGAGCAGGAAGAAAGAGGGCCCTTGTCAGGGAAGCTACTGGGCTTTAAAAAAATAATTTCAGTTTCAGTAAGGATGTGAGCGTGTTTGTGTGTGTGTGTGTGTGTTTAAAAGAGCTGCCATTAAGAAATAAGTGAAAGGCCGGGTGCGGTGGCTCACGCCTTGTCATCCCAGCACTTTGAGAGGTCGAGGTGGGCAGATCACCTGAGGTCAAGAGTTTGATACCAGGCTGGCCAACATGGTGAAACCCCATCTCTACTGAAAATACAAAAAAATTGGCCGGGCGTGGTGGCTCGTGCCTGTAATCCTGGCACTTTGGGAGGCTGAGGTGGGCGGATCACTTGAGGTCAGAAGTTGGAGACCAGTCTGACTAACATGGTGAAACCCCATCTCTACTAAAAATACAAAAATTAACCCGGCATAGTGGCAGGCGCCTGTAATCCCAGCTACTCAGGAGACTGAGGCAGGAGAATCGCTTGAACCCAGGAGGCGGAGTTTGCAGTGAGCTGAGATCCTACCATTGCACTCCAGCTTGGGCGACAGACTGAGGTTCCATCTCAAAAAAAAAAAAAAGATTAACCAAGTGTGGTGGTGGACACATGTAATCCCAGCTACTTGGGAGACTGAGGCAGGAGAATCGCTTGAACCCAGGAGGCGGAGTTTGCAGTGAGCTGAGATCCTACCATTGCACTCCAGCTTGGGCGACAGACTGAGGTTCCATCTCAAAAAAAAAAAAAAGATTAACCAAGTGTGGTGGTGGACACATGTAATCCCAGCTACTTGGGAGACTGAGGCAGGAGAATGACTTGAACCTAGGAGGCGGAGGTTGCAGTGAGCTGAGATTGCACCACTGCACTCCAGCCTGGGTGACAGAGCAAGACTCAGTTTCAGAAAGAGAGAAAGAAAGAAGGAAAGAAGGAAAGAAAGAGAAAGGAAGGAAGGAAGGAAAGAAGGAAGGAAGGAGGGAGGGAGGGAGGGAGGGAGGAAGGGAGGAAGGAAGGAAGGAAGGAAGGAAGGAAGGAAGGAAGGAAGGAAGGAAGAAATATGTGATAGATACAAAAATCCTCAATAAAATAGTAGCAAACCAAATTCAACAACACATCAAAAAGATTCTACACCATGACCAAGTGGGATTTATCCTTTGGAGTGATTTAACACATACAGATCAATCAATGTGCCATGTCATATTAAAAACCACATGATCATGTCAAGAGATATAGAAGCATTTGACAAACTTCAACACTCATTCATGGTAGAAAAAAATTCATCAAAATAGGTATAGAAGGAAATTCCTCAGCATAATAACGCCATTTATGAAAAGCACATAGCTAACATCAAAATTAATGGAAAAGCTGAAAACTTTTCCTCTAAGATCTGGGACAAGGCAAGGATGCCCACTGTTGCCACTTCTTTTCAACATAATGCTGGAAGTGCTAGCAAGAACAATCACACAAGAAAAATAAGAGGCATCCAAATTTGAGAGGATGAAGTAAAATTATTTCTCTTTGTAAATGACGTAATTCTGTATGTAGAAAACGAAAGAGTCCACACACAAAAAAAAGATTAGAACTAATAAAGTCAGTAAAGTTGCAGGATTAAAAAACCAACATACAAAAATTAGTTGCATTTATTTACGAGAACAAAGATCTACCCAAAAAGAAAATCAAGAAAACAATTTCATTTATGACAGCATCAAAAATAATACAATAGTTAGGAATAAACTTAACCAAGGAGGTGACAGATATATACACTGAAACTTATAAAACATTGATGAAAGAAATTGAAGACAATGACAAATAAGTGGAAAGATATCCTGTGTTCATGGATTAGAAGAGTTAATATTGTTAAAATATCTATACGGGCCTGGCACAGTGGCTCACACCTATAATTCCAACACTTTGGGAGGCCAAGGCAGACGGATCACATGAACCCAGGAGTTCGAGACCAGCCTGAGCAGCATGGCAAAACCCCATCTCTACAAAAAATACAAAAATTAGCTAGGCATGGTGGCACATACTTGTAGTCCCAGCTACTCAGGAGGCTCAGGTGGGAGGATCACCTGAGCCCAGGATATCAAGGCTGTAGAGAGCCATGATCATGCCACTGCACTCCAGCCTGCACTCCACTCCTTCAAAAAAAAAAAGTTTATACTAAATAAAGGGACATAGAGATTAAATGATTAAACACAATTCCTATCAAAATTCCATTTTTCAAAGAAATAAACAATTCTAAAATTTGTATGGAACAAAAGACCCTGAATACACAAATCAATCTTGAGAAAGAAGAACAAAGTTACAGGCAGCATACTTTCTGATTTCAAATTATATCACAAAACTATGGTAGTCAAACTGTATGGTACTGGCATACAAACAGACACGTAGACTAATGTAAGAGAATAGAAAGATCCCTAATAAACTCCAGCATACAAAGTCAACTAATTTTCTTTGTGTGTGTGCATGTGTGTGTGCGTGTGTGCGTGTTTGAGACAGAGTCTCTGTTGCCTGTCCTGGAGTTCAGTGGCATGATCTCAGCTCACTGTAACCCACACCTCCCAGGTTCAAGTGATTCTCCTGCCTCAGCCTCACAAGTAGCTGGGATTACAGGTGTGAGCCACCATGCCTGATTAATTTTTGTGCTTTTAGTACAGATGGGGTTTCACCATGTTGGCCAAGCTGCTCTTGAACTCCTGACCTCAAGTGATCCACCCACCTTGGCCTCCCAAAGTGTTGGAAATACAGGCATAAGTCACCACACCCAGCAGGTCAACTAATTTTCAACAGGGGCACCAAGAATACACAGTGGGGAAAGGATAGTCTCTTCAATAAATTGTGTTAGAAAACTGATATTCACATGCAAAAGAATGAAATTGATCCCTTATCTTACACCATACACCAAAATCAACTAAAATGAATTAAGGACTTAAATAAGGCCTGAAACCAAAAAACTACTGGAAGAAAATGGGGGTGGGAATGGGCAGCTTCTTGACATTGGCCTTGGCAATGATGTTTTTGGCTATGACACCGAAAGAACAGGCAACAAAAGCAAAAATAAAAAGCAGGACTAAATCAAACTGAAAAGCTTCTGCACAGCAAAGAAAACAGTCATCAAAATGAAAAGCCAACCTATAGGTTAGAAGAAAATGGTTGCTAATCATATATTTGATGAAAGGGTTAATGTCTGGCCAGGTGCAGTGGCTAATGCATATAATTCCAGCACTTTGGGAAGCTGAGGCAGGAGGATCACTTGAGCCAAGGAGTTTAAGGCCAGTCTGGGCAACAAAGAGAGGCCTCTATCTCTACAAAAAAAAGTATAAAAATCATCTGGGCATGGTGGCTTGTGTCTGTAGTCCCAGCTACTCAGGAGGCTGAGGCAGGAGGATTGCTTGAGCCTGGGAGGTCAAGGCTGCAGTGAGCTGTGATTGCATCACGGGACTCCAGCCTGGGTGACAGAGCGAGACACTGTTTCAAAAAGGAAAAAAAAAAAGGTGAACAGGGATTTAATATCCAAAATATATAAGGAATTCATACAACTTAGTACCAAAACAAAAATGTCAACCTAAAATAATCAAAAGGGTCAGAATCTAATTTAAATAAAGTTTATTCAAGGACAAAGTTTGAAGATAGTCCATTAAGAACACCAGCTCCAAGGAAATGGAGTCAGTGTTCCGAACTAGGGAAGTTAAAGTATCATTTATACAGGTAGAGACACAGGAGTTTATGCATAATTACAACATTTTTCATACAAGGTTGGTGCATAGTTACAACAATTTGATTGATTATAGGCAGTGTTTCTTTTTGGGAAGGGTACATATAGCATCTTTTGCAGAGGGTGTAATAGTCATATGTTTTCTGTCATCTGATCTAAGCAAAGCAAGACAATAAAGGAGAAGTTAATCTATAATAAGGGTCATTAATTAACAAGGCAAGAGGTTTTTGTCTTTGACGTCATTTAATTTTCTCTAGTTACTATACAGTACAAGAAAAATAAGGAAGTGGGTTAGTCTATAACTTGAGAAGCAGATGTTGCAACCATATGTGACTCAGAACACAGTTACATCTCTCTCAAGACTTACAGTGTTTCTGGGGGTCCAACAGCTTTTTAAAATTGTTTTGAGATGGAGTTTCACTCTTGTCGCCCAGGCTGGAGTATAATGGCGTGATCTCGGCTTACTGCAATCTCCGCCTCCTGGGTTCAAGCAATTCTGCCTCAGCCTCTCGAGTAGCTGGGATTACAGGTACGCGCCACCATGCCCAGCTAATTTTTATATGTTTAGTAGAGACGATGTTTCACCACATTGGCCAGGCTGGTCTCGAACTCCTGACCTCAAGTGATCTGCCCACCTCAGCCTCCCAAAGTGCTGAGATTACAGGCGTGAGCCACCGTGCCTGGTCCACAAACAGCTTTTAAATCATATTTATTCTCACATAAATAACCCAATTAAAAATGGACAAAGGACCTGAATAGACATTTGTCAAAAGAAGACATATAATTGTCCAAGTGTGTGAAAATGTAATCATGAGGGAAATACAAATCAAAATCACAATGAGATATCATCTCTGTGAAAGAATAAGAATAATATATATTTGGTCTCTGCCCCTGGTTCGTGGCCCAGAGTTCCTAAAGCCCTGAGAATCTCTTGAGTGATAAGAGCATCTGACACAGAGCTTTTGAACAGCTTGGGATTTCTGGATGACAGGAGTATATTTTGTTCTAATGAGATGACTCCCGATAAGCTCTAGAAGAGGTGCCAGTCCCCGGAAAGACCAAGTAATGACTAGAAGCTTAGAATTTTCAGCCCCACTCCCCGTTCTCCTGAGAGAAGAGAGGGGGCTGGGAATAGAGCTCATAATTAATCGTGCCTACATGACCAAGGCTCCATGAAAATCCCTGAACTATGGAGTTCAAAGAGCTTCTGAACTGGTAAATATATCTGTGTAGTGGGAGGGCGGCACACCCCAAGTCTAGGGGAAGGAAGCTTCTGTGCTCAGACCCCTCCCGTTCTTACCCTCTGTACTTTCATCTGGCTGTTCATATGCTGTCTCTTATACACATCTAGATGTGTATAAGAGACAGCTCCTGAGTAGCTGGGACTATAGGGGTGAGCCACCATGCCCAACTACTTTTTGTGTTTTTTTAGTAGAGATGGAAGTTTCATCATGCTGGCCAGGCTGGTCTCGAACTCCTGGTCTGAAGTGATCCACTTACCTTAGCCTTCCAGAGTGCTGGGATTACAGGCATGAGCCACCACACCTGGCCTGTATGCTATATTATATGCTTCATTAACATAATAAACTGGCAAAAGTTAAGTAAGTGTTTCCCCAAGTTTGTTAAGCCAGCGTATCAAATTAATGGAATGCAAGGCGTGGCTTGTAGGAACCCCTAAGCCGGTTGATCAGACGTACAGGTCACAACCTGAAATTTGAGATTGGCATCTGAAGTGGGGGCCATCTTGTGGCACAGACCCCACCATCTGTGAGGACTGATGCTATCTCTAGGTAGATAGTGCCAGAACTGAATTAAATTATAGAACACACAATTGGTGTGCCCTGGAAAACTGCTTGGTGTTTGGGAAAAGACCAGCACACATCTGGTGTCAGAAGGGCTGTGTTGAGTGGTATGTGAATGTGGAAGAAAAAATGTCAGTTTTTCCTATCATACTTTTTTTTTTT
>NW_012106119.1:730500-730810 GCF_000951045.1 Mandrillus leucophaeus | reverse complement strand
TCACACCTGTTAGAATGGCTGTTACCAGAAAGACAAAAGAAAACACGTGTTGGTGAGAATGTGGAGCAAAAGGAGCCTTTGTACACTGTTGGTGGAAATGTAAGTTGGCACAGCCGTTATAGGGAACAGTATGGATGTTCCTCAAAAAAAAACTAAAAATAGAACTACTATGCGATCCTCAAAACTTTTAATACAGAACTACCATATTGAGTAATCCTGCTTCTGGGTAAACACCCAAAGAAAATGAAATCAGTGCCTTAAAGAGATATCTCCCATGTCCACTCCTGCACTATTCACAATAGCCAAGATA
>NW_012106119.1:724016-729316 GCF_000951045.1 Mandrillus leucophaeus | reverse complement strand
GATCTGATTTCAAACGCCTGCACCTTCCAGTGGACACTGCAGATGAATTTGGAGTCTCCATTCTGCTCCTTGATCAACTGTCCTATAGAACTGAGAGTGCCAAAGGCAACTACCGTCTACTATCTTTGCTGGTGCCCTGAGGAATTTTTTCAGCAATAGTAATTTAGACAAGGCCAGGTGCAGTGGCTCACACCTGTAATCCCAGCACTTTGGAAGACTGAGGTGGGCAGATCACTTGAGCCCAGGAGTTCAAGACCAGCCCGATCAACATGGAAAGGCCCTATCTCTAAAGAAAAATACAAAAATGAGCTGAGTGTGGTGGCACATGCCTGTAGTCTCAGCTCCTCGGGAGGCTGAGGCAGAAGTGTCACTTGAGCCCAGGAGGTCAAGGCCTGCAGTAAGCCGTGTTCACGCCACTGTATTCCAGCCTGGGTGACACAGAGAGACTCTGCCTCAAAATAGTAATGATTATAATTATATAATTATTAGAAATAATTATAATTAATTATTTCGAATCTCATGGCTAATTAAAAAATAATTTAAACAGATTATTTTACTTGTCTTTAGTTTACTGAGGAGTGTATTTTAAGTGATAAGTACTAAAGAGAAAAATAATTTAGAGGATGTGGGCAAGGGAGTGTCAGAATGGTGAGATCTGGTTGATATTTTAGATATGGTGACTAGGACAAATCTCAAATACCAGAGAGTATTTGAATAAGGATGTAAAATACATGACAGTGTAAGCCACAACCATACACACAAAAATAACTTTTCAGCAGAGAGACCCTCAAGGGCAGAGGAAGGAGTGTGTGCTCTTTGTGTGAGCAAGGGAGAAAGTGGAGGCACCTGCAGCCAGAGGGAGGAAGCAGAGCAGATGATAGCGGGGCTTGTGGGCCATCTCAGGCTGCTGGCCTGTATTGAGAGAATGGGAAGCCATGGAGGGTTATGACAGGGGAGTGACATGACCTTAAATGTTCCAGAATGAATACTCTAGTTGCTGTGTGGAGATCAGACTATAATCGAAGAAGGGGAAGGCAGAAAAGCCAGTTGGGAGGCAAAACGTAATAATCCAGTTTGCTTGGACCTGGAGGTGGTGGTGAGAAGTGATC
Source organism: Mandrillus leucophaeus (assembly GCF_000951045.1). NCBI lineage: Eukaryota > Metazoa > Chordata > Mammalia > Primates > Cercopithecidae > Mandrillus > Mandrillus leucophaeus. The sequence goes on along the minus strand of NW_012106119.1, from coordinate 728,207 downwards.
AGTTTGTGAATATATTCTGGTGGCAGAGATAACAGGATTTGCTAATGGAGTGTGCATGGGATTTAAAAGAAAGAGGGGAGTTGAGAGACACTCTGCCCAGGTTTTGCCAAGCAATTGGAAGAATACTGCTGTTAATTGAGATGGGAAAGATGGCAAGAAGTGCAGGTAAGGCAGAGACGAGGGGTTCTGTTTTAGACAGGCTGGAGGTGCTCAGCCATCCAAATGGAGATTCTGAGAGGAAAGCTGGACACCCTTGTCTTGAGTTGAAGGAAGCAGTCTGATAGATTTGGCTGTGTCACCACCCAAATCTCATCCTGAATTGTAGTTCCCACAATTCCCACTTGTCATGGGAGGGACCCAGTAGGAGGCAGACAAATCACGGGGGTGGGTCTTTCCCATGTTGTTCTTGTGATAGTGAACACGGCTCACAAGAGCTGATGGTTTTATAAAGGGAGTTCCCCTGCATGAGCTCTCTCTTGCCTGCCACCATGTAAGATGTCCCTTGCTTTTCTGCCATGATTGTGAGGCCTCCCCAGCCATGTGGAACTGTGAGTCAATTAAACCTCTTTCCTTTATACATTCCCCAGTCTCAGGCATGTCTTTATCAGCAGTGTGGGAACAGACAAATACATGGTCCAAGCTAGCGCTATTGATTTGAAAATCATCAAGGTATAGATGGTATCAAAGCCTTGAGGCAGAGATCCTAGCTGCATTGCTTACCATTGCATCCCTAGCACTTGGCATAGTTTCCATCACACAGTAGCCATTAAGTGTCTACTCAGTGAATAAATAGAATGCATATGGGCTACAGTAGGAGAGAGAAAGAAAATCTTTAATAGACCAAGTTCTATGCGAGCACAAAATTAAAGTCTTTTATTTGAAGATCTTAGCCTGTTTTCCAAATTCAGTGTAGTCAATTAGACACTGATTCTGTCTGGTGAAATAAGCATTTTTGTATTTTGGGGGACTGCTGCTGCTTCCGACTCCAAATTAAGGATTTTTTTTTTTTTTCTAAAAAAGATGGCTCATGCAAAAATCATTCTTTGGTGTAAATATCTAGTCTTCAAGCAATTCTTGTAATGCAATCAGAAAGAAAAAAATCCATGGTTTGGGAGGGAAAATTTTTGTGTTCTAAATTCTGTATAACTGAGTTCATTTGCTTAACTGCAAAGCAGGAACTGTTAGTGGCTGTCTCTACTGAGTTCAGAGATAGTGTGAGACTATGGGGGAATAGAGGCTTTTTAAGTGCTCTTTAACACAACAACACAAGAAGCTATTTAAATGCTCTTTAAGGTATTTACATAAATATTACTATTATCATTGTGCTTTTATTTTGTGTTATCATGATTACAATTTAAGTGTCTGCTGCTACTGCCTCTTGATCTTTGCTAGCTATGGAGCATGGACTGGACTTTCAGAGCAGCAGCCCTAAAGGAACCTAAACATTAAGCAGAGCTGCCCTCAATCGTTTAACCTGTGTGACTCTGCCTATGACAGCCCCACCCACCCATCTTCACTGGATCCAAATCAGGAGCAAGGCCGTTGGGGTACCTGGTGGGGGTGATGCTGTCAGGGGAGGAGCCCAAAAGGGCAAGCTCAAATTTGAATGTGAAGGGCCAATGCACTGTCAGACTGAGGCAGAGAACCATCATTAATTGAAGCAAGATTTTTCTGGCCTGAGACTTTCAGGGAGCCAAGAAAGACACTCTGGACACGGCTATGGACAGGTAAAGAGGCAGTCTCCTCATGGGTGATTGCACTGGCCTTCTTCTCAGAGCAAATCTGAGTAATGAGACTGGTAGCTATCCCTTTCTCTCATATAACTGTCTGACTGATAAGATCAGCTTGATCAATATGCATATATATATTTTTGATCTGTCTCCTTTTGTTCTATTCAGATCTTATATGCTGTCAGCCAATTCTTTCTGTTTCAGACTTCTCTCGATTTCTCTCTTTTTCATGTGGCAGAAGAAGTAGTGTGTACAGTGTACTGATTCGTCCTGAGATTTGTACCATGGTTGAAACTAATTTATGGTAATAATACGAACATAGCAAATCTTTAGAGACTCAAATCATGAAAAGGTAATAGCAGTACTGGACTAAAAATGGTAGTGTCAATTTTCATAATAATTTTGTACATATTCAACAATAAAACAACTTGAAGACACACTTTCCTAGGGAGATGTTACTGAAATAATTTAGCTATAGTAAGACAATTTGTAATTTTAGAAATGCCAAACATTTTAAATTAATTGCTTGAAAGTCACTTTGATTATGTCCATTACAAGGAGAAAAATTCATTCAAGCAAGTTATTTAATGTTAAAGGACTATTGTTAGGCAGTTAATGGCACTTTTACTATTAACTAATCTTTCCATTTGCTCAGACATAGCTTAACTTACCTCTCAGGTGTGAATTTGGTTAAGGTCCTCACAATGTTTTTATTTGCAGTTTTTGATCAGTTAATATCATAGAACTTACTCGATTCCTACCTTTATGATTACTATGAATGTATGAGAATAATGCCTAATCCTTATACTTTACTTCAATTTAATTCCTTTATAAAGAACGTGCATTACATAATTAAGATTTTTTAAAAATATATTTTTTTGTAGAGACGGGGTCTTAGACCAGCCCAGGCTGGTCTCTAAGTCCTGGCCTCAAGCAATCCTCCTGCCTGGGCCTCCTAAAGTGTTGGAATTACAGACATGAGCCATCACATTCAATATACAGAATAAAGATTTTTAATGGAGGACTTAATATCCTTCAGAAAATTTTCTTGAGGGCAAACAATATCAAATGTCTCCTCAGTTTACACTGAGATTTTGAAAACAAGTCTGAGGTATAGGTCCTTGTGAAGGGTCCATTGGAAATACTTGTTCAAAGTAAAATGCAAAGCAAAGGTAAACTCAGCAGTTGAAATTCAGAGAAAGACAGAAAAGGAGACAAGATGAAATTCAACAGGACGAAAGAGTGATTAATATCATCATTGAAGAGGAGAGTATCTGTGGCGCTCATCAGTGATGGCAAAATGACTTGGTCAGGCTTATTTTTAACCCACTTGTTTCTGGTTTGCACGGCTGGGGATGCAGCTAGGGTTCTGCTTCAGGGAGCACAGCTGTCCAGGCAGCTGTCAGCCTGCAGGCTTGAAACACTCCTTCGGCAAAGTGCTTCCTACCCCGGAGAGAAATGACCAGAACAGGGAGCTGGAAACAGGCCCCTAACCAGAGAAGGGAAGTAATGGATCAACAAAGTTAACTAGCAGGTTAGGATCATGCAATTCATTTCGCTCTGACTGGTAACATGTGACAGAAACAGTGCAGGCCTATGGCATTTTCATGTAGAGTAGGACCCAAAAACCCACCCGAAGTCCATTATCTGTGCCACATCCTTCTTATCTAGACTTCCAGGACACTTTTTCTTCCTTGTGATAAGGCTCTCTATCTCTCTACATACACACACACACCCCACCAACCAAGGTGCATGTAAAAAGAGGTAGTTTCCTTTGCCTTTCTCATCTATACAGCTCAGGAGGGTAAGTTAAATAGAAAAGGGATTTATTGGTAAGAGATGATGCTTAATGAACCCTGGGCCTCAAAGAGAGAATTGCTTTTCTTTTTCTTCTGTACTTATTAAGCACCTATTATGTGTTGCGCTTATATATACAAAGGGTTATTATATGCTAATATAGTAATAGTAATGGTGGTTGGTACTACGGTAATTACCATAATAATTATTATCCTTTTAAAATAAAGCTAATTATTATTGTATCTTTTTTAGTATTCATTTTATGTTTCTTATGTTTTTTATTTTTTTAAAGACAATCTCACCCTGTTACCCAGGCTGGAGTGCAGTGGTGCAATCATAGCTTCTCTGCAGTCTTGAACTCCTGGGCTCAAGCAATCCTCCTGCCTTGGCCTCCCAAAGTGTTGGGATACAGTCATGAGCCACTGCATCTGGCCTAGTATCCATTTAGATCAAAATATGCATTTTTAATTTTAAAATAATATGGCTAATTTTTACCTTACATAATGTGTATACTGGTAATAAAGCCAGTTTGCTGCCTCAGGTTTAAAGTGCTTTCCAATAAGCTTCATGTATGTGGGGGGAGACATTTAAATTGAAACAGATGGCCGGGTGTGGTGGCTCACCCCTATAATCCCAGCACTTTGGGAGGCTGAGGTGGGTGGAT
>NW_012106119.1:720395-723966 GCF_000951045.1 Mandrillus leucophaeus | reverse complement strand
TCAATTTAATTCCTTTATAAAGAACGTGCATTACATAATTAAGATTTTTTAAAAATATATTTTTTTGTAGAGACGGGGTCTTAGACCAGCCCAGGCTGGTCTCTAAGTCCTGGCCTCAAGCAATCCTCCTGCCTGGGCCTCCTAAAGTGTTGGAATTACAGACATGAGCCATCACATTCAATATACAGAATAAAGATTTTTAATGGAGGACTTAATATCCTTCAGAAAATTTTCTTGAGGGCAAACGATATCAAATGTCTCCTCAGTTTACACTGAGATTTTGAAAACAAGTCTGAGGTATAGGTCCTTGTGAAGGGTCCATTGGAAATCCTTGTTCAAAGTAAAATGCAAAGCAAAGGTAAACTCAGCAGTTGAAATTCAGAGAAAGACAGAAAAGGAGACAAGATGAAATTCAACAGGACGAAAGAGTGATTAATATCATCATTGAAGAGGAGAGTATCTGTGGCGCTCATCAGTGATGGCAAAATGACTTGGTCAGGCTTATTTTTAACCCACTTGTTTCTGGTTTGCACGGCTGGGGATGCAGCTAGGGTTCTGCTTCAGGGAGCACAGCTGTCCAGGCAGCTGTCAGCCTGCAGGCTTGAAACACTCCTTCGGCAAAGTGCTTCCTACCCCGGAGAGAAATGACCAGAACAGGGAGCTGGAAACAGGCCCCTAACCAGAGAAGGGAAGTAATGGATCAACAAAGTTAACTAGCAGGTTAGGATCATGCAATTCATTTCGCTCTGACTGGTAACATGTGACAGAAACAGTGCAGGCCTATGGCATTTTCATGTAGAGTAGGACCCAAAAACCCACCCGAAGTCCATTATCTGTGCCACATCCTTCTTATCTAGACTTCCAGGACACTTTTTCTTCCTTGTGATAAGGCTCTCTATCTCTCTACATACACACACACACCCCACCAACCAAGGTGCATGTAAAAAGAGGTAGTTTCCTTTGCCTTTCTCATCTATACAGCTCAGGAGGGTAAGTTAAATAGAAAAGGGATTTATTGGTAAGAGATGATGCTTAATGAACCCTGGGCCTCAAAGAGAGAATTGCTTTTCTTTTTCTTCTGTACTTATTAAGCACCTATTATGTGTTGCGCTTATATATACAAAGGGTTATTATATGCTAATATAGTAATAGTAATGGTGGTTGGTACTACGGTAATTACCATAATAATTATTATCCTTTTAAAATAAAGCTAATTATTATTGTATCTTTTTTAGTATTCATTTTATGTTTCTTATGTTTTTTATTTTTTTAAAGACAATCTCACCCTGTTACCCAGGCTGGAGTGCAGTGGTGCAATCATAGCTTCTCTGCAGTCTTGAACTCCTGGGCTCAAGCAATCCTCCTGCCTTGGCCTCCCAAAGTGTTGGGATACAGTCATGAGCCACTGCATCTGGCCTAGTATCCATTTAGATCAAAATATGCATTTTTAATTTTAAAATAATATGGCTAATTTTTACCTTACATAATGTGTATACTGGTAATAAAGCCAGTTTGCTGCCTCAGGTTTAAAGTGCTTTCCAATAAGCTTCATGTATGTGGGGGGAGACATTTAAATTGAAACAGATGGCCGGGTGTGGTGGCTCACCCCTATAATCCCAGCACTTTGGGAGGCTGAGGTGGGTGGATGGCTTGAGCCCAGGCAGCCTGAGCAACATAGCAAAACCCTGTTTCTATAAAAAAACACAAAAATTAGCTGGACATGGTGGCATGTGCGTGTGGTCCCAGCTACTAGGGGGCCGAGGCAGGAGAATCTGGAACCCAGGAGGTCGAGGCTGCACTGAGCAATGCTTGCGCCACTACACTCCAGCCTGGGTGACAGGACTAGACCTTGCCTCAAAAAAATAATAAGAAAAATGAAAAATAAATGGAAATAACTACAAAGAACTGTTGTCCTAGATGACTCCTTAGGTAGGCTGATGTTTTGGTATTTAACTTTTAACGTCAGGGTCTATCACTGGCACTACATTACTAAAATATCAATTCTCAATGTATATCCACACAAAGACTGGTACACGAATGTTCATAGTACCTTTATTCACAAAACCCTGAAGTAGAGACTATCCAAATATCCACCACCAAGTGAACAAATAAACAACATGTGCTATATCCATGCAATAGAATACCACCCTGCAGGACAAAGGAAGAAGGTACTTTGGGATGAATCCCAAAGTCATGACGCTAAATGAAAGAAGTCAGACACAAAGGAGGAGATAATGTATGCTATACGAAATTCTAGAAAATGAAAGTAACTTATAGTTTACAGAAAGCAAATCAGGGCAGGCATAGTGGCTCACACTTATAATCCCAGCACTTTGAGAGTCCAAGTGGGAGGATTGCTAGAACTCAGGAGTTTAAGACCAGCCTGGGCAACACAGTGAAACTCCATTCTCCATAAAAAGAGGAAAAAAAGAAAGCAAATCAGTGGTTGCCCTGTGGGGAGGGGAAGGACTGCAAAGGGGGAGGAAGAAGCTCTGGTAGGGGGGAGGGTGGTGATTCGGGTTCTGTATCCTGACTGTGGTAGCAGTTTGGGGTGTTTACACCCAAAAATATTCGTAGAATTATGCATCTGAAATGGTTGAAGTTTACTGTATGTAAATTATACCTCAATGTAAGAAAAAATAATGAGTAAGAAAAGTTTCAATTCTCTTGCCAGCAAACGTTATTCAAATTCCTGAGCCCTTTACTTCGCAAATTCTCTGCACTTCTGCCCCATACCATTAGGTGACAGCACTAGCTCCACAAATTGGATAAATGCATTTCTGGAAAAGACTAGGGACAAAATCCGGGCACCACTCGTGCTTTCATATCAACCACGCTGTACAGCTTGTGTTGCTGTTTGCAGCTGCAATGAGGACTCTTGATTTCTTTAAAGAAACTTGGGTTACCAGAGTATTTCCACAAATGCTATTCAAGTTAGTGCTTATGATATGCAAGACACTGTGCTAGGAGCCAGAAACCAAAGAGGAGGAGAAATCAGTCATTATGTGGGAACAGCATAGCAAGATATTTGGATTATTTTGCTTAGTTAAAAAAGTAGCAGAGTATAAAATCACACATGCAATCAGTATAATCCAAATTATGTAAATATGTGCCTGTAGAAAGACTAGAGGAATAAACACAAGAATCTTCACAGTCATTGTCATTAGACACTATGTCTAATTATCATTATTAGACACTGGTATTCGAGATTTTAAAAATCTTTAATATTTTAAAATTTAGAGTTCTTCTATTTTTCCATAGTATTCAAGTTTGACAATGATCAAATATTACTCTTTCTTTTTTTTTTTCTTGAGGTGGTGTTTTGGTCTTATTGCCCACGCTGGAGTGGAATGGCGTGACCGTAGCTAACTGCAATCTTCGCCTCCTGGGTTCAAGCAATTCTGTCGCCTCAGCCTCCTGGGTAGCTGGGATTACAGGCGCCCGCCACCACACTTGGCTAATGCTTGTATTTTTAGTAGAAATGGGGTTTCACCATGTTGGCCAGGCTGGTCTCGAACTCTTGACTTCAGGTGATCCACCTGCCTCGGCCTCCCAAAGTGCTGGGATTACA
>NW_012106119.1:712372-715505 GCF_000951045.1 Mandrillus leucophaeus | reverse complement strand
GCACTTGCAGCCATTTTCCTTCTCAAAAGGTGCAAAAAGCAACTTCATAAACACAAATTAAATCTTCGGTGAGGCAGTGTGACACTGCTTCCTCCAAACTCAGCGCACTTCATCTTCCTCATTCCGCAAAAACCCATAGCCTTCCTTCACTCTGCAGGACTAGTGCAGCCAAGGGTTCAGCTCTACCTACTGGTGTGCTCTTCCGAGCAGGTTGCTTAGCCTCTCTGTAACACATGGACGGTAGCTCCTAGCATCCCCAAAGATCACTGTAGGAGACAATGACCAAGGCTACCAGAGCCGCAAGAAAAGTCAGTGAATGTTAGCGGGGTCTTCTCTGTCTCCCCAGTCCGGCTGCCACGTGGAATTGCTCTTCCTCCGCTACATCTCGGACTGGGACCTAGACCCTGGCAGGTGCTACCGCGTCACCTGGTTCACCTCCTGGAGCCCCTGCTACGACTGTGCCCGACATGTGGCCGACTTTCTGCGAGGGAACCCCAACCTCAGTCTGAGGATCTTCACCGCGCGCCTCTACTTCTGCGAGGACCGCAAGGCTGAGCCTGAGGGGCTGAGGCGGTTGCACCGCGCCGGGGTGCAAATAGCCATCATGACCTTCAAAGGTGCGAAAGGGCCTTCCGCGCAGGCGCAGTGCAGCAGCCCTCATTCGGGATTGCGATGCAGAACGAATGAGTCAGTGGGGAAGCACCAGGGGAAGAAGTGGGCGGGGATTCTGGGTCACCTTTGGAGCCGAAATTAAAGGTTACAAGTAGAGAAAAGAGTAAATGGCTCAGAGCCAAGGCCCTGAGGAAATGAGAAAATGGGGCCAGGTTGCTTTCTTTTCCCTCGATTTGGAACCTGAACTGTCTTCTACCACCACATCCCCGCCTTTTTTTCTTTTTTTCTTTCTTTTTTTTTTTTAAAGATTATTTTTACTGCTGGAATACTTTTGTAGAAAATCGTGAAAGAACTTTCAAAGCCTGGGAAGGGTTGCATGAAAATTCAGTTCGTCTCTCCAGACAGCTTCGGCGCATCCTTTTGGTAAGGGGCTTCCTTGCTTTTTAAATTTCTTTTCTTTCTCTGTAGTCTTTTTTGGAGCTTCGTATATTTCTTATATTTTCTTATCGTTTAATCACTCTCAGTTTTCATCTGATGAAAACTTTATTGCTTCTCCACATCAGCTTTTTCTTCTGCTCTTTCACCATTCAGAGCCCTCTGCTAAGGTTCCTTTTCCTTCCCTTTTCTTTCTTTTGTTGTTTCACATTTTTAAATTTCCGTCTATCCCCAGGGTTGTGTTTCCTTCCTGGTCAGAATTCTTTTCTCCTTTTTTTAAAGAAAAACAAAAACACAAAACAAAACAAAAAATCCCAAAAAACTCTTTCCCAATTTACTTTCTTCCAAAATGTTAGAAAGCCATCCATTGAGTTTAGAAGCCTCTCCGGCCCCACCAACCTCCAACTGAGTTTTGAAGCCATTCACTCAATTTGCCCCTCTCTTTCTCTACAGCCCCTGTATGAGGTTGATGACTTACGAGACGCATTTCGTACCTTGGGACTTTGATAGCAACTTCCAGGAATGTCACACACGATGAAATATTTCTGCTGAAGACAGTGGATAAAAAACAATCCTTCAAGTCTTCTCTGTTTTTCTTCTTCAACTCTCATTTTCTTAGAGTTTAGAGAAAAAATATTTATATACGACTCTTTAAAAAGATCTATGTCTTGAAAATAGAGAAGGAACACAGGCCTGACCAGGGACATGCTACAATTGGTGCAGTTTTGAATGCAACATTGTCCCCTACTGGGAATAACAGAACTGCAGGACCTGGGAGCATCCTAAAGTGTCAACGCTTTTCTATGACTTTTAGGCGGGATGAGAGCAGAAGGTAGATCCTAGAAAGCATGGTGAGAGGATCAAAAGTTTTTATATCAACATCCTTTATTATTTGACTCATTTGAGTTAACAGTGGTGTTAGTGATAGATTTTTCTATTCTTTTCCCTTGATGTTTACTTTCAAGTAACACAAACTCCTCCATCAGGCCATGATCTATAGAACCTCCTAATGAGAGTATCTGGGTGATTGTGATCCCAAACCATCTCTCCAAAGCATTCATATCCAATCATGTGCTGTATGTTTTAACCAGCAGAAGCATGTTTTTATGTTTGTATAAAAGAAGATTGTTATGGGTGGGGATGGAGGTATAGACCATGCATGGTCACCTTCAAGCTATTTTAATAAAGGATCTTAAAATGGGCAGGAGAACTGTGAACAAGACACCCTAATAATGGGTTGATGGCTGATGTAGCAAATCTTCTGGAAACACAAACTCTTTTAAGGAAGTCCCTAATTTAGAAATACCCACAAACTTCATATATCATTATTAGCAAACAATTGGAAGGAAGTCCCTTGAATGTTGGGAAGAGGAAAATCTATTGGCTCTCCTGGGTCTCTTAATCTCAGAAATGCCAATCAGGTCAAGGTTTGCTACTTTTTGTATGTGTGTGATGCTTCTCCCAAAGGTATATTAACTATATAAGAGAGTTGTGACAAAACAGAATGACAAAGCTGCGAACGATAAAACACACGCTTATAGTTCTAGCTGCTTGGAAGATTGAGGAGGGAGGATGACTTGAAGACAGGTGTTCAAGGCCAGCCTGGGCAACATAGCAAGACCCTGTCTCTTCAAAAAAGAAAAAAAAAAAAAGAGAGAGAGAGAGAGAGGGCCGGGCATGGTGGCTCATGCCTGTAATCCCAGCACTTTGGGAGGCCGAGCTGGGCAGATCACCTGTGGTCAGGAGTTTGAGACCAGCCTGGCCAACATGGCAAAACCCCGTCCCTACTAAAATTACAAAAATTAGCCAGGCATGGTAGCAGGTGCCTGTAATCCCAGCTACTTGGGAGGCTGAGGCAGGAGAATCGCTTGAACCCAGGAGGTGGAGGTCACAGTGAGCCGAGATCGTGCCATTGCACTCCAGCCTGGGTGTTAAGAGCAAGACTCTGTATTTGAAAAAAAGAAAGAAAGGGGAAAAAAAAAGAGAGAGAGAGAAAGAGAACAATATTTGGGAGAGAAGGATGGGAAAGCATTGCAAGGAAATTGTGCTTTATCCAACAAAATGTAAGGAGCCAATAAGGGATCCC
>NW_012106119.1:707530-711157 GCF_000951045.1 Mandrillus leucophaeus | reverse complement strand
ATTTTGGAGGGACTGGAGGCAGAGAGACCAGTTAAAAGGCCAGCACAACAGATAAGGAGGAAGAAAATGGGGGCTTGGACCGAAGCAGAGAACCGCAGACAGAGAAGGTACCAATTCAAGATATATTGGGGGGTTTGAATCAGCACATTTAGATGATGAATTAAATATGAGGACCGAGGAAGAAGAAATGAGTCAAGGATGCTAACCTGCTTACCTGAGGTGGCAAAGGAGAGGCAGTTTAGGACGGGGCAGTTGAGGAATATCGTTTTGATCATTTTGAGTTTGAGGTACAAGTTGGACACTTAGGTAAAGACTGGAGGGGAAATCTGAAAATATAATTATGGGACTGAGGAACAAGTTTTTTATTTTTTGTTTTGTTTTCTTGTTGAAGAACAAATTTAATTGTAATTCCAAGTCATCAGCATCTAGGAGACAGTGGCAGGAGGTGACCGTCTTGTGGGTAAGGGTTTGCGGTCCTTGATGAGTATCTCTCAATTGGCCTTAAATATAAGCAGGAAAAGGAGTTTATGATGGATTCCAGGCTCAACAGGACTCAGTAGGGCTCAGGCATCCAGCAGAGGAAGCCAGAGCATCTTCTTTGGTTTAGCCCAAGTAACGACTTCTTTAAAAAGCTGAAGGAAAATCTAGAGTGATCAGATAATAAACTGTACTCTTGCATTTTCTCTCCCTCCTCTCACCCACAGCCTCTTGATGAACCGGAGGAAGTTTCTTTACCACTTCAAAAATGTCCGCTGGGCTAAGGGTCGGCATGAGACCTACCTGTGCTATGTAGTGAAGAGGCGGGACAGTGCTACTTCCTTTTCACTGGACTTTGGTCATCTTCGCAATAAGGTATCAATTAAAGTCGGCTTTGCAAGCAGTCTAATGGCCAACTGTAAGTGCTTTTAGAGCCACCTGTTGATGGTATTACTTCCATCCTTTTTTGGCACTCGTGTCTCTATTACATTCCTCAAATCCTTTTTTTCTTTCTTTTTCCATGTCCATGCACCCATATTAGACGTGGCCCAAAATATGTGATTTAATTCCTCCCCAGTAATGCTGGGCACCCTAATGCCACACTTTCCTTCAATGCCAAGAACAACTGCTCCCAAAATTTTTACCTGCTTTCCTCAGCCTCTGAATTGCCTTTGAGATTAATTAAGCTAAAATCATTTTTATTTGGGAGAATATTATCAGCTTGTTCAAGCAAAAATTTTAAATGTGAAAAACAAATTGTGTCTTAAGCATTTTTGAAGATTAAGGAAGAAGAATTTGGGAAAAAATTAACAGTGGCTCAATTCTGTTTTCCAAATGATTTCTTTTCCCTCCTGTTCACATGGATCATAGACCAGTGAATACATTCAACATGGTGATCCCCAGAAAACTCAGAAGCCTCAGCTGATTGATGAATTAAACTGATCTTTCAGCTACCCAAGAGAATTACATTTCCAAGAGACTTCTTCACCAAAATCCAGACGGGTTTACATAAACTTCTGCCCGTGGGTATCTCCTTTCTCCTAACATGCTGTGACGTCTGGACTTGGCGGAATCTCAGGGAAGCATCCATGGGGTGGAAGGTCATCATATGGTTCATTGTTTGATGGTTTTATTGCCATGCAATTTTCTTTGCCTACATTTGTATTGGGTACATGCCAGTCTCCTTCCTATCTGGTGACATGGCACATTCTATTTCAGAAGGCTTTGGTTTTACCAAGCACTTTCATTTACCTTTCGTGGCAGTGCCTAGTACTTCTCTTACAACACCCATCTGTCTGCTTTACCAAAATCTATTTCCGCTTTTCAGATCCTCATAAACTGTCCTACCTCTACCTAGTGGTCCAGGTATATTTCCACAATGTTACATCAACAGGCACTTGCAGCCATTTTCCTTCTCAAAAGGTGCAAAAAGCAACTTCATAAACACAAATTAAATCTTCGGTGAGGCAGTGTGACACTGCTTCCTCCAAACTCAGCGCACTTCATCTTCCTCATTCCGCAAAAACCCATAGCCTTCCTTCACTCTGCAGGACTAGTGCAGCCAAGGGTTCAGCTCTACCTACTGGTGTGCTCTTCCGAGCAGGTTGCTTAGCCTCTCTGTAACACATGGACGGTAGCTCCTAGCATCCCCAAAGATCACTGTAGGAGACAATGACCAAGGCTACCAGAGCCGCAAGAAAAGTCAGTGAATGTTAGCGGGGTCTTCTCTGTCTCCCCAGTCCGGCTGCCACGTGGAATTGCTCTTCCTCCGCTACATCTCGGACTGGGACCTAGACCCTGGCAGGTGCTACCGCGTCACCTGGTTCACCTCCTGGAGCCCCTGCTACGACTGTGCCCGACATGTGGCCGACTTTCTGCGAGGGAACCCCAACCTCAGTCTGAGGATCTTCACCGCGCGCCTCTACTTCTGCGAGGACCGCAAGGCTGAGCCTGAGGGGCTGAGGCGGTTGCACCGCGCCGGGGTGCAAATAGCCATCATGACCTTCAAAGGTGCGAAAGGGCCTTCCGCGCAGGCGCAGTGCAGCAGCCCTCATTCGGGATTGCGATGCAGAACGAATGAGTCAGTGGGGAAGCACCAGGGGAAGAAGTGGGCGGGGATTCTGGGTCACCTTTGGAGCCGAAATTAAAGGTTACAAGTAGAGAAAAGAGTAAATGGCTCAGAGCCAAGGCCCTGAGGAAATGAGAAAATGGGGCCAGGTTGCTTTCTTTTCCCTCGATTTGGAACCTGAACTGTCTTCTACCACCACATCCCCGCCTTTTTTTCTTTTTTTCTTTCTTTTTTTTTTTTAAAGATTATTTTTACTGCTGGAATACTTTTGTAGAAAATCGTGAAAGAACTTTCAAAGCCTGGGAAGGGTTGCATGAAAATTCAGTTCGTCTCTCCAGACAGCTTCGGCGCATCCTTTTGGTAAGGGGCTTCCTTGCTTTTTAAATTTCTTTTCTTTCTCTGTAGTCTTTTTTGGAGCTTCGTATATTTCTTATATTTTCTTATCGTTTAATCACTCTCAGTTTTCATCTGATGAAAACTTTATTGCTTCTCCACATCAGCTTTTTCTTCTGCTCTTTCACCATTCAGAGCCCTCTGCTAAGGTTCCTTTTCCTTCCCTTTTCTTTCTTTTGTTGTTTCACATTTTTAAATTTCCGTCTATCCCCAGGGTTGTGTTTCCTTCCTGGTCAGAATTCTTTTCTCCTTTTTTTAAAGAAAAACAAAAACACAAAACAAAACAAAAAATCCCAAAAAACTCTTTCCCAATTTACTTTCTTCCAAAATGTTAGAAAGCCATCCATTGAGTTTAGAAGCCTCTCCGGCCCCACCAACCTCCAACTGAGTTTTGAAGCCATTCACTCAATTTGCCCCTCTCTTTCTCTACAGCCCCTGTATGAGGTTGATGACTTACGAGACGCATTTCGTACCTTGGGACTTTGATAGCAACTTCCAGGAATGTCACACACGATGAAATATTTCTGCTGAAGACAGTGGATAAAAAACAATCCTTCAAGTCTTCTCTGTTTTTCTTCTTCAACTCTCATTTTCTTAGAGTTTAGAGAAAAAATATTTATATACGACTCTTTAAAAAGATCTATGTCTTGAAAATAGAGAAGGAACACAGGCCTGACCAGGGACATGCT
>NW_012106119.1:699682-703360 GCF_000951045.1 Mandrillus leucophaeus | reverse complement strand
CTGTCTTATTTTAATCTTATTGTACATAAGTTTGTAAAAAAGTTAAATATTAAAAATTGTTACTTCATGTATTCATTTATATTTTATATTATTTTGTGTCTAATGATATTTTTATTAACATGATTTCCTTTTCTGATATATTGAAATGGATTCCCAAAGCTTCATAAATTTATAACTGTAGGAATGATTCTAATAACAATGTATGTAATTGTAACATTGAAGTAATGGTGCTATGAAGCCATTTCTCTTGATTTTTAGTAAACTTTTATGACAGCAAATTTGCTTCTGGCTCACTTTCTATCAATTAAATAAATGATAAATAACTTTGGAAGTTTTGAAGATAAAATACCAAGTGTAATAATATAAAAGTGATTTATATTAAGTTAAAATAAAAAATCAGTATGATGGGATAAACTTGAGAGTCCAGAAGTTATCCCGTACATGTGTAGTCAACTAATTTCTCACAAGGGTGTAAGCACCATTCATTAGAGCAAAAATGATCTTCTCAACAAATGGTGCTGAGCTAATTGGATATTACATGCAAAGGAATGAATTTGAGTCTCTCCTACACACCGTATATAAAAATTAAAGATTCATCAAATACCTAAACATTAGAGCCTAAATTATAAACCCTTAGAGAGAAACATAGGTAAAAATTTGTATGACTTTAGATTAGGCAACAGTTCCTTAATTATGACACCAAAGGCACAAGTAACCAAAGACAAAAATAAATAAGTTGGACTTCATCAAAATTAAAAATCTTTGTGCATCAAAGGACACTTAGTAAGAAAGTGAAAAGACAACCCATAGAAGTAGTAGAAAACACTTGCAAATCATGTATCTGATAAGGGCTGTGATATTATGATATATGTTGGTTGTTGTCCATAGTTCCTGGCTTATAACCACCCCGCCAACCCTTATTACAGTCATGTTATAAGGTTGGATGGTTTAGACCTCAGAAGCAAAACTGTCTCTCTGACCTTCTCCTGCCCTCCTGTCCCTGGCCCCTCATTCTTCCCCGAGGCCATCCATAAAAACTAGAATCTCTCTTCCACAAGGTAGTCAAAGAAACCAGCACCTCCTTTCCCCCAAACCAGTCATAAAACCTAAAAATACTACTCTAATTCCCCCTCTTTTCCATATAAACACTGGCTATAAAGAAATAATCTGACTGGGCATGATGGCTCATGCCTGTAATCCCAGCGTTATGGGAGGCCGAGGCGGGCGGGTGGCCTGAGCCTTGGAGTTCAAGACCAGCCTGGGCAACACAGTGAGACCCCCGTCTCTACAAAACGTAGCCGGGCATGGTAGCACACATCTGTAGTCCCAGCTACTCAGGAGGCTGTCTCAAAAACAAAAAACAAACAAACGAAAAAACTGACCTATCTTGTTGGATTGTAGATCATGAGACCTTCATTCCCGACAGGGTCCTGCCCATATCTTGGGTGAAGGAATGCTGCACAGAGAGGCCAAGAAGAATCTGGACAGACAGGCCTTGCTGGGTTTCCCCATTCTATTAGCATTAGCTCATACCTTTTTTTCTTTTTCTTTTTTGAGACAGAGTCTAGCTCTGTCACCCAGGCTGGCACGCAGTGGTGTGATCTCAGCTCACTGCAACCTCCGCCTTCTGGGCTCAAGCAATTCTACTGCCTCAGCCTCCCAAGTAGTTGGGACTACAGGCGCCTGCCACCATGCCTGGCTAATTTTTGTATTTTTAGTAGCGATGGAGTTTCACCATATTGGTCAGGCTGGTCTTGAACTCGTGACCTTGGGTGATTTGCCCGCCTTGGCCTCCCAAAGTGCTGGGATTACAGACGTGAGCCACTGTGGCCAGTCTTGATCATACCGTTTTTTCTAATCACAATTTTACGTGGTTGTCCATGCTTCAGTTATGCTTATCCGATGAAGTCTCCATAAAGCCCAAGAGGACAGGGTTTAGGGAGCTTTCAGAGAGTTAAACACAAGAAGGTAAACAAAAACTCATCCATGCCTACAGTGCAGGTCTACACAAAAATACAAAAACAAAAACAAAAAATGCCAAACTCATCTGTGTCCTGGGAGAGTGGTGTACCACATCTCGGCGGGTACAGAAGCTTCTGTGCTCAGGAACCTTCTAGACCTTGCCCTATGTATCTCTTCATCTGGCTGTTTATTTGTGTCATTATCCTTTGTAATAAACCAGTAAACATAAGTATTTCCCTGAGTTCTGTGGGCAGTCCTAATGAATTAATCAAACCCAACGAAGGTCATGGGAACCCCAACTTGAAGTAACCGGTCAGAAGTTCCAGAGGTCTGGACTTGTGACTGGTGGGAGCGTGGGGATAATCTTGTGGGACTGAACCCTCAACTGCGGGATCTGAAACTGTCCAGGTAGATAGTGTCTGAATTGAACTGGAGGATACCCGGTTTGTGTCTGCTGCAGAATAGATGGCTTGCATTGATTACAGAAGTCTCCTGTGTTGATTGTGGCTGTGGTATGAGAACAGAGGGAAAAACAGTTTGTGTATTTTTTCTACTCAAGAGTCTAGTATCCAGAACATCTAAAGAACTCTTAGGTTGGACACAGTGGCTAACGTCTGTAATCCCAGCACTTTGGGAGGCTGAGGAGGGAGGATTGCTTGAGCCCAGGAGTTCAAGAGTAGCCTGAGAAACATGGTGAGACCCAATCTCTACAAAAAATTTTTAAAAATTAGCTGGACAGGTGCTGTGAGCCTGTGGTCTCAGATACATGGAAGGCAGAGGCAGATGATCTTTTGAGCCCAGCAAGCCGAGGCTACAGTGAGCCATGTTCACACCACTGCACTCTACCCTGGGTGACAGGATTCTGCCTCAAAAAAAAAAAAAAAAAAAAAAGAGAGAGAGAAGAAAACTCTTATAATTCAACAACGAAAGACAAACAGCCTCATTAAAAATGGCCAAATTGCCACTTAAAAGACTTAAGTAGACATTTCTTGAAATATTTACAAATGGTCAATAAGCACATGAAAAGATACTCAATATCATTAGTCACTAGGGACATGCAAATTAAAACCACAAAGAAATACTATTTTATATCTACGAGGGTGGCGATAAACAAACAAACAAACAAAAAAACCCAATAACGAGTAGTTTTAGAAATTGGAACCCTCATATACTGGCTGGTGAAAATATAAAATGGTGCAGCAGTTGTGGAAAACAGTTTGGCAGTTCCTCTACAGTTAAACATAGAATTACCATGTGATCCAGCAATTCTACTCCTGGGTATATATCTAAGAGAATTAGAGACATGTGTTTAAACTAAAACTTGTACAGGAATGTTCAAAAAAACATATTCATAATGGCCAAAAAGTAGACACACCATCAACTAATGAATAGATAAACAAAAGGTGGTATATCTACACAATGGAATTTTATTCAGCTATAAAAATGAATGAAGTGCTGATACATGCTACAACATGGATAAACCTTGCAAACATTGTGCTGTGTGAAAGAATTTAGACACAAAAAGTCACTCATTGTATGATTCAGTTCATATAAAATGTCCAGAATAGGAAAATCCATAGAGACAGAAAAATTTGTGGTTGTCATGGACTGGAGGGAGGGGGAAATGAGGAGTGTCTACTTAATGGTTATGAGATTTTTCTTTTAAGGGTGATGAAAATAGCCTGGAGTTAGATAGTAGAATTATACACATTTTTT
>NW_012106119.1:697596-698977 GCF_000951045.1 Mandrillus leucophaeus | reverse complement strand
CAGGAGAATCGCTTGAACCCAGGAGGCGGAGGTTGTAGTGAGCCGAGATCATGCCACTGTACTCCAGCCTGGGCAACAAGAACAAAACTCCAGCTCAAAAAAAAAAAAAAAAAAAAGAAAGAAATTTGGGGAACTTTTCATCACAGAAAGCATTATTCATAGTATTTCAGAATTTTAAGCCTTTATTTCAAAATTTTTTTTTCTTTTTTGAGATAGAGGCTTGCTCTGTTGCTCAGGCTGGAGTGTACTAGCATGATCTTAGCTCACTGCAACCTCTGATTCTTAGGCTGGTCAAGCAATTCTCTTGCCTTAGCCTCCTGAGTAGCTGGGATTACAGGCATGCACCACCACGCCTGGCTAATTTTTGTATTTTTGGTAGACACAGGGTTTTGCCATGTTGGCTAGGCTGGTCTTGAACTCCTGACCTCAAGTGATCCGCCCGCCTTGGCCTCCCAAAGTGCTGGGATTTCAGGTGTGAGCCACCATGCCCGGTCCTATTTCAAACTTAAAAATTGTGTTATATGACTTACAAATCTAATTTTTTGCATTAAATGACAACCACTTTCACTTCTTCTTTAATATTGGAGCAACCCAAGATACAGATTATACTTTTAAAAACAAAAGTATTATTTTTTTGGGACTGAATCTTGCTCTGTTGCGTGGGATAGGTCAGAGTGGTGAAAGAAGCTATAGGGAAAGAAGCAGGCCTTTTGAAAGGTCAGAAGGCTCTGCAAAGCTTCTGGGGAGAATAAACTGGAGGCAGCTGTTCACTTATCCTGAGGCAGAGGGCGAGAAATAGGTACAAGGAAGTATAGGGGAATTTATCTAAATAGCCTTGCTTACCCATGTTGCCCAGAAACCACCTGTGGTCATCCAAGCGTGACTGCTCCCAGTAAGGGGAAACAATAAAGTTAATTACCTGCAGATTGTGTTTGCACCAGGCTTTCACATTATGTTTGTACTAAATAAATGCAAGCAGCTCCAGCTGCTCCACACTGCTCACCCTGCTGGCAGTCCCCTAGCAGCTCTTACACTGTATACCTGTGTCTGAGTACTCCTTTCATCCGTCGCTTGGCCAGGGTCTGCGGGACAGATCCGGCATTCTGTTACTGAGGCTAGAATGCAGTGGTATGATCATAGCTCACTGTGCAGTCCCAAACTCCTAGGGTCAAGCAATCCTCCTACCTCAGTCTTTCAAATAGCTGGGACTAAGAGCATATACCACCATGCCTGACTACTTTAAAAAAAAAAATTATTTGTAGAGGCTGGGCGTAGTGGCTCATGCCTGTAATCCCAGTAAGTACTTTGGGAGGCTGAGGTGGGAGGATGACTTGAGCTCAGGAGTTTGAGACCAGCCTGGGCAACATGGTAAAACCCCATC
>NW_012106119.1:689416-695691 GCF_000951045.1 Mandrillus leucophaeus | reverse complement strand
TGGGTGTGCTGACAAGTGCTTGTAGTCCTAGCTACTCAGGCTGATGTAGGAGGATTACCTGAGCCTGAGAAATTGAGGCTGCAATAAGCTGTGATTGTGCCACTGTACTCACCCTGGGTGACACAGTGACCCTCTGTCTCACAAAAAAAAAAAAAAACAAAACCTGGAAAAATAATTTGCATACCTTGATCTCATTTATGTTTTAACATGTGTATGTGTGTATGTAGATAGATAACACACGCAGACACATATAGCCTTCCTTTCAAACATATATATACACACACATATATATATATATATATATATGCTTAGCCAAAGGGCTAAAGAGAAACTCCAACCTGTTAGCTGTGGTTGTCTCCAGGAAGACAGAATAGACGAGGGAAAGAAGCACTGAATATCTTTAATAATTAAAATTAAAGAAAAGAAATACTATTTTAAACTCAGGAAGCAATATAAACTTCATTATTCTATATTCTCCAGCATTTTCTTATTACTGTATAGAATATTTCACAGCTTTAAGGAGTTAAAAAATTTTCAGTAAAATTGAAATCTAGCAGAGGAGATGGCATGGTTCTCTGAGTGTCTAAAAACTGTCCTTCCACATGTGATAGCCTGAGACAGTGATCATAAAGCTATGTCTGTAGGAACCCTGTGCTATAACATTCCGCAGCAATGGGATCCACCTGGATAGGGTGGCCTCAAGCACTCAAGTCATTGTTCCAACAGTGACTTACAAAACATTTTTTGAGGGTTGAACAATCTATGGGAGAGAGTTTAACAGTCAGGGTTAAACTGGAGAAAGATGACTGTACGTGGGGCTATAATGGCATAGGTGGTTATGGGGGATGGCAAGGGAAGTCCCAGATCTGCAGGGCAGGCTGTCAACAAGGGCAGGCTGGAACTCTAGGACGTGAACAATGCTCTATTCCATAGGTGGAATCTCTTCTTCAGGGAAAGCTTCAGTTCTATTCTTAACTTCTTTCAACTAATTCAATCAGGCCCACCCAATGATCTAGAATCATCCTCCATACCTAAAAGCAATGGATGATGGGCTTCAGACATATCTACAAAATACCTTAGAGCAACACCTACTTTCGTGTTGGACTGAATAACTGAGATGGCTGCAGTGATTGGCTACTTCTTCTGTCTGGTTTTCAGGGACTACACAGCCTCTGTCTCTCTGAATATCTCCTTTTCTCTCTAAGGGTTCCCTCCTGCTCGCCTCCCTTGTCAGCTGAATTCCTGGCTTACTCAGTTTCTGTTCTATAAGAATTTAACTTGCACGCAGCCCATCATACCCACCCCTTTCTTCACTTTCTATTTTATATTCTTAATCCTATGGCTAACGGGCATTTTTCCCCTCGAATTCCCCAAAGAGGGTCAATATCATTGTCCCTACTCATCTTTTCACCATGAAGAATGTTGATACTAAGGTGGTACTAGTGAGAATTAGCATGACAGCTGTAAAACAGTTTATGAAGAATTAACTTAAAGAAAGTGAATGACTAGGTATGAAAGTTGCAAAAGGAAACTGAATTAAAAGCAAACCACCATTTTCTACACTGACTGGAGTTTTGCTCCTTGTTAACAGTTATACTTGAAGAACATATTGCATCTGAGCCTGGGTCTTACCCAGTGGCTGTACTTCCTTGCCTAACTGGCTGTCTCTCCTGTCCCTGGCCCTATAAACCAGTATGACTCACAAACATGTACCTAACAGCACTTAAACTCAAAGCCCAGCTTATGTTTCTCACCATCATCCCAGGACACTTTCACCTTATTTCTGTCCTACCTATGCTCTGATGAGCTCTGCTAGGTCAGTATTCTAAACTCCAGTCTCATGGAAATACCTCAATTCTAGTCTCTGTTGTTCTAGACTTTTGTTTTTGAGACAGGGCCTGGCCTACCCGGGCTGGAGTGTCATGGCATGATCTCGGCTTACTGCAATCTCCACCTCCCGGGCTCAAGGCTTCCCACCTCAGCCTCCCAAGTAGCCGAGACTACAGGCACGAGCCACCATGCCAAGCTAATTTTTGCCCCCTTTTTTTTTTGTAGACACAGGAATTCACCATATTGCCCAGGTTGGTCTTGAACTCCTGAACTCAAATGATCTGCCAACCTTGGCCTGCCAAAGTACTGGGATTACACGCACAAGCCACCACGCCCAGCTCTTGTTCTAGACTTTGAATTTTCATGTTTATTCCTGAAATGTGCATGCTGGTTTTCCTCTACTCAGGTTTAGCTCAGCCCTGCAGTTCCTGATGAGGCTGTTGTTTTGGGTAAGAACGGAACTCTACAGCACAAAGGCTACAGAATTTAATTTCACTTTCTGGTGACTGTGACTCGATAGGTTGGCCATATCTTCCTCAAGCAGAGGGAGATCATTTTTTTCTGTACCACATACCTTTCGAGTGTCTGCTGTTTGTTGAACCCCATTGTAGGTGCTGGTGCTACGAAGTTAGTGAAAAACAGCCTTTCCCTTCAAAAATGCTCCTAGAGGAAGGAGAAACCAATGATACCCAATTTCAAACACAAAATCTGACACCATCATGCACAGAAACACATGGAGGATATCATCTTAAATCAGCTCACAGGTTCAAAGGCGGCTTCCTGGAGCTTATAGCACACTATGGCCTTAAACTCCTGGGCTCAAGTAATCCTCTTGATTTAATCTCCCAAGTAGCTGGGACTACAACTCCATGCCCCCATGCCTGGCTAATCTAAAATAATTTTTTAAAAGGGGAAGTATGAAGTTGGTGCACAAGTAATTGTGGTTTTGGCAAAACCGCAATTACTTTTGCACCAACCTAATAACTTAAGTTGAGGATGGTTGTGTGTTCCTCTAGTCCCAGCTACTCGAGAGGCTGAGGCAAGAGGATCACTTGAGTTTGAGGCTGTAGTGTGCTATAATCGTGCCTGTGAACAGCCACTACACTCCAGCCTGGGCAACATAGCGAGACCTTGTCTCTAACAAAAAAGTGGGAGTAACTTCATCAAACTTGCAATTTATTTATTTTATTGTTTATGTGGAGATTTTAATATGACAGAACAAACCTGTTACTTAGAAATGTCTGGCAGCAGTGTGGAGGATGACTTAGAAAGGGTGAACTGGAGACTAAAAGATTTCCTAAATGCTATTGCAGTTAGGCCTGGATAAAAGGGATAACGCCTTCATGATAAAAGGAGCTAGTGAATGCGGTGGGTGGGGGGTAGCATCTACCTTTGGCTGATCAGTTGGCACAGGTGAGGAAGAGGTTAATCCCAGGCACCAAGAGAGAAAATAGAGGAGAAAAGAAAACAGGGTGATAAAAACAATGAGTTTACTTTGGGACATACTGACAGGTAAATAATTGTATACAGAGGTATGAGTTGGAAACAATAAATTTGGTGGTTTCCAGCCTCATATTAATTCAATGAATCCATGCATGCACTTGAGGCCCCCAGCATGGAAAGTCTGTAGAAATGAAAATGATAGATGATGGAGAAGCACAGATACGTGAATTATGGGAGTGGAAAGAATGATCCATGGTGAGTCTTGGAAGAGATACCCAAAGAGAAAAGGGAAACCAACAGAGTGGTTTATACAGAGACAAAAAATTAGCGAGTTTTCAGAAAGAGAGAGTGCTTACAGAGAGATAAGATAAAAAGTACTGATTGAATTTAACAATATAGAAGTAAATAAGGCATTTAGTAGAGTAGTAAACATATTGGATTGAAGACTGAAGGAGCAGTAAAAACTTGGGGATGATGAACAACAATCAGATATTGTTCTTTTGTGAAAGTTCTGTGTGAGAGAGAATGATAGGATTTGTATTGTTTATTTTGTCCATTATCGTCTTAGACGATTGTCTGAAGCATAATAGGCCCTTGATATATGTTGTTCTGATGGACTGATTGAGCTTCTTAGACTGGGCTACCAATCAAGCCCATCAACAAATTCTTAATTCTCTCAACATTGCTTGGGACCAGGCCATCCACGGTAAATACCTACTTGCTCCATGGAGGGCAGGACAGTTTTACCCAGTCCATAGTGGGTGAGGTGAGTTGGTGCCTGGTATCAGAGCAGGCCGGGGGATTACACAGCCCATTTGTCAACAGTAAATTAGTCTGGTCTTACCAAGTTGACAGATGCTAAGATACTCATCAAAAGTTCGGGGTTACATAAGCCATAATTCCTAAACAATGTAAAGGTAGATTCAGGACATCAGGCAATTTGATAGATGAGGTTATGGCCCGGAGTCCAAGATACACTAGGGACTATGAGTTTTACAAGGGTCTAAAAACTATTTGAGACCTAAAACCCAACAAATGCCTCCAAAATACCCATCTCCCCAGTGTCAAATTCCTGCAAAACCAAAGTAAATAAATGTTGGATTAAATGTCAACAAAACACAACATGCTAATTAGCCAATTGTAATTCAATTCATATCTTAGTTTTTTGTTTTTATTATTTTTTTTTTTAGAGATGAGGTCTCACTATGTTGCCCAGATTGGTCTCAAACTCCTGGTGTTAAGTGATCCTCCTGCCTCAGTCTCCCAAGGTGCTAGAATTACAGGTGTGAGCCACAGGGTCTGGCCATACATAAAAATTTATTTTGCAGGGTGGGCATGGTGTCTCATGCCTGTAATCCCTGCACTTTGGGAGGCCGAGGTGGCTGGAACACTTGACCTCAGGAGTTCAAGACCAGCCAGGCCAACATAGTGAAACCCCGTCTCTACTAAAAATAGAAAAAGTAGCTTGGAGTGGTGATGTAAGCCTGTAGTCCCAGCTGCTCAGGAGCCTGAAGCAGGAGAATCTCTTGAAGACAGGCGGAGGTTGCAGTGAGCTAAGATCGTGCCACCGCACTCCAACCTGGGTGACAGAGTGAGACTCCATCTCAAAAAAATTTTAAAAATAAAAAAATAAAAACAAAGAATACTGTTGCATATGAATATGGGCAATTGATATGATGCATAGGATGGCCTTCTGTAGTGTGTGTGTGTGTGTGAGTGTGTGTTTGTGAGTGTGTGTGTGTATACACATATAAAATTTTATGTATATCAGCCAGGCGAGGTGGCTCATGCCTATAATCCCAGCACTGGGAGGCTGAGGTGGGAAGATCACCTGAGGTCAGGAGTTCAAGACCAGCCTGGCGTTCAAGACCAGCCTGGCCAACATGGTGAAACCCTGTCTCTACTAAAAATGCCAAAACTAGCCAGGTGTGATGGCAGGCGCCTGTAATCCCAGCTACTCAGGAGGTAGAGGCAGGAGAATTGCTTGAACCCAGGAGGTGGAGGTTGCAGTGAGCCAGGATCGTGCCACTGCACTCCAGCCTGGGCAACAGAGCGACACTCTGTCTCAAAAAAAAAAAAATTATGATGTTTTAACATGTTAAAAAATCTTTCTGGCTAAAAGGA
This sequence comes from Mandrillus leucophaeus, assembly GCF_000951045.1. Lineage (NCBI taxonomy): Eukaryota > Metazoa > Chordata > Mammalia > Primates > Cercopithecidae > Mandrillus > Mandrillus leucophaeus. Next base: position 690,294 of record NW_012106119.1, on the reverse strand, counting down.
GACTGTGTTTCCTAGGGCCAGCCAATTCTTAGAGATAGCAGTCTCAGCCAGGAGCACATCTTTAATATGCAGACTAATCAGTCGAGAACCAAACCTCCTCTATCTGGTTCATAAACCGCAAGAGGCAATATTTCTCTACGTTAATCATCCCAGCAGTAGATACCAGGCAACTAGGAGCCAGGTGTCTAGTATACTCTAGGGGTACTCTAGACTATAGGCGTGGCTCCTAGTTGCCTGCTGTCTAGTGCTGGGATATCTAGATACTAGATATCTAGAGTACACTAGATACCAGGCAACTAGGAACCCTGCCTATAGTTTACAGTATTCAAATTAGCCAATCCTAAACTTACCTCACTCTGTCTTATGTCTCCCCTTTCCCAAAACTGTGAGAAACGCTCTGTCCCAAACCTTCACTTGCCTCTGTCTTCAGCATCCTGACCACCGTGTTGTTTTCCATGTGGCCCTGCATGCCATGCCATGCCTCTGTGTCTCTAGGATCCAGTATAATAAACTTTTCTCAAATCTCTCTTCTGACTGCTCTTGTGAACTCACCCGACTAATCATTCTAGAAAACAATACAAAACACTCCCAAAAGAAGGACCATCGAAGGCCTATAGGTCTTAAAATGGTTTTGCAATCGCCTTGATCCATCACTAGTGAATTTATCTGAAAGTCGCCTCTTTCCCAAGGACATGAGCATGTCTCGTTGGTGAAAGATACCTTCACCCATCACCTAGGCTATACACTACACTGGGTATTCCCTTTAACCCCTGATTACAGTCCTTGTTTTATCAAGTACATATAGCAGACTTTTTCTTTTCTTTTTTTCTTTTTTTTTTTTTTTGAGACAGAATCTCGCTCTGTTGCCCAGACTGGAG
>NW_012106119.1:679772-689004 GCF_000951045.1 Mandrillus leucophaeus | reverse complement strand
TGGGACTCAAGGCGGGAGCCACTGTGCTTTGCTAATTTTTTTGTTGTTGTTTTTTAGAGATGGGGATATCATTATGTTGCCCAGACTGGTCTTAAACTCCTGGTCTTGAGTAATCCTCCTGCCTCAGCCTCCTAAGTAATAGGGACTACAGGTATGAACCACCATGCCCATCCCTATAGCAGATTCTTAATCATTCTAAGGTTTAACATTTTCTGGGGTTTTGGTGTTTGTTTTATTTGAGATAGGGTCTCCCTCTGTTGCGCAGGCTGGAGCGCAGTAGTACAATTATAGCTCACTGCAACCTTGATCTCCTAGGCTCAGGTGATTCTCCCAGCTCAGCCTCCTGAGTAAGTGGGACTAGAGATGTGTGCCACCACACCCATCTCATTTTTTGTATTTTTTGCATAGACTGGGTTTCACCATGTTGCCCAGACAGATCTCAGACTCCTGGGCTCAAGCAATCCTCCTGCCTCGGCCTCCCCAAGTGCTGGGATTACAGGCGCTAGGCACCATGCTTGGCCACATTTTCTGGTTTTATTATTTCCCTAGAGGACTGCTTGAACTTTATTTTAAGACTGGTGTAAAGGAAAACATTACTTAGCTAGTGAGTAAGCCCAGCTGACCGTCCAGAATCTATATTTCAGCATAGCTCTATTGTTATCTACTTTTTCATCATGTAGGAAGTAACTTCTGTTTCTTTATATAAAGGAAAAAAAACTGCCTTGAAGTGATATACTGTGTAAAAATTCACTGAAGTTGGAAAAAATGATTACTCTGTGGGAAAGGATATTAATAGGAAGCATATGATTCCATCAAAACGTAACTTGGGATATGACTAAGAAATTGTACAAACATTTACACACTTAGGGATTTGGATATTCAGTAGGGTATAATGTTTCTTATTTCTTTAAGACTCTAGATTATTGTACCCCTACTGTTTACCTGATAAGTTAGGCTGGTCTTACATTGCTGTAAAGAAATACCTGCCAAACATGGTGGCTCACACCTGTAATCCCAGCACTTTGGGAGGCCGAGGCAGGCAGATTGCTGGAGCCCAGGAGTTCAAGACCAGCCTGGGCAACGTAGTGAGACCATGTCTCAATAAAAAACCCAAAAGGTTAGCTGGGTGTGGTGGTACATACCTGTAGTTCCAGCTACTCGAGAGGCTAAGGTGGGAGGATCACCTGAGCCCGGGAGCTCGAGGTTGCAATGAGCCATGATGGCACTACTGTACTCCAGCCTGGGTGACAGAGTGAGATCCTGTCTCAAAAAAAAAAAAGAAAAAGAAAGAAAGAAAGAAGGAAAGAGAGAAAGAAAGAAAAGAAGGAAGAAAGAAAGAAAGGAAGGAAGAAAGAAAGAAAGGAAGGAAGGAAGGAAAGGAAGGAAGAAAGAAAGAAAGAAAGAGAAAGGAAAGAAAAGAAAGAAAAGAAAGAAAAGAAAAGAAAGAGAAAGAAAGAGGAAGGAAGAAAGAAAAGAAAAGAAAAGAAATATCTGAGCCTGTGTAATTAAAAGAAAAGGTTTAATTGGCTTACGGTTCTGCAGCCTGTACAGGAAGCATGACACAGGCATCTGCTTCTGGGGGGGCCTCAGGAAGGTTACAATCATGATGAAAGGTGAAGGGGGAACAGGCGTCTCACATGGTGGGAGCAGGAGCAAGAGAGAGTGAGGTGCCACAGTTTTAAACAGCCAGGTCTCGTGAGAAGTCACTCCCTATTGTGAGGACAACACCAAGGGGATGGTGTTAAACCATCACGAGAAATCCACCCCCATGATCCAATCACCTCCCACCAGACCCCATCTCCAATAGTGGGGATTACGATTCAACATGAGATTTGGGTGGAGGGCTTATATCCAAACTATATCACCCGGTTGTATAATCTCTCCTATGGCTCTTTATTATTATTATTATTATTTGAGACAGAGTCTTGCTCTGTTGCCCAGGCTGAAGTGCAGTGGCACGATCTCTGCTCACTGAAACCTCTGCCTCCTGGGCTCAGGTGATTCTCATGCCTCAGCCTTCCCAGTAGCTAGGATTACAGGTGTCTGCCACCATGCCTGGCTAATTTTTGTATTTTTAGTAGAGACGGGGTTTCACCATATTGGCTGGGCTGGTCTTGAACTCTTGACCTCAAGTGATCTGCCTGCCTCGGCCTCCCAAAGTGCTGGGATTACAGGCGTGAGCCACTGCACCCAGAATAGCTCTTATTATTATTATTATTTTTTAGAGACAGGGTTTGTTATGTTGCCCAGGCTGGTCTTGAACTCTTTGCCTCAAGCAATCCTTTTACCTTGGCCTCCCAAAATGCTCAGATTACAGGCATGAACCTCTGTGCCCGGACCCAAGCTTTCATTTTATATCTTCATTACAAAAATCACTGTTCAAATCCTCTACTTAATGGCCAATCAGAACCTGGAAGAAAATATATATAATTAATCTGTCAGAGAATATGATTGGTCCACCAATCTTGCCTTGAGAGATCCCGTAGAGTAATTCACTTTTCTACCAAGAGTATGCCATGCGGTAGAAGCTCTGGCTTTATCCTAAGCAACAGGCTTATACTTCTGTCACAAGCACAGCAAGAGTTGCAAAACTATCCACTATTTTTTTTTTTTGAGACGGAGTTTTGCTCTTGTTGCCCAGGATAGAGTGCAGTGGCGCAATCTCGGCTCACTGCAACCTCTGCCCTCCAGGTTCAAGCAATTCTCCTGCCTCAGCCTCCAGAGTAGCTGTGATTACAGGCACTCGCCATCACCCCGGGCTAATTTTTGTATTTTTAGTAGAGACAGAGTTTCATCATGTTGGTCAGGCTCGTCTCGAGCTCCTGGCCTCAAGTGATCTGCCTGCCTTGGCCTCCCAAAGTGCTGGGATTACAGGCTTGAGCCACCACGCCCAGCCGGTTTGCTTCTTATTATGTCTTTCCTACCTATTTCAGTCCAAATGAAGCTGTCCTCACAGAGTTAAGAGGAATTCTGGACAGAAATATAATGATAATGAATCATTAATCAGGCCGCTTTTTGGCCCCCTTTCTTGTAATCGATAGTCAGTAGCATTAGACACTGACTATTTGCATCCCCATTGTTCCTATAGATAGGGTCCCTGACATTAGAATCATAAGGCTTTTGTCCAAGAATTACTGAAGATGTTTTTCAGACCCCAATTCCAGCGAAACAGCTAAGCTAACCAGTTTGAATACCACCCCCCTACACCCAGAGAAGCCAAAGCAGCTTGAGAATGCAGTTTCTTCCTGTGTCCCATGACTTCACCCTGAACTCTGACGTATCAATGATCTCCACACTGTGGCTCACTCCAAAACCTTTAAAATCCTTAGCCCCAAACTACCTGGGGAGACAGGTTTGAGGTTTCCTCCTGTTTTCCTTGTTAGGCAGCCCTACGATTAAACCTCTTTCTTTGTTGCAACTTGGTATCTTGGTGCATTGACTTGCCATGTGCATTGGTGAAAGATCTATTATAGTTACATAAGTTAGAAGACTGCCCCTTTTCTTTTTTTCCTTCTTTCTTTCTTCTTTCTTTTTTCTTCTACAAAATGACCAGTGCAAAAGTATTTATTAATACCTTTTATCTGGTTAAAAGGTTAATAGCTATTGTTTGGTTAAAGGCTGTTAGGTAGAAAAAACTTAAATAAGCAGAGTAGAGGATTGTCCCTGTTCTTTCTTTTCTTTTTTCTTTCCTCTTTTTTTTCCCACAAAATGACCAATGAAAAAGTATTTATGAATACATTTTACCTGGTTAAAAGTTAGTAACTATCGTCTGGTTAAAGGCTGTTAGGTAGAAAGAAACTTAAGCAGAAAGATAGATTGTATGATGATCAAAATTATTTTAAAAGTTTAATATTACAAAATAGCTATTTTATGCATATATGTCTAGATACAAGAATGGACAAATTAACAACCTATTATATTCTCTCTCTCTTTTTTTTTTTTTTTTCCCGAGATGGGGTCTTGCTCTGTCATCCAGGCTGGAGGGCAATGACGCAATCTTAGCTCACTGCAACCTCTGCTTCCCAGGTTTAAGCGGTTCTCCTGCTTTAGCCTCCCGAGTAGCAGGGATTACAGGTGCGTGCCACTATGCCCGGCTAATTTTTGTATTTTTAGTAGAGGTGGGGTTTCACCATGTTGTCTAGGCTGGTCTCGAACTCCTGACCTCAGGTGACCTGCCCGCCTCGGTCTCCCAAAGTGCTGGGATTACAGGTGTGAGCCACTGCTTCCGGCCTATTTTTTCTCTTTTTAAAAGCTACCTAAAGTGAAGGAAGTCATGAACTCCTTGGATTTCCCCTCCAACAATCCCTCTCCATTCAGGTATGCCCTTCGTGGCTCTTCTAGTCCGCAAACCGGCATCCAGCCCCAGTAAAGATGAAAAAAAGAGTAGATACTTGAAGTACTGGCCTTCCTCTGAGTTCTTGGCCGTTTCTCATACTTGATGCAGTGGGAAGGGCGTGTGACCCAAAGACAGGTTCTGGGTACTTGCATTCTGTAGTTGAGTGTACAAGAGATGTTCCTACATTTCAGTCTATTTGGGTATTCATGTCTGCTTTATTGCTAGTTCTGTAAACCGAAATAACTCATGCATCCACATCCTGGCCCATAAAGACAATCACCAAATATTACTGATGCCTACAAAATCTGGGGAAAGTAAGAATGTCTCTCCTATTGATTTCATAAAAACAGTCAGTATCCTGGCAGGAACAGATGGCACACTTTACCTAGGAAACTTGAGAGGTGTTTAATAAAACAATGTTTGCAAAGTGAAGCTTAAAGGAGCCGAAAAGAAAGAGTGAAGTGTCCTGGGGCTAGCAAGAGCTCAGGAGCTGTCCCATCCCTTTCCTTGAGAAGCCTGGGGAAGGTGTGATGACCAGGATCAGGAGGTGTTGACTGTAGCGAGGGGGCCACCTTGGGAACTTGCCTGAAGTCACATGTCATCAGGGAGATAGGCACAAAGACTGGCTAGCTTGACGTATAGCAAGCTGTTGTAATCTTTGGACCATGAAACCTGCACAGCAGAAGTAACCACCTTTGAGTGCTAATAAAATCAAATCTGCCCCTAGGGTTTTAAAGTTGTCATGGTCCATGAAATTTGTTTTTTTTTTCCTTCTAATTTAAATCCTGTAGGGGTTTCATGTATCCTTTACCATAGATGAGATCTGGATACCAAATTAAGCCAAAAGAGATAGAGTACATTGAAATCTGTGAATTACAGAAGTTTGCAAAGACATTAACAAATATCTATGAAGTTGAATTAGTCTTAGGGGAAAAAAATCAATGATAAAATAATAAAATTAGAAGGAACCTGTGGTGATCATCTACTTGTATTATAAACCCCCACACTTATTTTTTCCTAAGAAGGTTTCAGTGACTATTTCTAGTAAGATGTGTCATATTGATTCACACAAAGATGAGATTTCATAAATATGTACCACAAGATAAATATGGCAATCACTTATACAGCAATGGAAACTTGAGCTTAACATTCCATCTTCCGTGCCAGGATGCCTCAGTTGTCCCATAGTTTTAATTTTATGCAAGCTACCACGAATCTTTCTTTGACACTGTGCCAGTGTTTTCATGCAGGCTTCCCTGAACATTGGCAGCTCTCAGCTATGAAACAGTGATTCCAGATGAACCAGTGTATGAAAGGGTTGTAGCGTACTCTGAGAATTTAAGAACCTAAATTTGAGAAACACTGCCTTGGCCAGTTTCAGAAGATGCCAGTTCTCAGCCAGTACGGGGTCTCAGTAAAGCTAAGTGATTATCCTTGACGCTAGACGCAGAAGTAGTACCCTTCTTATTATAGTCTGTAGGAAGTATAGACTTTCTACAGGCAGATCAAAGTCCAGCATCCAAGTCTGTACACAGATGTGCACATCTGTGAGTTCACTTGCCCTGAGTCCTGGGGATGAGGTAGGTATTCAGGAAATGACTCCAGTTCATCTGTCTCTGGCTCCTATTATATATATTTGTTTGCTCTGTAGTAATTAGGCAAGGAAGGAGGACTGTTAAAGCTCAAAGAGATTATTTTGTTCCAGAAAATTCGTTTTATAATTTAAAGTAAGAAATATGTCTTTCATGATGGAGGATCAGATGTTTAAAAATAGTAAATCAGAAAACAAGTCACCATGAGGGTGTCGATTCCAAGTATAGAAAGGATGCATTGCTTTACATTAACTGGCAGAATAGGAGTCCACAGCTTGTTTCCTCCAGGGGATATTTTGAATTGTAAAATCTGAAAAAAAAATAGATGTGATATGTAAAGAAAGTTGTAAGAAATGCTTCTTTCGTCACAAAAGACTGCTTCCTCTTTGGTGAGACGGTACAGTGGTGTGACAAGAAACGTAAACTCTGGAGATAGAGTGAATTAAAACTTAGTGGCTATGTTCCCTTGGCAAATCACTCAAACCTTCTGTGCCTTGGTTTTCTGATTTATAAAGTGAGGATAATAACAGTACTTGCTTGGTGGGGCAGCTGTTAAGATCATACGAGTTCACACATATGAACACTTAGTATCTGGTACATGATGAGTACCGTATACGTGTTTTCTGTTTTTATTATTTCTACCATCCGACTCAGTACATATAATCAAGTGTATATAAAATTTATTGTTCCTGTTCGTTTAGAAGTCTACCTCCACTAATTATACCGAGAGTTCCTCGTAGGAATAAGCACTGATGGTATATTTGGAGGAATAAACAATCTATAACTTTGCTGCTCAGGAAGAAAAAGGTAGTCAGGATTAGAGACATAGCTCTGGAATAATAAATAATAATAGCTATCATTTATTGAATACTTATAATATGCCAAACAGTTCTAAACGCTTCACATATATTATCTCATTTGATTTTCATAACGACCCTGATGATGAGTTACTTTATTATGCTCGTTTTGTAGAGGAAAACTGGCTCACAGACAGGTGAAGTAGCTGCCCAAGGTCACACAAGCAGGATGCCACAGTGCTAGAATTTGAGCGGCCCTGTGGCTCCAATCTGCAATCACAGTTGTCATTATATTATCATAATATTGATGTTTTATGGAATGGGCTGAAATTCAGCCAGTACAACAGAGTGTGATCAGACTGGTTGTCTATTTGGTTGATACCCTGTTCTGGTTTAGTTGGTGCTTGGATGATATCAGTTGTTAAATAGACTATGACTATTACTCCTGATTATAAGTTGAAGCTGTGACAATAAATGAAGTCTCCTGGGAAGTGTATGTATGAGTAAACTAATGTTTAAGCACCAAGAAAGCAAAGATAATGTTTGTTTTTTCCCCTTCCATATTCTCAGTTCCTAGAAAAGACTGTTTTTACTCAATCTATTGAATGAATGAATGATTAACAGATGATAACCTTGTAAAACATCTCTATTTAGGGCTGGACAGAGTAAAAGAAACCTAGAGAAGAAAAATAAGAAGACAAGATAGAGGACAATATATGTTATGCATGTCAAGGAGTTTTAAGAATAATGTCGGCCAGACGCGGTGGTTCATGTCTGTAATCCCAGCACTTTGGGAGGTCAAGGTGGGCGAATCACCTGAGGTTAGGAATTCAAGACCAGCCTGGCCAACATAGTGAAACCCTGTCTCTACTAAAAACACAAAATTAGCAGGGCACAGTGGTGCATGCCTGTAATCCCAGCTAGTTGGGAGGCTGAGGCAGGAGAATCTTTTGAACCTGGGAGGAGGTTGCAGTGAGCTGAGATCATGCCATTGCACTCCAACCTGGGTGACAAGAGTGAAATTCCATCTCAAAAAATAAAATAAAATAAAATAAAATAAAATAAAGAAGAATAGTGTCGTCAAACACATGGATGCTACAAATAGGTAAAGGAAGATAACGATAGAACAGAACCCATGAGTGTCTTTAGCAAAAGATTTCCAAAGGAGTGAGGAGCAGAAGACAAGGACATGGACTAAAGAGTATACACTATTATTATTGAGAAACTTGGCAGAGAAGAAAAGAACACACGTGCTGAGCACAGTAGCTCATCCCTGTAATCCCAGCACGTTGGGAGGCTGAGGCAGGCGGATTGCTTGAGCCCAGGAGTTCAAGACCATTCTGGATAACATGGGGGAGACCCTGTCCCTAAAAAATATATATATTTTTAATTAGTTGGGTGTACCTGTCCCTAAAAATATATATATTTTTTTTAATTAGCTGGGTGTGGTGGTGCACTCCTGTGGTCCTAGCTACTCGGGAGGCTGAGGTGGGAGGATCACTTGAGCCCAGGAGGTCGAGGCCACAGTAAACGGTGATCGCACCACTGTACTCCAGCCTGGACGACAGCGAGACTCTGTCTCAAAAAAACAACAAAACAATAGAAGAGGACACATGTGAGTAACACATACCTGGAGAATAGAGGGAAGATGATCTTTTTTATCTGGTTTTTAAAGTTCCATTAGTGACAGTTTGAAAATTCTAATAGATCTTAGGAACTCCACAAAATTCTTCTAAAGTTCACCTGATAGAAGAAACATGTAGCCAACACCAGAAAAAATTCTGTAACAGAAGAGCAGTGATGGAGCTTACCTTTTAGTTACTTGGCCTCCTCATTTCCGTGTTTCTCCTCTACCTCAGCTGGGACTCCCTTGGTCACACACTTGCGTTTGTTATTGATTGTAACTACTTTGCTTTCCAAATAGTTAATCCATCCTGTGTCTGACAATAACATACTTATTTTAATTTTATTTTTTTTAAGATGGAGTCTCGCTCTGTTGCCCAGGCTGGAGTGCAGTGGCGTGATCTTGGTTTACTGCAACCTCCACTTCCTGGGTTCAAGTGATTCTCCTGCCACAGCCTGCCAAGTAGCCGGGACAGGCATGTGCCACCATACCTGGCTAATTTTTTGTATTTTTAGTAGAGACAAGGTTTCACCATGTTAGCCAGGATGGTCTTGAACTCCTGAACTCATGGTCCGCCTGCCTCAGCCTCCCAAAGTGCTGGGATTACAGGCGTGAGCCACCGCGCCTGGCCTCTAATAACACTATTCTTTAGCTTGTTTGTTTAAGCACACACACTCCACTTATTTGATGACCTTATCAAGATGGCTGGTTCAATACCTTTCTGGCCGGGCGCGGTGGCTCAAGCCTGTAATCCCAGCACTTTGGGAGGCCGAGACGGGCGGATCACGAGTTCAGGAGATCGAGACCATCCTGGCTAACACGGTGAAACCCCGTCTCTACTAAAATACAAAAAAAATTAGCCGGGCGCGGTGGCGGGCGCCTG